>NC_135611.1:89432500-89785000 GCF_053574225.1 Canis aureus | reverse complement strand
GGGAGAAGCAGGCTCCATGCAGGGAGCCCGACATGGGACTCGATCCTGGGTCTCCAGGATCACGCCCTGGGCCCAAGGCGGTGCTAAACCGCTGAGCCACCTAGGCTGCCCTAATCTTCTTAATGTACTGTTGGATACTATTGGCTAGTATCTTGTTGAGAATTTTTGCATCTGTGTTCATCAGGGATATTGGTCTATAATTCTCCTTTTTGGTGGCGTCTTTGTCTGGTTTTGGAATTAAGGTGATGCTGTGTTCTTTTTAATTCTCCTCTCTAAAATGGGAAATAATATGTACTTCGTTAAGTTCGATTTAAGTGTTCATGAGACAGTGTTGGCAAACTTTGCACAGTGCCTGAGACATAGTAAGTGCTCTGTTAGCTACTGTTAAAATTATTAGAGTATAGATTTTTTTTATCATGGTTTACATAGTATTTTCAAGCTGCAATGAATAAAAACAGGAAAGAAATAGAAAAATGTTTGATATATTTGAAAAGTCTAGAAAGATGAAAGCAGTGAATGGAGATTACTTCTTTTACCCCTTTTGACACTGGTCTCCTAAATTTTGTTTCTCTTTCCAAAATCCTCTACATCATTGTGATTGCTGGAAAGGAGGACATAAATCCGTGTAGCAAACATTTTTGGCATGAAAGAAAGGATTATTGCTACTGGACTTATCCATTGCCATATTGACTGTTTAAGCTGGGTCTGTAACATCAGTAATATTGACTGTTATCCACCTTGTTGCAAGGCTACTCTGTACAGCAATCCCAGTAAAGAATTTGGACAAAGCACTTTGATAAACGACAGACCCTTTGGTTTTGGGTCCTCCATTGTACATCAGACTTGTAACTGACTGGGTGTTTGATTTGAGGAATTGGAAGAAGATGAACATATCTGAGAGAAGTGGCCATCAGGCCATACAGTATATTCAGTTGAGAAGATTAAGAAATTTTGAAATGGTAGAGAGACTTGCCACAGAACCCAAGCTTCAATGAAAGGCACATATAGAAGCATGTAGCACTGAAGGCAGTGGGATTGCTGGTATAAAGATAAATAGTTGTGGTATATAGTATGTGGCAAAGAATTTAGCTAGTATTTTTGGTGCCATACAGAGGGAGTCCTGTTTCATTATATTAATAGTATCAGAAAGGGAAGGACTGGCAAAAACTCTCGTTAGGGAACCAAAAGGTAATTATGTGAAAGAACTTGGATGCTTGACTTAGTGTTACTGTGAATACTCAGGACCATCTGGGGTCAAAGCCACTCACAACTAGGTTTTTACTTCTAGGCTGTGTATGGCCATGTCCACAATGTGTGCTTGTGGAAAATGAGTCTCAGTAAGAATCTTGATTTATCTACTCATTTTGAAAACATTAGAATTACCAGCTGTTCATGAATCATTTTTCCTTAAGTGAAGGATCTCTTTATAATTCAGAGTAGCCCCTAGTTTGTCAGTTGTGCAGTGGATTTTTGCCTATCATGTCTGAAGTAGAATATACCTGATTTATGATTAGAAAAAAAATAAATTATAAAAAATATAAGTTTTATTTAAAAATATATGTTATAAAAAATAGAAATTTGTTTTAATTTTTTATCCAGATATATTTGTATATGCTTATTTCCTGTTTTAGAATAACATGCCTTATGATTTTTTAAAAATTTAACAATTTTTATCCTTTCTTCCTCATTTTTATCTTTATTTCAGATCAATAAATGGACTGGGAAAAATTTTAGAAACACAAAGATCAAGGTACTTTTAAAAGCCGTTATGAATATTTACAAATAATTTTAGTTAATAATAATTATTAAGTAATTGATAAATATACTTGATTCTACTATAAGAAAAATACATGTGCATTTTTAAAAAATGGGGCCCCCAAAATGTTTTAAATGTTCTTTATAAATTAGTTTGGTTGGGCAGCCCAGATGGCTCAGCCGTTTAGCGCTGCCTTCAGTCCAGAGTCTGATCCTGGAGACCCGGGATTGAGTCCCATGTCAGACTCCCTGCATGGAGCCTGCTTCTCCCTCTGCCTCTGCCTCTGTCTCTCTCTCTCTCTCTTTCTCTCTTTCTCTCTCTCTCATGAATAAATAAATCTAAAAAAAAAAATTCCAATCTTAAATAAATAAATAAATAAATAAGTTTGGTTTATTTGGTCAATAAATAAACCAAATAAACTTTTGCTTCTTCTTGTAGCTAAGACTACAGAGCCATGGTAAGACTGGGTAACTGCGCTTTTGCTTCATGAGGAAGACGACCTAGGACTTTTCATCCACTCAAAAAAGTAACTAGTATAGAAATCTCTAAAAGTATATTATTAGGAATCTTATCTTAGCTTGAAGTACTTAAATGGCTTTCTAATATTTAAAAAAAAAATCTTAGTTTTTTCTATAGTTGGAAAAATCTGTTATGTAAAAATAGATGCAACCTTTAAGTTCCTAACACATCCTTTTACATTTTGATTTCCATTTCCTGTAGGTTCTTCTGTCTTTTTATTCTGTTCATACAGATGTGCATTACTTTGCAAAATAGACATATTCTTGAAACATCTGTGAAGTGTATTTCTGTGAATTCTGTTTTCCAACGAATGCTATTATGATTTCAGAAACTTTCTTAAGGGAATTTGTCGTTAAGCTCATTTTTTAATAAGAATGGTTCAGCAGCTGATAGACCCAGCAACATGCAGTCGCATCTCTAAGGCTCACAGCTGGCAGTCTAGTGCCAACCCAGTCCTTAATTCAGAGATTCTTTCCTTGGAAGTGCAGCAGAGGTCTTAGCCGAGAGGCTTGTCTGCTATGGCAGAGATTAGAGGTGCTGACAGACTACCCTAAGTGTTAGGCAGTAACAGTGGCAGCTGCTTGTGTGCATGTGAACAGCTGGGGAATTAATTTGGTATGCATTCTCAGAAGCCACTCATCTGCTGGCAGAGGTAGCAGAAGAATGCCCTTAGTGTAAGTCTTCTACAAGCATACACCAAATGTGCTCCCTGCATTTCAGATTCCAATTGTAGAAAATCTCTAACTCCTACCAGAGCCATTCCTCAGTTATTGGTCTTTTTCTATTGCATTTTACCATTTTCTTTCTCCTTAAACTTTCTCTTCATTACAAAGGGACACATAGACGAAATTAAAAAAATAAATTTTTTAAGATTTATTTATTCATGAGAGAGAGAGAGAGAGAGGCAGAGACACAGGCAGAGGGAGAAGCAGGCTCCACGCAGGGAACCCGACATGGGACTCGATCCCGGTCTCCAGATTATGCCCTGGGCTGAAGATGGCGCTAAACCGCTGAGCCACCCAGGGATCCTCTCTTATCTTCAGTGTCTTGTGTTTGCCATTGTATCTGAGAATCTAGGAACTTTCTGAAATAGTACTTCCTTGCTGTGAGAACTGAAGTTGAATTAAGATCTTTTTCAGTGAAGAGCAGACCTCCATGGTAGAATTCTTACCCTGGTCATGAATCTTACATTAAATATTTCCCTCAGTTCCTTGAGGCAGAGCAACTTGAGCTTCCCAGTTTAGAAACTAGAGATCTTGTTTTTAACAATAATGTTTGAGGTCAATGATGGAAGTTTTGTTTTATTGTGTTTGGTTTTTTGTTTTTAAATTTTAATGCCTCAAGCATTTTGTGGTTGACAAACACTGATAGTGAAACTGACAATAATAAGACTGCTGTAAGCATATATAGAAAAGGCTTACCTTGAATATTTAAGTTGAGGAATAAGAGTCTTATTGGTAAGACTTAAGTTGACTTTGAAGCAAATGGAAGTTCTAATGGACCACATAGACTTAAGAAGGGGAAGGCAGGGATCCCTGGGTGGCGCAGCGGTTTGGCGCCTGCCTTTGGCCCAGGGCGCGATCCTGGAGACCCGGGATCGAATCCCACATCGGGCTCCCGGTGCATGGAGCCTGCTTCTCCCTCTGCCTGTGTCTCTGCCTCTCTCTCTCTGTGTCTCTCATGAATAAATAAATAAAATCTTTAAAAAAAAAAAAAAAAAAAAAAGAAGGGGAAGGCAGTAACAGTGGCAGCTGGAAGATCAGAAGAAGGGCCATTCTTTTTTTTTTTTTTTTTTTTTTTTAACATTTATTTATTATTCTTGAGAGACAGAGAGAGGCGGAGACTCAGGCAGAGGGAGAAGCAGGCTTCTTGCAAGGAGCCCGCCAGATGTGGGACTGGATCCCGAATCCTGGGATCATGCGCTGAGCCGAAGCCAGACGCTCAACCACTGAGCCACCCAGGGGTCCCAAGAAAGGCCATTCTTACCTCTTCCTGACTCTTTTTTAATCTTAGATATTTCAGAGGACTGAACAGAGGAAAACCAAAATCCAGTTGTTCAGTAATATTAATTCAACAAACTACTTACTGGGCTTTCTCTTAGTTGTTAGGCATTTCTTGGCTTGTTGAGGATTTAAGCAATGGGTAAAGCAAAAACTGCCTTTGGAGTAGGTGATGAGTCATTTGGGGGAGACAGAAGTAAATAAACTCAATATATTAAATATAATTAATATAACATCAGTATTAATTGTGTAGGGTCCTATAAGAACCGGGAGATAAAGCAACAACTACCCAGGTCTTCTTGATGAAGATTCAGGACATTTTGAGAAGGTGATTATTGACCTGAGTCTTGAAGGATGAATAGGATTTTCCCAATGAATAAGAGTAGTGATGCTTTTTAGGCATAAGGAAGATTTTGTATTCCAGGGACCTGTGAGTATTTTAGAATGACTATAGCACATGGTATGTGGCAGAGAGAAAAAGACTGAAGAGATGGAGAACTTTCCACAAAAGATCTTGAATGCCATAATATATACTTTGGATTTTTTTTTCCTGTGGGCAACAAGGAGTTTAGTGAAAGATTTTAAAAGCAGAATGAGTCCTGGAGAAGGATTGAATATGATACAATTCTCCACCTAAAGCAGGAGCAGCTTCCATGAGGTAGTGATAGCAAGGATTTGGTAAAAGGTGGTTAGTTGAGTTTTGTAGATAGTGAGTTTGAGGTGCCACTGGGGAAGGTCTTCAGAAATCTGGTTCTGGAGTTCAGGAGTTAGCTATTGGATGGGTATGACAATTTGTAAATCTGGGATTGGCTGGTGGCCCCTGTTTAGGAGACTCATTGAACTTTGGAAAACTAATCTCAGAGTAGCAGCTGACCTCCCCTCCGCACCACATAAAAACTGATGGTAATCATCTTTTCGTTTTTATTTTTTTGTATTACTGTTCCGGAAATATCTGATATTTTTATCTCTAATGAAGGAAATTAAATATATTTCATGCCATAGGAATTAGTTTTTAATTGGATGAATGAAGGAATTTACTTTTCATGGTACTAGATTTTGGGCAGGTCCATGTTAACTCTAATCTGGAACTTTAGGCTTTTCCTGTTTTCCTCTCCATTTCAATCTGGTGAGATACAGTGAGAGATTGGTATTATTTTATTCTCTGTATGTGCTCGCTTTGGCAGCACATATATTCTCTGTAGATTTTTTTGCCCCTCCCCTCCAACACTGCTCTAGCACTCCCCATCCCCCAGTGGTCCTCGCAGTGGAGAGCTCCAGTCTGGTCCAGGTGGGAGCAGAGCTCCCCCAGCCCTATTCCAGCTCTTTCCCCATGTGTACAGAAAAGAGAGGCATGGACCCTGGCACCCCTAGCATCCCAGCTCTGCCACAGGAGCAATGGCAGTGGCTACTTTGAGGCAGCTTCAGTGGAGGCTTATTCTCTAAATTTTAACAGATATAGATCTAGTGTTGATCCTGTGTGTTTTGGAAATATCAAAAGATTCTGAGTATCAAGCAGAATTATTTCTAAACTTGAGACATAGATTCTTAAGAACACTGTCAGAGTGAAACTGTTTATTTAAGAAATGTGTGTTTCAAAACTGACTTTCAGTATTCATACAGTTGGCCTGAATTTCGATATCCAGATGATTGGCAGGTGTACATTTTAAACTAGCTATTTCCTAAGGTAAAGGTGATAAACTTGGGGGAGAAGTTCATTCATTTGCATGTATCAGTATAAACATTTACTCAACTGTCATGGTGAAAATGGAAATATGTTTCATGTTAAGGCTTTGATCTCTTATGTAAGTTGGTATTTAAAAATGTCTTCATGGAACATTTACTTCTTTGATGATTTTCCTGATTCTTTTCATCTAGAATGTCCTGAATTTGAAGTGGTGTTATAGTTTATTAACATATAACTTTGGAGTGTTACTCTTTTAGTAAGATGGGAATATGTCTGCCTCATGCCAGGATAAGTATTCATGATCAAACAGTATTGTTGCTGCAGGCATGAATATATGGCAGACTGCTGAGAATCAGCAAAACAGGCAGAGCTGGTCACTCCTAAGTTACAGGAGGTGGTTTGGCTTACATGTTGGCATATTTTTAAAAATCTTGAATTTGATTAAGTTTTATTTTCCTTGTGACAGAAAAATGGCAAATTCTCGGAGTCTAATTTGGAGATTCATACTGCTCTCACTTTCTTGAAATATTCCTTCGTCGTAAACTTTGATTATAAAGGCTAAGGATCACTGTCCTCTGCTGTTTTACAGGCTCATGTAAATATTGGAACTTACTAGTCTTTGTACTTAAATCAAAAGTAAAGTTCTGTCTGTGATAGGATATTCTCCTCTGATTTGAATCACTGCTTTCCTAATAAAGCCATAATTACCTCTAAATAATTCCCATGGAAATAATATTTATTCAGATAGAGAACTAACTGGGATGTTGCAGTCTCTGCAACTCTGGCCTGAAGGAAATAAACCACATTCTTAGGATGTAGATTAGAGTCATAGAGTGAACATTTATACATTAGTTCCCTGACTCCTCATATTCTTAAAATATTACCTGTTATATCATGGAAGGGGGGAGGTGAAGTAAAAGAAATACAGACATTCCCAAAGAAAGGTGGTACTGTATTGCCACACTAGTTCAATTTGCTTTACTTCCTCCATTTCATCTTTTGAGCAATAAGCTGCTGCTTTGCAAAATTCCATTTCTATAACTGATTTTTTTGGGGGGAGGTGTAAAAATGTATTTGAAATCAAGCTTATAAATTTAGAGGATTGAAAAGAGAATTTAAAGTAAAAATATATGGGATCCCTGGGTGGCGCAGCGGTTTGGCGCCTGCCTTTGGCCCAGGGCGCGATCCTGGAGACCCGGGATCGAATCCCACATCAGGCTCCCGGTGCATGGAGCCTGCTTCTCCCTCTGCCTGTGTCTCTGCCTCTCTCTCTCTCTCTCTGTGTGACTATCATAAATAAATAAATTAATTTAAAAAAATAAAGTAAAAATATAAATATAAATAGCTTATTAAAGCAATGATCAAGTAATTTTCTGCCTTGACTTTATACTGTTTACTGTTTTTTTTTAATTTTATGAAGAAATTCTATTACAAAGTTTGACAAAAAGCTTTTTGTTCCTTGCTTGTCATTTTTATGTGTTTCCCAATATGATATATTGATTAAACTTTAGGTCTACATTTTTGGCAAAAGTCTTAGATTTTTTTCCTTGATTAATTGAATATTTTTCACAGAATTTCCCATTGTTAACACTGGATTTCTTCCTTTTAGAGTTGACCTCTCTAATGTATTAGATCTTCATGCCTTTGACAGCCTTTCTGGAATAAGGTATGTTTTCTGTATTTTGCTCACTTTTATTGTAATGTACTTTTTATTCCATAGTTATAGAAGTTACAGGAATGGTTTATACAGTTACACATTTTATTTAAATGTCTTATCATTCCTGTAGATCATTCCTAATGATTATGTTCTTGAAACTTATTAATTTGATGTTTAGAAATCATAATACATTTTCCTATAGTAATCATAGTGTAAATGGTAGTTAATGTTAAGGATTAATTAATATGTCTACACCAACCACTGTGTGTAATACTTTATAAGAAAATGCATGAAATACATAAAAAATTTTTGGCTTGAGGTATTCCTACAGACTTCTTTTTTCTCCTAAGTGATGTATCACTTTCCTGTTTCTTTCCCTGGAGGAAATCTTTTTGATAAGGGACAGGAATGTGTTTCTTCCCTGGACATCAGTATCTTTTTGTTGTTGTTGTTGTTTTTAATAATCATCTTATTTTTAAGTGTACAACTCAGTAGTGTAAAGTATATTCACATTGTTGTGCAATAGTTCTACAGAACTTCTCATCTTGCCGACGTGAAACTCTGTAACTGTTGAATGACAGCTCTCCATGTTCAGCACCTGGCAACCACCAATCTATTATCTGTTTTTTTTTCTTTTTTTTAAAGATTTTACTTATTCATGAGAGACACACAGAGAGAGAGAGAGAGAGAGAGAGAGGCAGAGACACAGGCAGAGGGAGAACCAGGCCCCATGCAGGGAGCCTGACGTGGGACTCAATCCCAGGCCTCCAGGATCAGGCCCTGGGCTGAAGGTGGCTGAGCCACCCGGGCTGCCCTCTATTATCTGTTTTTAAGAATTTGACTACTTTAGGGGTGTCTGGGTGGCTCAGTCAAGCAGCTGCCTTCAACTCAGGTCATGAACTTGGGGTTCTGGGATCAAACCCTGTGTTGGGCTCCCCTTTCAGCAGGGAGTCTGCTTCTCCTTCTCCCTCTGCCCCTCCCCACCACTTGTGTTCTCTCTTGCTCTCTTTGTCAAATAAAGAATTAAAAAAAAAAAAAAGAATCTAGATTCCTTATACCAGTGAAAGTTATGGCATTTGTTATATTGTAACTGGCTTATTTCACTTAATCCTCAAGGTTCATGTTGGAGCATGTGACAGGATTTCTTTCCTTTAATGCTAAATAATATCCCATCGTATGTACGTACCACATTTTCTTTATCCATCCATCCGTTGGTGAACATTTGGGTTGCTTCCACCTCTTGGCTGTTGTGAACAATGTTGCTGTGACGTGGGTGTGCAAATGTCTCTTTGAGATTTCTGCTTTCATGTATTTTTAATATTTGAAGCATGCCATACTATTATTCACAACAGCTGCACCATTTGAACTTGCCACCAGCAGCGTACAGGATTCCAGTTTTTCCACGGCCTGGCCAACACTCCAGTTGGTTTTGGTAGTAGCCATCCTCCTGAGTGTGAGGTGGCAGCTCATTGTGGTTATGCTTTGCATTTTTCTAATGGTTAGAGATCACGAACATCTTTTCATATGCTTAGTGGCCATTTGTAGATCATCATCTTTGGAGAAATGTCTATGCAAATACTGTATCCATTTTTTAATCAGGTGGTTTGTTGTTTTGGGCCGAGCTGGAGGAGTTTTATATATATATATATTCTAGGTATTACACCTTACCAGATATGTGATTTGGAAATATTTTCTCCCATTTCTTCTGAAGTAGTTGACACAAAAGCCTCACGTGAGAGTACCCTCACTATGCCCAGAGGAAAGGAACATCCTTACCTCTAAAGACTAAAGTACTCACGGAGGAATCTGAAAATACTGGTCTCTCTGAATATCCCCCAGTTTAACACTTGTTTCATACTCTGCCCCCTTGCATCTTTCCTCAGCCTTCCACTCTTCATCAAATGTAGCATAAAAACACTCAGGTTTAACCATTTCTTTGGTTTTTCATTTCTTTATGAAGGCTTCTTTGTGACATAAAATTTACATTAATAGGGGTATCTGACTGCCTCAGTCGGTTAAGTGTCTGACTCTTGTTTTGGCCCAGATCATGACCTCAGGGTCCTGGGATTCAGCCCTGTGTTGGGCTCCATGCTTGGCACTCAGCCGAGAGTCCACTTGGGATTCTCTCTCCCTCTCCCTTTGCTCCTCTCCCCTGCACGTTCTCTCTTTCTCTCTCTAAAATAATATATTTTTTAAAAAACTTAAATTAATAAACTTGTACACTTTTCTCCTGTTAATCGTTCTAATTTTCACACCCAGCCAGGCATCTAAGAGGGTTGAAGAAAACTTTTCCTTCCTTGCACAAGTTGTTGGCAGTTATTTTTAACAACATTAAATATTGAACATGAGAGAGTGTGTGATTTTTCAAACATTTTCTAAGATAATCTCATCCCACACTTGCTTAAAAACAGTGATAATGCATTGGTGACACTTAAAGAAGTATCTACTTATGTGATGCCCTCTCTGGCTCAGGCCTGTGCATAACTTTTCATTGTGCTCAGTTGCTAAAATGGAGAATCCTTTCCTGAGCAACCAGCTGGGAAGGATTTAATTTGACACTTTCTCTACTAAGACCCCCTCCAGTGAGGCTCATTTCCCTCCAGCAGTTCCTACAATCCTCTTCTCTTTTCTAAACTCCCTGTTACTAATTTACCCCTCACTGTTCTGCAAAGCAAAACATCTGCAAGGTTTTAAGTCCTTTTCCTCCTCTCAGCCTTTACCACCATCAGTGTCCAAATGTGTGCTACAGTTGTTAAGGGTATAACTTGTGCCATATTGATCTTCTTGTTCTTTTTCATATCAAAACAGTACATTTTTAAGATTCTTTTTGTTTTCGCTCACTGGCACGTGACCCGAAACTTATATTTGTGGATACTACTTATTTCCTAATAAGTAGATATGTTTAAGGGAAAACATCGATAAAGGAAAAAATACACTCTTCTAACTTTCTTTGGGTACTAGCATTATTTTCACATTAGGAAGCATGGGGCATGTTGAGGAAATTTGTATGTGTATTTTTCTAGACCAGTAATAGATCTGTTGGAATTGAAAAGAAATGTGCTGACATATTTAACCACACAAAATCATGTTGCTGAAGATTAGTTTTTTCTGTATTGTGCGTATATTATGCATGTGAACTTATGTACATTTTTTATTGAAGTGTAACAAACAATGTTTTATTTTCAGATGTACAAAATAGTGAATTGAGAATTCTGTATCTTACTTAGTGCTCACTTTCGTAAATGTGGTCACCATACAATGTTACTACACTATTATTGACTATATTTTCTGCTTTTCACCTTTGAATTATTTATTTTGTAACTGGAAGTTTGTACATCTTAGTCCCCTTCACTTCTCCCATGCCCCATCCCCCTCCCCTCTGGCAACCACCAATATTCTTGCGTGTTTGTTAAATGTGTACACATCATCAGGAAAAATCTTTAAACAATCTGCTAGTTTTTTGCTATAGAATACGTTAAACAGTATGTAAAATTGGAACTGTATAATTGAGTTGTGGAAACTCTCTTCTTTTATGTAGTTCTGTATTCTAAGTAACGTAGAAGGTTAAATCGGAAGTATATTGATCTCTGAATTTATAATCAGTTGTTTTTAGTTTGCAGAAAAAACTTCAGCATGTGCCAACAACACAGCCTCACCTTGATCAGGTAAAAAACATCTTTAAAGAATTTTAAGCATTTAAAAAAATAAATTGGTTCTTTCAGCATTGTTTTATTTGAGACTTGCTAAAAAATATTTTTGAACTGTGTTGCTAATTTTTAGAATATGAGTGCTTTTGAGGTAATCTCATTTAGCTTCTTAAAGTCTAACAGGAATTCATCAAACCAGAGTTTTTTAGAATCTTAAGAAATCATCCTTGCTAGCTTCTCCATTCAACAGGTCATTCAGCAGAGTTAATCAGTTCTTGTGAGAAATCACCACTTAAAAGCAGTCTGGGAGTTCTATATGCAGCCTATTTTTAACTATGTTGAACTAACAGATTAAGGGAAAGTCTGGTAAAAGCATCTACTGCTTAAATAAAAATTAACTTTGAGTTTCACCTGCAGCTAGCGCTGAAAACCTGACTCCCTCAGGTGTCCTTTATTTAGGAGCTCTCAAACTGTACTCCCTGAGGTAAATATTGAAGCTACTAGGAACAAACAAAAAAAAACATGTTTTCACTGTACTCGTCTTTCTTTTAAGCAAGTCATAGACGGTGGAGGTTTCAGGTACTTTCTTTGTTCTATTTAAACATGGTGAGAGCAAGGGGGCCTGTGAGTGAGTGGTGTCTGGTCTTCCCTCCTCTGGAAACCACCACTCAGTCTTTGAAGGATTACTTTTTATGATGGGGCCACTTTTTTGTTTGTCTTCATTCTGGCTCGTATTTATAAGGACCTATACTACCGTGTTTGTGCCACTCTTCCTCTCAGAAACTTAATAAAATATTCATCTTTGGAATTCTTAAAATGAGTGAATGAGAGAAATACAATTCTCTGGTGGTAGAATTTTTGGGAAAAACCAACTGTTTACTCAGCAGTAGTCCTAAAGATGAACCAGAAACGTATTCTTATGGACTTTCCAGGTGAGGGACATCACACTAGGAGTCATAGGTGTAAAAGATGAAGAATGTAGTAGTCTCTTTCAAGAATCTTTATAACTGCTAGTGTCCATATCTGTGGTATCTTGCACATACCCTGTCATGGCATTGATAATGCCTTGTAGTTTGGGTTGAAATGCTTTTTTCCTTGTAGTAATCTGTGTACTCCTTAAATGTGGATTCCTCAGTGCTTAGCACAGGGCATGGTGTGTGGTGCTGCTCAGTGAATATTTGTTCTAAGAATGAAAAGCTGTGATTCTCAAATGGGGAACATCAGAGTCACTTGTGGAACTTTAAAAAAATATATATTGGGTGCTCTCAGTAGTCCCCACCTGTCATATATGCTGGAGTGGGGCCTGGGTATGTGCAAATTAAAATGTATGTACATTTTTAACATTTTATTACAGAAATTTCCAAAGATATACAAAAGTACAGAGAATAGCAAAAGGAACCTAGTTGCGGTGGCTGTCGGCTTTTTGCTGATTTTATTTCCTCTGCTCCACATTTCTTCTGGTGGAGTATTTTTTAAACAGAAAATTTCAAATATACATAAAAGTAGAATAGTATAATAAAACTGCAAGTGCTCTTGCCCTTGCTGGAGTGTATTAAAACAAACCCCAGACAGTGTGTTATTTCACCAGTAAGTAGAGCATGTCTTTTTTTTTTTTTTTTTTTTTAAAGACTCTGCAGGAGATTCCGATGCACTCACCTGCTTTAGATCAATAAGAAAGTGTGGAATATAATACTGCAGACAAAGGACTGTGGGTTTCAGGGGAATGATGGTCTTCTTTGGTTTAGTGGGTCTGAGACTTTATGAAAGATAGTTGGTTTTATTTATTTATTTTTAAAGTACAGTAAAGCTTACAAGTTTTTAGCATACAAGTCAGCGTGTCTTTACATATATTTGTGCCTGTGTATCGGTCCATCTGCACACATGAACACCTATCTCTGTAATTCCCTCTTAGATGGAGATACAGATTTCCACAATTGTTAAGGGAGTTCTCTTGTGTCTCTTTCCAATTAGCAGCACTCTTTGCAAAGATGCAACTGCTATTCTGAGTAAAACATCAAAACATAGCCTTAGACCAGGAGGTTTTTGTTTGGAAGAAAGGAAAGAGAAATCCAAATTTTTGAAATTGGAAAAGTGAGAATACTCTAGAAGAGGACCCTTGTGTAGAAATCTTGGTGGATGTTTAATATTTGAATCCTGAACTCAGGTGTTGGTCTTTGATGTGCTGATGTGCGGGGCAAGCAGAATTCATGCTGTGCTGTCCCACAGCGTCAGGTAAGCAGGATTGGAGCTGACATCAGGAGACCAAGCAGGAGGATGCCCTGTGACAAGAGCCTGCACTGTGTGGGTCACAGGGGGAATAGAAATGGGATAAATCGAGGGCTGATTCACAGGTAGACTTGCCTGAATAGCCTTACTGACTGATGCTGGCGCAGAAAGATGGGAGAAGTGCTGGGAAACAAGCCTGCTTGGCTGGAGAGGCCGAGGCCTAGAGAAACCTGGAAGGCACATTGATTTGGAGAAGGATACCAGACTTTCAGCTTCATACTTGGTGGCAGAGTATCACAGTAGAAATGACCCATGTAGAGTTTCACATTTGGGGTTGAACATGTTACTTCCAGAGAAAGAAAATAGGCAGAAGTTGTTGCATGTTAGATATTGTTTGCCAAAGAGTAGGACACCAAGGGAAATATCCTGGGAGATTAAAAAAAAAAAAAAAAAGACAAGAAAACTAAAAGTTTGGAGTTATTCCTAAATTTTATTTTAGGGGTAGTACCTTATTTTTTTTTTTTTTTTTTCTGACTGATTGCTTTGGTATTTTGCTTCTTCCTGTGTCTGGGGAAAGGAGAGTTAATTTTAGATTCAAAACAACTGGGAAAAAGTCTGATATGGGTAATACCTAAGATATAGTACGTATGTTATTAAGGTTTTATTCCTGAATCCTCTGTAATGCAGCTCTCTAGCTTTCATGGACTCCTTGTTTTCCTTCCTATAAGGAGGACCCAGGGTTGTAGGGTGAGAAGGTGAAAAAACTCAAATGGCAGTCTGTGCATAGTTTATTAAATTAAGAATTATGAGTTGTGACCCTCATCCTCTGCACTGGGAGTTTGCAGATTTCATCTTTAAGGTTTGTCTACTGTGTGAAGAGTGTATTGGTGCAGAAAAACATCTAGTTCTAAAATGTGTATCTCACTCCTTGAGCCCCCTGATACATTGTCATAATTTTTAAAACCCATTTAATCTCATACTGGAGTTAATTGTACCCCTTAGAAATATTGTCATATCTCTAACCTGCCAAAAGCAATGTCATTCCCAGTAAGAATTCTTTAAGCTAGGATAAAGCAGTATTGAGTTCCATGTTGAGACCTTTCCAATATTAAAACCCAAGTTATCCAACTGAATAAAATACATTTTAAGCAGTTTTTTTTTAAGGTTTTATTTTTTTATTCATGAGAGACACACACAGAGAGGCACAGACACAGGCAGAGGGAGAAGCAGGCCCCATGCAGGGAGCCTGACATGGGACTTGATCCCAGGTCCCCAGGATCACGCCCCAGGCCGAAGGTGTCGCTAAACCACTAAGCTACCTAGGTTGCCCATTTTAAGCAGTTTGAAAGGTTGAATTGCTACGGTCTTTTGAAAATGACAAATTATGGGTGTTTTACTATATATTTTGATATGTTATATAATTGCTGTACATTTTGATATGGACTTTTAGGTATTTGTAGTGATTGCTTTAAGAGGGAAAGAAAACTATTTAAATGCATACTATTAAACTTATAAAACAAATAGTTTAAAAGCAGAGTGTGTTTATTTAGATTTAAAAATAAGTGCTTTAAAAAAATTATGGCGGCCAGCCCCCGTGGCTTAGTGGTTTAGTGCCACCTTCAGCCCAGGGCGTGATCCTGGAGACCTGGGATCGAGTCCCACGTCGGGCTTCCTGCACGGAGCCTGCTTCTCCCTCTGCCTGTGTCTCTGCCTCTCTCTCTCTCTCTCTGTCTCTAATAAATAAATCTTTTAAAAAAAGATTATGGCAAAAAAAAGAAAAAGATTATGGCAAACACATGTGACCTACCCTCTTGATAAATTTTTTTTTTAAGATTTTATTTATTCATGAGAGACACATACAGAGAGAGAGAGAGAGAAGCAGAGACACAGGCAGAGGGAGAAGTAGGCTCCGTGCAGGGAGCCCGACGTGGGACTCGAACCCGGGTCTCCAGGATCACGCCCTGGACTGAAGGCAGCGCTAAACCGCTGAGCCACCTGGGCTGCCTGGGATCCCTGCTCTTGATAAATGTTTAAGTACGGTATCATTAGCTGATACTCTCTGCGTAGTCTTGTACAGCAGATCTCTAGGACTTTTTCATCTTGCATGACTGAAACTGTGTTCATTGGACAGCAGCTCCCCATTTCCCTCACCACCTAACCCTGGCAACCACCCTTCTACTTTTTACTTCTGTAAGTTTGACCATGTAGATACCTCGCTTAAGTGGAATCATGCAGTATTTGTCCTTCTGTGACTGGCTTACATCACTTAGCATGGTGTCCTCAAGGCTCATCCATGTTTGTAGCACATGGGCAGAATTTCCTTTTCTTTAAGATGAATAATGGTTCATTAATATGCCACATGTTAGTACCAAACTATTATACTACATTGTCTTTATCCGTCTGTTAGTGTTATACTGTTTCCATCTCTTGGCCATGGTGACAAAATAAGTACTTTTAAAAAGCTGACATTTTAAAGTCGATTTTAGTTGGCTTTCATGTCTCACAAGAAAGTGCTTTCTGCTTTTCCTGTTGCTAGCAACAGTGGAGACTAAATGTCAGTATATTTTGTCCTTAGATTGGTCTTTAGTACTGACCTTTTGCAGTCCTATATGTTTGGATAAAAAACAACTTGGTCTTTTCATATTCTCTGCTATAAGCCTGTCTGCTGGGGCACCTGAGTGGCTCAGCAGTTGAGCATCTGCCTTTGGCTCAGGGCATGAGCCCAGGGTCCTGGGATTGAGACCTGCATCAGGCTCCCTGCAGGGAGCCTGCTTCTCCCTCTGCCTATGTCTCTGCCTCTCTCTGTGTGTCTCTCATGAATAAATAAATGAAATCTTAAAAAAAAAAAAAAAAAGCCTTGTGCTTTTCTGTTTGTGAATAAAATTGCTGTTAATATATGAAGTTTTAGGAAATTATTGAAAGCCGTGCTTTACTATGTTTCTCCTTCCTGTTCTAAAGCTTGGCTTGAGCATCTTATCCTAATTATTCAAGGGGGGGGGGGGTTCTGTTATCATCATCTTATGTTTAGCCCTTGTGTATTTTCATCATTAAGTTGAAATTTTGGTTACAGGAACAAATGGAGCTTTGGATTTTAGTTATGTGACCAGCTACAGAAAATTTTGAGCTTCTGGTTCCTTAGAGTGGACAGTGAGATATTTATCAGGAGCAGGAGGAAAAATAAATCTCAGCGTTAACATTCTAAATGATGTCAACCTTCTCAAACCAAAGGTGACATTCTACTCTTATTCTCATCTCCAGATACTCTTTTTCCCTTTGGCACATGCTTGGTCAGAGATAAGCTGAATTTTTCCTTTGTATTTTTTCCAGAGAACAGAATTATACTTTTGTTTTTGAGTTTCCCAGCTCTAAGTAGTTTAATTTTTCTGAGCCTTATTCCCCCCCAATTTATAAAAGGAAAGTAATTCTCTTTATTCCATAGGATTGTTGTCACAGAGTAAATGAAAAGATGAAGTGACCCAGGCAATAGTACCTGGCTTGGTAGATAGTCAAGTACACTGTAGATACTACCTTCCCACTTAGTGCTGAGAGTCCTGGAAGGAATGAATTAAACCATGAATATCCTTTCATAAAAGTTTCTGTTTAAATATGAACCCACTGATCACCTCTGCAGAATACTAAAAATGGAATTACTGCCACTAGAACTCAGCGAGATAGTGAAAAAGATAGACCCACTATAGTTGTTAGGCAGCATACATGTTCATGAATGTATTCCTTACTTTTGTCTTAAAATGTACCAACAGGGATCCCTGGGTGGCGCAGCGGTTTAGCGCCTGCCTTTGGCCCAGGGCGCGATCCTGGAGACCCGGGATCGGGTCCCACGTCGGGCTCCCGGTGCATGGAGCCTGCTTCTCCCTCTGCCTGTGTCTCTGCCTCTCTCTCTCTCTCTCTGTCTCTCTGTTACTATCATAAATAAATAAAAATTAAAAAAAAAAAATGTACCAACATTGCTATAAAATATGTCAACATTACTATTAAAAAAAAACATGATTGATTATCTCTTGATTTCTAGAGCATTATTACGGTGACATTTGAAGTACCAGGAAATGCAAAGGAAGAAAGTCTGAATGTATTTATTCAGGTGAATGCAGTATTTAACTGATAATGATTTGCCACCTGTTGTGTTACATGGTGGTTGCTGGCAGCAATGGTTAGTCTTATTAAAATATGTCACTTGATGCAGAATCTTCTGTGGGAGAAGAATATAAGAAACAAGGATGATGACTGCATGGAGGTCATACGGCTAAAGGTACAGTGTTCAGTCTCTACCTTTATACTTTTGGACAAAGGCCCTTTCCTTTCCTGACTGTTAAACTGTATTTAAACACAAGCACTGGTTTTAGAACAAATAACTTTTGTTTGTTTTCATTTTTCTTATTTCCATTGCTGAAAAGAAGCTTTGAAAATCACTGTGTAAAGCGTGGTTTATTTGCATAGCTTCATTTAGTGTTGCAGCTAAAACAACCTGTGTGCTTTGAAACATCACCTCCTGTTTTCTCCTCCCAAGTGTTTTGAGCAGCTATGTGGCTGATGAGCTTGACTTGCTGGAACTCCTTTCCTTGGCACGTAGCATGGTCAGTTAGAGAAAACTGAATGAACATCTTTGTTGTTGTTAGGGAACAGTGGGGAGGGAGAGATTGGGAAGGAGACAGAATTTTAAGCAGGTTCTGTCCCCAGTGTGAGCCCCATGTGGGGCTCAGTCTCACGACCCTGAGATCATGACCTGAGCTGAAATCAAGAGTCAGACACTTAACCAACTGAGCCACCCAGGCGCCCTTTGAATATTTTTTTCATTTAATTTTCCAAGAGAGCTTCATTAACAGAGAAATAACATCAGAAATCTTGCTGCAGCTAAATCTGTGTTGCTTGGTGCATTTAGCAGACACTAAACAGTTATCATACTATAAAGAGTTAGAGAAGACTGGAATTCTTGCTCTGTGTTTGGAAACCCACTCGTGTTACTTGGTGTTTGGGTATTTATGTCACGGAAAGTTTTTTCTGAGGGGGCAATGGTTCTAGTTGTGTGCTTAACCGATCAGTAGTCATTTGTCTACTCTCGTTTCCAGAAGTATGCATGAAGTTTTTATTCTTACTATTTGTTGTTATTACTATTAGTAACGGGATTTTCCAGTTAGCTAACTCACGGGGGTCATAGAATGACAAAGTGACTGTCGAGAAGCCATCCAGGTTTAGATTTCTTTACTTCCTGTGCTGGCTCTGCCTGGGATCCTGTTCAGAGCAACGTGGGTGACACTCAGTCTGTTCACAGGTCATTCCCACCCAGAGGAACTAAGCGTGATCCTGCTGCTGCCTTAATGACTGGAGCACCATCCACATCCCATGATCCTAAACTGAGAGATTGTATTTCATTCTGTAACTGCTTTTATCTCCTGCTATTGAATGGGGTACTCAGTACAAAAGCAGCCCATTGGGCATTTATATGAATGCTACCACGAAGTCCTCCACACAGAGTTCAGTGGTTCCTCCTGCACCATCCCAGCGTGACAGTTTGTCTGCAGTCGTCTGTCCTCCTTGGTTCTTCCCTTGGCCTTCCTCTATCACAACAACACTGGGAGATCTGGGGCAACACAGCCTTCACCTTCATAGACTTCCTTCTTTTCTGGCTACAAAATGTTAGTGTGCTAATGATAAACATGTTTAAAATGTTCACTCAGGTAATAGCTAACACTTCCAAGTCTTTATACAAGTAATAGAAAATTGATGTTTAGATCATTCTTTCTGAGGAGTTATTACATATTCAGATTTTAAAAGCAGAAATCAAATCATACTGTACACTCTAATACAATGCTGTATGTCAATTTTATCAGTAAAACTAGAAAAAAAAAAAAGAAAACAGAAGTGGGCAAAGGAAAACAGGAAGAACATATACCTAAAATACATGGTTATGTGGCAGGAGTGACTATGAGTCATTTGTCTCTTATTGTTTTTGCAATGTCTATATTAATTTTTTTTAATTTTATTTATTTATTTATTCAGGACAGACACAGGGAGAGAGGCAGAGACACAGGCAGTGGAAGAAGCAGGGAGCCCGATGCTTGACTCAATCCCGAGACTCTAGGATCACACCCTGGGCTGAAGGCAGGCGCCAAACCACTGAGCCACCCAGGGATTCCCTCTATATTATTCCCTCTATATATATTATATTCCCTCTATATATATTATATTCCCTCTATATATATTATATTATATTTGTTATAACAAATATGATAAACATTATTTTAGAGAAATTTTCTCCTCTGAGGGACCAGTTTATGAGATAATTCATTTCTCATTTTGGCATATCAATTAAAAAAATGAACTTTATCCAGATTGTTTCCTTTCCTTTATACCGTCATTCCCTGCACTGCTCATTGCAACCCAGTCAAAATTATCACCGGAGTCCTTTAATACCTCAAATTTTCCCACTAAAACTGTGAAACAAGGATAAAATCCTTAGAAACATCAATAGAATTAGATTCATATTTGGGCACCCCTGGTGGCTCAGCGGTTTAGCGCTGCTTTCAGCCCAGGGCGTGATCCTGGAGACCTGGGATCGAGTCCCATGTGGTGCTCCCTATAAGGAGCCTGCTTCTCCCTCTGCCTGTGTCTCTGCCTCTCTCTCTTTCTCTCTCTCTATGTCTCTCATGAATAAATAAATAAAATCTTTTAAAAAAAAAAAGGAATTAAATGCATATTTTATCATTTGGTTGTTTCAGTTTTTTATTGTAATGCTGAAAGGACAGCCTAACATATTAATTTTATCATTAGAAAAAGGGACTTTTGCACACTTTTTTTTTTTTTTTTTTTTTTTACAAAATTGGAGGTTTTAGGGGCACCTGGGTGGCTGAGTTTGTTAAGCGGCTGCCTCCAGCTCAGGTCATGATCTCAGGGTCCTGGGATGGAGCCCTGCATTGGGCTCCCTGGTTGGTGGGGAGTCTGCTTCTCCCCCTCCCTCTGCTGCTCCCCCTGCTCATGCTCTTTCTCTCACTCCCTCTCACTTTCTCAGATAAATCAATAAAAAATAAAAGTTAGAAGCTTTAAGAAACTCTTTCTATAATGCACAAATAACTGGATTCAAGTAATTTTAACAGCATCTTCATGGGTTTGTCTTTAAATGGAATAGGAATAATCCATAACACTGATGCTCAGTTTCTGCTTTAAATTTGAACTGAGGCTGATTGATCCCTCTCCTCTGAGCAGGGGCTGGTGTCGATCAAAGACAAAGCAAAGCAGGTGATTGTCCAGGGTGTCCATGAGCTCTATGATCTGGAGGAGACTCCACTGAGCTGGAAAGATGACACCGAGAGAACAAATCGATTGGTTCTTATTGGTAAGTGACAGTTAAATTTCTAAAGGAAAGTAAAATGCATATTTGAAAGTGATATAATATGCTACTTAACCAGTATTAACCAATCTCAACCCCTTTGTCAACCTAACTAAGCCTGTGGTGAATGTATTTGTCTTCATGATGTGATAATATTCATAAGAACTTGTTAGAGGTTTTGTTCTTCTTCAAATTTAGGAAAGTAATTAAAATGCCAATTTGGTTCTAGGGACTTACCTAGAAGTAGGAAGTTAAGGGAAAGAATCACTAATTTAGCTTGTGTAAATTTCTGAAGATTATCAAGCCGTTAATGATTTGGAATTGATAGGCAAACTGTCATCTTTAATAAGCATAATATAATCACACCATGTTTTATTCTGTTTGCAGGCAGGAATTTAGATAAGGAGATCCTAAGGCAACTGTTTGTAGCTACTGTGACTGAAGCAGAGAAGCGGTGGACAACACATTTCAAAGAAGATCAAGTTTGCCTATAACGTTAGAAGCATCACAGAAATTAGGTGATAAATCAGGAGTAAGTTTCCTACTGAGTGTATTTCAAGCATTTCTTCTATGTATTTCTTCTGCTGTGGATTCCAGTGTACTTTAAAATAGTGTTTATTTTATGGAACACATAAGATGTAGTAAGTACTTCAAACATTTGACATTCATACAATAAAATTAATGTCTTCTGAATTGCTTTTTATTTTGTTTTTTTTGTTGTTGTTGTTGTTGTTTGTTTGTTTGAGAGTATGTGGGAGGTGTGCATGTGGGGGAAGGAGAGAATCCTAAGCAGGCTCCATGCTTCACACAGAGCCTGACCTAGGGCTTGATCCCACAACCCTGAGATCATGACCTGAGCCAGAATCAAGAGACAGACACTCAACCCACTGAGCCATCCCAGACACCCAGAGTTTTGTTTTTGTTTTTGTTTTTTTTAATAGATATTTCACAAAATATTTGTCAGAATTACTTTGGGACTTCCATATGCTAAACTTTTCACCCATGGGAGTTATTTATAATCTTTTTTTTTTTTTAACATTTTTATTTATTTATTCATGAGAGACACAGAAAGAGACAGAGACGTAGGCAGAAGGAGAAGCAGGCTCTATGCAGAGAGCCTGATGTGGGACTCAATCCTGGGACTCCAGGATTAGGCCCTGAGCTAAAGGCAGATGCTCAACCACTGAGCCACCCAGGCATCCCTATAATCTTGATGATAAAACTTACTTTCACACTGTAACTTTTTCCCTTAGAACAACACTTACACTGATGATATAGGTATGATTTTTTTACTGTTATTAACAAAAACTTTTTTTTTTAAGATTTTACTTATTTATCTATTAGAGACACAGAGAGAGACAGAGAGGCAGAAACACAGGCAGAGGGAGAAGCAGGCTCCATGCAGGGAGCCCGATGTGGGACTCGATCCCGGGTCTCCAGGATCACACCCTGGGCTGAAGGCAGGCGCTAAACCGCTGAGTCACCAGGGCTGCCCAACAAAAACTATTTAAAAACAAATACCATCACTCTTTTTGTTAAATGAATTTGAAGTCTTGTGGCTAGAGACTTAAAAGTGAAAGAAATCTGAGTTAAAAAATTAAAGCTATCTCTTATTCTTAGTCAATTCTAAGCTGGTAGATTAATGGAACATCAGCCATTTACTTGGTAATATATTTAGATGATTCCAATTTGAGAGCTTTTAACGTTAAGTAGAATTTGCTGTTGATAACATATTCATCTTGATTTCTTTGAACTTTTAATTTTCAACATAAGCAAAAAGATGAGGTGCAAAATTTCAGATATAACTGCAAATAATTTAGGAATATTTAACCATCTTTGTATCAGTCGTTGGTGTATAAGTGTGGCTTACTTACTTCCTATTCCTGCTAAAGGTCAGGTCACTGTAACTGTATTCAGATTGTAAGAGAAAAGCATGAGATGGGATTTAAAGAAGAACTTTCCCAAACTAATGATCATTAAATATCAGGCTATCGAAATGTTTTGGAATATTTTTTCCCCAGAATTTTAAGAGTTCTATCTCTGTACCTTGAATGGTTCCATTGTTTGGAGACAGGCCGACTGATTAGATTATTTGTCTTTCAGGGCACCTGGGTGGCTCAGTGGTTTAGCCTCTGCCTTTGGCTCAGGTCATGGCCCCAGGGTCCTGGGATGGAGGCCCATGTTGGGCTCTATGCTCAGTGGGGAGTCTGCTTCTCTCTCCCCCTCTGCTCCTCCCACTCATGCTCTCTCCCTCTCTCTCTCTCAATGAATAAATATAATCTTTAAAAATAAAAAGATTATCTGTCTCTTTCCCTGCACTCTGTCCCTTTTTTATAAAAGTTCTCTATATTTATCCATTTGCCTCCTGAATCCATTCTCTTAAATTCATGGTTGAGAGAATAAGCTTACTTAAGGTGGCAGCAGATTGGCCAGTAGAAACTCAGCTGATTTTTGAGTCTGATCTGGGCTTTTAATTGCAGTTCTTTTGCTTCTTGGCTGAGTAATCTTGGGCAAAGTGTTTTCTTGAGATTGGTTTCTGTATTTATAAGGTGGGCAGTGATAATATCAATCATTCAAGGTTGTTGTGAGGATTGAATAGGTTTCTAACACACCCAGCTCAGCCCCTGGCACACAGCAGAGCCTGAATAAATTTTTTCTTATTTCTAACAATTTAAATTGATTTGTTTATAGTTAATGTTGCTACACTAATACTCCATAATGTTCTTTGGCAAATAATAAGAATCTAGATTCATCTGTTCTAGGCCATGAAAAAAGCTTACTTTATTTGTCCTGTTGTGGGAGAAAAGCCTGAAGTAATATTAATCTATACTCTTTATCAAACTGTCTGTCTTTATCAAACTCACAAATACTTGTCTTTTCTTTAAAATGTATTAATCTTTAAATATTTTTTATTATGTAAGTATTGACTGAATACATTTGTGTTGTAAAAATGCAAATGTTGCAGATGAAGTCTCCCCTGACCTTTCTCCTTCTGTCACTGTCACTCCTTGGGGGTAAGCAATGTTGTCAGCTTCATGTCTGCCCTTTTACGTGTTTCTTTTCACTTACACACACATGGCTTACACTGTCGTCCAAAGTGAATTATTTTCAGTGATTAGAGTCATAATTTAAGCTGCTGCTTCAGGAGATTGAGGAGCTTGCCATAAATATATCCTCAAGGAAGGGTCTTATTTTTATAATGTGTGTGTTTTAGATAAAATATCATTCTTTATATATTATAATGCAGTTTGCTTTTAAAATTTTTATTTATTTTACGGAGAGAGTGAGAGTGTGAGTGCATGTGCACCTGGGAGAGGGGAGGAACAGAGGGAGAGGGAGAAGCAGACTCCAAACTCAGGGCAGAGCCTTACGCAGGGTTTGATCCCTGGACCATGATGTCATGACCTGAGCTGAAATCAAGAGCCAGCCACTCAACCAACTGAGCCACCAAGCACCCCTGCAGCTTGGCTTTTCTTTTTTTTTTTCTTTTTCTAAACTCAATTATTAGCGTTAGATTTTTCTATGGCAGTGCATATAATATGTCTTATTCTGTAATTGCTGCACAGAAATTAATTGTATAGCATAGAATACATTCATTTAAAAAATCATTTATTGAGGCTTCCAGTCACCCACATGTGAGTGCTAGACTGATGCTGCACAGGACAGATGAGGGCCAGGTTCTTACACTGTTTACATTTTGGTGGAAGGATATAAATAAATTAGAAAATATGAGGAAAATAAGTAGGCTGATAAAAGGACTGGGCGTGGTTGAAAAGCTTCCCAGAGAAGAGATGGTTTCTGAGTTGAGAATGGAGCTGAAAGGAGATGTACATTGGAAGGGAAGAAGGTTCCACACAGAGAGAGCAAGCAGTAGAACAGCCTCTGAGGTGGGAGTCCACGCAGCGCCATGCAAGACCAGGCGGGAGGCCAGGGCCATAGAGGGTGGAAAGCCAGGGTATGAGGTGCAGTTGGACTTGTGAGCTAGGGCCAGCCTCATTGCTCCCTGTGGAGCAGCCAACATGTGCTTTATTCTGAATGCCCTGGGAAGTGGCTGAAGGGTTGTAGCTGGAGAAGCCCTGTGGTTTGTGATCTTGTGGCAGATGAACCAGTCCTTTCCTGCCTTCAAAACTACAAACAGTGCTGCAGTGAACATCATTGTCTAGCGTGTCTCTCTGTTGTCAGGTGAGAATGTAATGTTTCTCTAGAATACAGAGATTCAGGGATCCCTGGGTGGCTCAGTGGTTTAGCGCCTGCCTTTGGCCCAGGCCATGATCCTGGAGTCTGGGGATCGAGTCCCTCATCGGGCTCCCTGCATGGAACCTGCTTCTCCCTCTGCCTGTGTCTCTGCCTCTCTCTGTGTGTGACTCTCATGAATAAATAAATAAAAATCTTAAAAAAAGAAAAAAAAAGGTTCAGGCGGAATCACTAGCTTCCGGCATGTGCACATGTGAAATGCTTAATAGAACTGATAAACTGCTCTTCCAAATGGCTGCAACTTTTTGCGTTTATACAGCAGGGTATGAAAGTACCCATTTTTCCAAACCTAGTTAACACACTTCATCTTTGCCGGTCTGGGTGGAATGGCATCTCACTGTTTTAATTTATATTTTGTACTATATTTTATGTTATTTTTATTTTTATTTTTTTAGATTTTAATTATTTGAGAGAGCACAAGTGAAGGGTGGGAATGGCAGAGGGAGAGGGAGAAGCTGACCCCTCCTCCCCGTGAGCAGGGAGCCCAATGCGGGGCTCTATCCTTGTGACCCTGGGATCAGGACCTGAGCCAAAGGCAGACACCCAAGCATCCCTAAACTTAACCTTCTTAAAGTGTACAATTCATGGCTTTAGTATATCCACAGGTAGCAGCAAGTACTAGCACCGCTATCTCATTCCAGAACATTTTCCTCACTCCGCAAAGAAACTATCCATCCATCAGATCAGCAGTTAGTCCCTGCTCCTAGCCCCCAGCAACTGCTGATCTACTTTCTGTTTCTATAACTGGTCTACTCGGACTCTTTCACCACCATAATGTTTTCAAGATTCATCCTTGTGGTGTAGTATGTATGTATCAACCCTTCGTATCTTTTTGTTCCTGAACAAAAATCTATATACCACATTTTGTTCGTTCATCAGCCGATGGACATTTTGAGTTTCTACTTTTTGGCTATCGGGCCTTTTTTCCCATGTTTAATTTTTTAAACTAATAGAATGTAATTTTCAGAACAGTTTTAGATTTACAGGAAAATTGAGCAGATCGTACAAGATACAAGTACAGATGGTACAAGTTCCCATATCACCTACCACCCCCCCACAACACACACTTAAGGTGTTAAATAGTATGGCACATTTGTTAAAATTAGTGAACCAATATTGATACATTATTAACCAAAGTCCATAGTTTATTCAGATATCCTTAATTTTTACATAGTTTCCTTTATCTTTTCCAGAATGCCATGCAAGATAATTGGATAGACAAGTTAGTTGTCATGTCTTTGTAGACTCTTCTTGGCTATGACAGTTTCTTAGACTTCCCTTGTTTTGGTTACCTTGATAGTTTGAGAATGGTTTTGCTTAGGTACATAAGATGCTCCTCTATTGGAATTTGTCTGTTTTTCTCCTGATTTAGATGGGTTTTGGGGAGCGAGATCACAGGGTGCTATTTTTATCACATCTCAAGATGCTATTAACATGGTTTATGACTATTAATGTTAACAGTGGTCACCTGATGACCTGGCTGAAGTGTTTGTCCAGTTTCTCCACTTGTAAGATTATTCCCCTTCCCTCCCCTGCCCCAGACTGTACTCTTTGGAAGGAAGCCACTCAGCACTGCCCACCACAGTAAAGGAGTAAGGAAATATGCTCTTCCTCCCTGAGGAGTATCTACATTATTTGGAATTCTTCTTCATGGGCGATTTGCTTCTTTTCCTCTGCTTATTTTTTGGGGTTTTGTTTTGTTAATTTATTTTTGGGGGGGGGGGGTTGTTTTGTTTAAATGAGCTCTATGCCCAGTGCCCAGTGTGGGTCTTGAACTCAGGACCCTGAGATCAAGAGTCACATGCTCTACTGGCTGAGCCACCCAGGTATCCCTCTTTCCCCCATTTATTAATTTACTTGATCATTTCATTTTTATCAGTATGGACACATGAATATTTACCTTATACTTTGAGTTATAATCTAATACTCCTTCCTCAAATTGTCCAAGCTGGGGCCACGGAGGTTGGGGTGGGGGACGGGCTCTTTGTCTCCTGTGCCCCCTTTGACACACCTCCACCAATGGGGGTGGTTTCAGTTGTTTTGTTTTTGCCTGTCTTTCCTTTCCTCCTTTCATTTTTAAATAACGCAAATCCCCACAGAAGTTGACTCTAGGAAAACTAACAATACTCCCTTTCCAGGTCTTCAGATTCCTCTGCTGCTGGCCAAACTGTGCCTTACCTGCAGGGGGTTGACGGGGAGGCAGCTGGGAGTCTGAATTTGAATGCAACACCTGTCAGCCCTCCTGGAGCTTAGTTTAGTAGATCACACTAGTAGTAATTGGTGAATCTGGGATTCAAACACAAATCTGTTAGGCTCAGAAGCTTGGGTCATTTGTCCCAGGTTAGGCTACATTTGACTGAGAAGCCTGAGGGTGAGAACCTCAGGAGTACAGGATAAGCTTTTAAAAGACACGAGAGGAAGCGGTTTTCAAAATTTTATCCTGAAAGGACTAGCTACTTCGAGCTACTTTTTTTTTTTTGTCATATTTTGCCCTTTTAGCTGACCTCTGATTTCTTGCTGAAAATTCATTATCATTTACAAGCACAAATGAAAGATTCACTCAGTGACAATCAGTGGCATGATACAATATTTTCACACTGTGTTTTTTTTTAATTTATTTTTTATTGGTGTTCAATTTACTAACATACAGAATAACCCCCAGTGCCCGTCACCCATTCACTCCCACCCCCCGCCCTTCTCCCCTTCCACCTCACACTGTGTTTTTATTAGATGCCTTCTCAAATTCTTTTCACTAGTGGGTGGATATTAAATTATGAATATGCGCTGTTGCTCAGCATTTCACCATAAGATCCCCTTAGATAACACATATTATGTCCCACCACTCTAGTCTCTGAGCAGATTTAAATGAACCCCATTTAAAAATCCTTGACTTTCAAGGACATCAGATGAGTTAAACAGCTTTGTCTGCCCTGTCACTCCTCCAGAACCGCACCTCCCCTTTGCCTTATTTAAGGTTTCAACTTTAGTATTTATTATTATAGTAAAAGTGCTTAATGTTGGATTTTGAAAAGGGAGGGAGGGAGGAGGAGGGAGAGAATACATGTGTGAGAGATTGACCGTCAGACTGGTGCATCCCTTGGTGTTGTGAGGCTATTTTTCTGAAAACAGGATTTTTCACACTGGCTCTGTACTGGTTAGGATGTGGCAAAATCAGTGTAGTTGGTTGTGGATATTAAAAATAAAAAAGCAAAACAGTGGTCACTTGTTTTATGAAATCTATTTTAGTTACCAAAGTCTATCTAAAATAGTGATGTAAAATATACATCCTACATTTAATGTCAAATGTTCAAAGAAGTTGGAGAATCAGTGATGCAAGGGGACTTCTCCTTAGCTCTCCTGCTTTCCTTTCACCCTGAACTTCCATAACTTCACGCCAAGGACATTTCGTCCTTTTCTGAAAAGCTGAGCAGGAGAACATTTGGGGGAGCTAAGGTAGGGAGTAGATGGGACCATGCCAGCCTCGCTCCCACCCCCCACCCCCAAGAACATTAAGAATATTTCATTCATTCCGGATGAGGATGGAATCCACCAGTGAAAATGAGTGAATCACCAGCTATGACACACTAAAGCATTTAAACATTCTTTCAGAGTCAAACACCGTAGATTATAGGACCCCCCTCCCCCATTTCTATCCTCCAGGGGGGAGGCCTGGGTGTCAAGGTGGCCGCAGGTGGTTGGGTCCCGTATCTTCCTACCTCTTCTTCCTTCGCACGTTTTCGAAGCGCTTTAGGGGCGCATCTTCCCTGGGGGCGGGTGGGCGTGAGGAGGAGGAGGAGGAGGCGGCGGAAGGTTCTGGCCCTGTCGGGAACGCGCCGAGGACCCTCTTCATTGGACTGCGTCGGGGGGAAGTGGGAGTCTGGAGGTAGGGGAGAAGGGGTATAAAGGGGAGGAGGGCGCGAGGAAGCCGCGGTAACAGGCGACGCGCATCTTCGCTGGACACTGTTGGACACCGAGGCGCCGGCAGAGAGGAGCCGCGGGGCCTCCATGAACTTGCCCCAGCCCGACGGCCTCGGGCGCGCGGACCCCGGAGGCGGCCGGGCCGACGCCCCGGGGGAGGAGGGGGCCCCGCCGCCGCCCGCCAAGCCGCCCTACTCGTACATCGCGCTCATCACCATGGCCATCCTGCAGAGCCCGCACAAGCGCCTCACGCTCAGCGGCATCTGCGCCTTCATCCGCGGCCGCTTCCCCTACTACCGCCGCAAGTTCCCCGCCTGGCAGAACAGCATCCGCCACAACCTGTCGCTCAACGACTGCTTCGTCAAGATCCCCCGCGAGCCGGGCCACCCGGGCAAGGGCAACTACTGGAGCCTGGACCCCGCCTCCCAGGACATGTTTGACAACGGCAGCTTCCTCCGGCGCAGGAAGCGCTTCAAGCGCCCCCCGCCGCCCCCGGGGGCGCCCCTGCACGCCGCGCTCCCGCCGCCCGCCGCGCCCGCCGCGCCCGCCGCCCTGCACGGCGCGCTCCCCGGCCTGCTGCTCGGGCCCCCGGCCCCGCCGCAGCCCGTCCCGGGGCCGCTGCTGCACCCGCTCCCGCTGCGCTACCTGCTGCTGTCGGCCCCGGCCGCCGCCGAGGCGCCCCGGACAGCGCCGGCCGTCCAGCTGCAGCCCCCTCTGCGCGCCCGGCCTCGCCAGGAGGGCCGGGGGCCGGGAGACCCACGCAGCCCCTTCAGCATCGACAGCATCATGCACGGCGTCCGCGGAGGGGCCCCCGGGGCCGCGCAGAGCCCGCCCCCGCCCCCGCCCCCGCCCCCGCCCCCGCCCCCGTGGGGCTACTGCCACCTGCTGCAGGTGTCCGCCGCCGCCGCCGCCGCCGCCGCCGCCGCCCGGACGCGGTTAGAGCAGCCGCCCCCGCCGCCCCGGGACGGCACCCGCGCTGTGCTGGGCCAACACCTGCCCGGCCCCGCGGCGCTGCTGGGGTGCCAGCCCGGAGCCCCCGCCGCGGCCAGCCTTGCCGGCGGGGACCGCACCTTGCCAGCCTCATCCTGAGGAGCGCACCTGCGCCGGGCGTGACCGGCCAAGCCGCAGCGCAGACGCGCGGGGAGTCCCCAGGGGCCCTGCGCGGACGCGGCGACGCGGAACCCTCGGAACCGCCACTACCCCAACCGCCGTTTGGGTCGCCGCGAAGTATCTACAAGGCTGCAGCTGGAGCGGGCTCGGACCACCGGAACGTGCACCCCGGATCGCGCCCACTCTCGCCCTTTCTTTGCCAGCCTCCGGGTGTGGCTTCCAGCACCTTTCCCGGGACACGGGTCCAGAGGCTGAGGAACGTGAGTGGGGCATTTCGTTCTGGTCAAAAATACATAGACAATGTCCGATGATGCACAACTTGTTTCCCCTTGTTGGCTCCCTAGCAATCGTAAATACTGGTCCCAAGTCAAGTGCAAAATACTCACGTTCTTTATGTTTTCCTGAAATCGGCGTGTAATATAGAACTTTAATTGCAAGACATTTGTTTCCCATCTGTGTGTTTGATGTGCCATCTTCCGTGGAAAGATGTTAAAATTAAAGCTAGCTATATAGACTAAATAAAATGCTAGATCACTACGGTAACATTGTTTCATATCACTTCTCGATTTCTCTCTAAATAGAACTTCTTTTATTTATTTTTAAAGATTTATTTCTTTATTCCTTCTCCTCCTTGCCGGTCCCCTCCCCACACCCCACCCTCTCCCCTCTGGTTCCCCCAGATCTATGAACTACAACATTATCAGGACATTCTTTTGTAACTTGTTCAATTTCTAGAGTTTTAAGAAAGCTTATTTATTAGTGAATATAACCTGGCTTTGCAAACAGAATGCAAAGCCTGTATTTTGGACTAAATACTAATTGACTAGAGTGCTATAAACTTGCTGTAACATTTATGGCAATTGCAAGTTGCCCTGCTAGGTGGTCTTAATCTGGCATTAACTTATTTTCTATATCCGGCTTAATATGAATCTGGTGTCGATGCAATGCCTCAGTGATGCATTAGATCTCTAATAAAGTCTGTATATAAATGTAAAAGAGAGAGAGAGAGAGAGAGAGAGGCAGAGACCTAGGCAGAGGGAGAAGCAGGCTCCTCCAGGGAGCCCAATATGGGACTCAATACTCACACCCTTGAGCTGAAGGCAGATGCTCAACCACTGAGCCACCCAGGTGTCAAAATGGAACTTCTTTTAAAACATAGTTCTTTCCTCCCAGTTAAATAATGTAGTTTTACAGTTCATGTTCTTTAAAGGTATCAGAAACTGTTCAAAATGGCTTTCAAACTTCCAGATAGTTGGGGGGGGGGGGACCCTTCCAAATAGTTGAAGTTGAAAAAGTCCTGGGTTTTAAAACATGAGATTCAGTATTTAATGAAACCTACAGAAGAAAAAGAATTGGCGGGGAACGTAAATATATTCTCCATTTGTTCTTCATTTTTTTTAAAGCTTTTATTTATTTATTCATGATAGACATAGAGAGACAGAGGCAGAGACACAGGCAGGAGAAGCAGGCTCCATGCCGGGAGCCCTATGCAGGACTCCATCCAGGGACTCCAGGACTCCTGGGCCGGAGGCAGGCGCTAAACTACTGAGCCACCCAGGGATCCCCTGTTCTTCACTTTTCTAAATACGTTGGTTTTTCATATGAATAAAGTGGAGCATCATTTGAGATCAATTTAGAATGTAGTGGGCAACATTTACTAGGAGAAAATAAAAGGCAATTTTTAAAAAGCATTAGAATTTTAAAAGCCAGGTTAAAAAGGAAGCATCAAATGAAGCATTTGTGTTCTGGACATTTACAATTAAATCAGTTTTATCCCCAGATGGTTGCCATCTAAGGGCTTATTGTCCCTTTGTTTAGAACAGAAAGAACTTCGCTGTTGTTATTTCAAAAAGAATTTCTTTTTTTTTTTTAATTTTGTTTTAATTTTTATTTATTTATGATAGTCACAGAGAGAGAAAGAGAGAGAGGCAGAGACATAGGCAGAGGGAGAAGCAGGCTCCATGCACCGGGAGCCCGACGTGGGATTCGATCCCGGGTCTCCAGGATCGCGCCCTGGGCCAAAGGCAGGCGCCAAACCGCTGCGCCACCCAGGGATCCCTCAAAAAGAATTTCTGAAAGAACTTTGCAATCAGAAAAGTTTCACTGTCATTGGGCTTCAGGTGACCAGATGGGAAGGAAACCAGAGGAAGATGCCCAACAGGAAATACTCCCAAGAGAAAGCAAGTTTCTAGAGACTCTGCCATACTCTGGATTGTGTTTCAAAAGAATTGCATCCCTGCCACTTTAGGAAAAGTCACTTGGTAAGTGTGAGAAGGTCCTTCCCCTTCATCCACAGCTGTTCCAGCTGTGCATTTCTAGTTACAGGCGGGACAGAAGACAAACACATTTTTATAGCTGTTTATTTGGTCCACCTTTACCCCCGTGTCTCCCCTCCTCCCCATCACTTAGAGCTTCCCAAGGGCACCTGGGTGGCTCAGCTGTTGAGCGTCTGCCTTTGGCTCAGGGCATCATCCCACTGTAGGTCCTGAGATCGAGTTCCGCATTGGGCTCCCCACAGGGAGCCTGCCTCTCCCTCTGCCTGGGTCTCTGCCTCTCTCTGTGTGTCTCTCATGAATAAATAAGTAAAATCTTAAAAAAAAAAAAAAAAAAAAAAAAAGCAACTTCTTCCCAAGTCCTGGCTGCAATCCTCACCTTCTCCAGGCTTGCAGTAGTGCAGTTCTGAGGACCTTCTGGAAAGTTTTCAAGCCCAACCCTCGACGGCCACCTAGACTGAACTTACATTCTCCCTCCTCCAGTTTCCTGCAAGGGCCCCTGTGCTCTGACTGTGGGAGACCCAAAAGCCCCTCTACCCTCCCCCCCCCCCCCATCCAGCCACCTTCCCTTCTCACTTTGCCAGACCCTCCGCACCCAGCTTTAAGATCCAGATCCATGTAGCATGTTCTGCAGATCTGGGGCTACCTTTGTTTGGCTACAAGCCTTAATAAAGAGAGCTTGTTTCCTGCCAAGTACAATCCCTTTTAGGGTCCAGAACCCCCAGCTCCCCCGTTCGGGTGTCTGAGGGGCAGAAACTGGCCCAAGCCACCCGCCCTGCTCCTACTGATGAAACCATACCCAACATGAATTTTTTCTTCTTCTTAATTCATTTTTTATTTCAATTCAATTTGCCAACATATAGTATAACCTCAAGTGCTCAACCCTTCAACCTCCGTGCCCATCACCCAGTTACCGCAACCCCGACCCCCCCCCACCTCCCCTTCCACAACCCTTGGTTTGTTTCCCAGAGTTAGGGTCTCTCATGGTTTGTCTCCCTAATTGTTCCTGCTCAGTTCCCCTCCTTTCCCTTATAGTCCCTTTCACTGTTTCTTATATTTCACGTATGAGTGAAACCATACGAACGTGAATTTTCAAGAAAGGCCTCCATTGGGTGGAAGGGTACATTAAACCTTGGGCTCCAGTCGAACTTGGCCGCAGCGGGACAGGTCTGGCCTCACATGGGGCTCGCGGGGTGCCCCTCCCGGCCCAGGACTGGCCCTGGCCAGGCCCTCCCAGCCCGCGGTGGGGCGCGCGGGGTAGGGGTGGGCGGTGGTGGTGACGGGGGCGTCAGGGGGATCGGGGGTCCTGCGCGCCCCCCCCCCCCGGGTCCCCGCTGCCGACAGGGCCACACCGGCGCGCAGGGCACAGCGCTTGCCAGGTGGGCAGAGCCACGGAGAGACGGGGTCGCCTCCTCCTCCCGCTCGTCCTCTGAGGCCGGGCCCCCTGGACGCTTGCAGGGCGGCTGGGGCGACGGAGGCCGGGGAAAGCGACTCCACCGTCGGGTCCCATGACAGTAACCACAGTGGCTCCCCGTCCTCCACTGCCCCCTGTGTGCCAGGTTTAGCACCCTCCAGCACCCAGGGGGAAGACACCCTGGAATCCCCGTCGCACAGATTAGGAGTTTGCGACTTAGGGAAAGCGAGACGCTCGCCCCGAGACTCTTAGGCTGTGGCCTCGGGGCCCCATTTGGTTTCCACTAACCCTAAGGACGCCCGCGACCTTCTCCTGCCTGGGCCCCGGGTGGGTGGCGGAGACCGAGCGGGTTCCCCAAGCCCCGGCCCCGGCCCCCGGCCCCCTGCCCCCTGCCCCAGGCCGGGCGTGCGGGAAAGCGCATCTGTCCCCGCGCCGTGCGCCCCCGGTGCGTGTGCCGGGCCGTGCGCCCCCCGCGTGTGTGCCGGGGCCGTGCGCCCCCCGCGTGTGTGCTGGGGCCGTGCGCCCCCGGTGCGTGTGCCGGGGCCGTGCGCTCCCCGCGTGTGTGCCGGGGCCGTGCGCCCCCCGTGTGTGTGCCGGGCCGTGCGCCCCCCCCCCGTGTGTGTGCTGGGCCGTGCGCCCCCCGCGCGTGTGCCGGGGCCGTGCGCCCCCCGCGTGTGTGCCGGGCCGTGCGCCCCCCGCGCGTGTGCCGGGCCGTGCGCCCCCCGCGTGTGTGCCGGGCCGTGCGCCCCCCGCGTGTGCGCTGGGGCCTCACCCGGCTACGCCCGAGGGTCCGTCCTCGGGCAGCGGGGACGCAGAGCAGTCGGAGAGTGCGTTCCGCTCGGCACTGGGGTCCCCGTCCTCTCTCTCGGGTGAGCCCGAACACCCAGGCAGCCCGGTGCACCTGCGCGCGCCGCCCGGTGCCTGCAGAGCCCTGGGCCGCAGCCCCGGGAATCTGGACCCGCGCGGGGCTCTGGGTTCGCGGCGGGTCGGGGGAGCCGGGCGCCCGCGGGGGGGAGCCGGGAGGGCTGCGAGGCCGCGCTGGGACTGCGGGCGCTCAACCCGCCCTGCGGTCGGAAGGCGCGGGCCCCGGCGCGGCGGTGGGGTGGGAGCCCCCGCGGGCCCGGAGCGGGGCGTCGGGGGACCCCGGGCAGGTGCTGGGGGCGGGGTGCCGGTGCTCGCGTCCTGCTCCCGCATGCTTGGGGCGCCCAAGGTCGCAGAAACGTCGGGGGGAACGGATGGCGAGTCAGGAGCCTGTCTTCTCCAGTCGCCTGAACCAGACGCCCCTGCTCCGTCCCTGGGCCGTGGAAGCCACGAGCACAGAAAATCTAGAGAAACAGCAGAAACGAGTAAGAGAGAAAGCGAATATGGGCAAAACGGGAATAAGAACTAACACGAAAAAAAAAAAAAAAGAACACGACTGGGAACGAGACGACGCGAATTTCATCCTTTGAGATTTTGCCCCGATCCTCCACATTTCACTGAAAGCCTGGGGTGGGGGGGGGGGGGGGGGCCTCGGCTCTCCTTCCCCCCAGCGTTTAGGAAGAAAGCAGAACGTCTTCCCCAGGAACCTCTGACTCGAGCCCGAACTGTATGTAATCTTACCCAGACTACCTGTAATTCCTACAAAAATGGGTTAGGCTTGATGGCTGTTTTGTCCTGATTATCAGCACTGAAATAATTTAAGTGTGTTTCATGGATCCATTGATTCCATATGCACCATTCGAAGAACTTCAATAGATGATAGTTAGTAATGTCCAAATCTGCCACCACCACCACCCCCCCAAAAAAAACCCACCACGTAGAAATAGGTGTAGGAGAAGCAAAAGGGTTTGAGAATCCTGCCTGAAATTCGGTTCAACATCAGTTCCCTGTTGCTCAACTACTTTAACATAATCAAGGTTTATATGTCAAAATGGGTGCTTATAAAAGAAGTATCTGGAGATAGACCTCATTTTATTATCTGTTCTTGGGATGCAGGAGTATGTTTATTGAAACCAGTAGTCAAGAACATTTTGGGATAGTTATACCTTATTTAGCCAGTGAAGGGGTTTCTATTCCCAAAATACAGGCAAAGAGAATAATGAGATTAAATTAAGCATAAGAGATATCCTTTTTTTTTCCAGATAATTTTGCTATGAATAGCTATGTCTATATTTAAAGTCAGATTTATGACCAACAGTTTTTATTTATTTTTTAAATTTTATTTATTTACTCATGAAAGACAGAGAGAGGCAGAGACACAGGCAGAGGGAGAAGCAGGCTCCATGCAGGGAGCCCGATGTGGGACTGGATCCCGAGTCTCCAGGATCACGCCCTGGGCTGAAAGCGGCACTAAACCGCTGAGCAACCCGGGGATCCCCTGACCAACAGTTTTTAAAATTAGCATGACTAGTACTGTGTGATCTGAAACATCTTTTATAAGATATTGTGCCATATTTCAAGCACTGACTATTTTTCCCTTAAATTTCCAGTCTTTTTGAAATATATATAATGGAAACTTTCAAACATCCACAAAGTTAGGGAGATTAGTATAATTAACCTGCACGTGCCCCTCCCCAAGGCTAACCAGGTTTCATCTTTACCCTCTGACAGTTCTCTGCCCCACTGGGTTATTTTAAATCAAATCCCGGATATCCTGTCATTTCACCCATAAATATTTTTGAACATTTCTCAAAAAGATAAGAATTCCATATGGTGGCATGTAACCGGGATACCATTAGCACACCTGAGCAACTCACTAATGGTGTCGACTTCTCCAGGCAGTATTTACATATTCTGAATCATCTCAAAACTTTTTGTATAGTTGGTTGGTTTGGATTAGGACACACACAAGGGCTGCATATACATGGTTGATACCATCTCTTCTGTGTCGGTGAGGAGGCTTCCATCCCCTATATTGTGCTGCATTTTCATTGTTGCAGAAACCGGACTGTTTCTCCTAAAGAATTTGACATTCTGGATCTTGTGGTTACAGGCAACGTGTTTCTGGTAAGATATTCTCAAGTACAAGGTTATTTATTTAGACTTTTGAATATTTGCAGATAATAGTACTGTTTGTAGAGGGGCAGGGAGTCGTCAAGATACCTCGAAGAGTCAGCTGTTGAGAGAATACATTTTTGTTAGGGGAAGCATGGGTCTGGGGCGGCTTATATTAAATTTTCCCAAATGTATAATTTTTAAAAAGAGATTATATTCCAGGATGTCTAGCTGGCTGGGTCGATAGATCATAGGATTCTTGATCTTGGGGCTGTGAGTTCAAATCCCACATTGGATATAGAGATTACTTAAAAAATAAAATCTTAGATATTACTTAAAAATAAATAAAAATAAAGTCTTGGAGATCACTAAAAAATAAAAATAAATAAAAATTAAAAAATAAAAAATAAGTAAAACCCAGGGGCACCTGGGTGGCTCAGGTCATGATCTAAGTGTCCTGGGATCCAGCCGTGGGTTGGGTTCCAAGCTCAATGGCTCAGTGGGGATCTACTTGTCCTTCCTCTCCCTCTGCCCCCACTCACCTGTGCACGTGTGCACACATACACATGCGTGTGTGTGCTGTCTCTTTCATAAATAAAATCTTTTAAAAGTGTTAAATAAGAGAGATTATTTCCCATGTACTTACAGAAATATAAAATTACCAATCAAATATTTCTAAATCTAAAATTTTAACCTAATAAATTAGAATCAGGTCTTCTTCTGGCATGAATGAATCTCTTTATGCCTTCAAGTCCCAAAGACACTTTGTGTCAAAACTTTGTTTTATATTGTTTTGTATTTTAGAATGAGAAGTAGTAACAATCAATGAGGCCCCAGGTAGGATACTATGGAACATAAATTTTGTGCTCATGAGAAGAAAATTCATTTTAGGATAATTCTAAATTGAAGGGACTCAGGGTGTGAAAGAAATTAGATTGGACAGGAAAAAATGAATAAAAAGTTTAATAAAAATGGAAAATAACTGGGCCCCTGAAAGGCATAGTTGGTTGAATTTCTGACTCTTGGTTTGGGCTCAGGTCACGATCTCAGGGTCCTTGGTTCGAACCCCCACCCCTGCACTCAGTGGGGAGTCTGCTTGAGATCCTCTCTCTCTCTCTCTCTCTCTCTCTCCCTCTGCCCCTCCCCCCACTCTCTCTTACAAATAAGTAAATAAATCCATAAAAAAAGGAACCTAACCAACTTTTTGGGAGTTTCTTTTACTTTCACAGGTATACACACTAAATAAAATTTCCATTTCCATTCTTCTGGAAAAGAAGAAGATATTGGGTATTGGACTTCTATTACCCATTTGTCTCATTCTGCAGTTCTTTGCAGATGTTTCTATGTTATACATTCTCTGAAATCCCTATGAGTCTTATTGATCTTTATATTTCAAACAATTCCCAGCACATTGTCAAAAACACATGTTAAATTAATCTAAATCAGTTGTATCTATAATATTGATAAGTGTTCAGAAGTATTGGGCTCTGATTTGAGCTTAGGTGGATCTAAATATTCAAATTACCAACAGTGTTTGAAAATTATTATTCATCCAGAACAGATAGGGATTTTATTTATTTTTTTAAATTTATTTTATTTTTATTTATGATAGTCACAGAGAGAGAGAGAGGCAGAGACATAGGCAGAGGGAGAAGCAGGCTCCATGCCCGGGGGGCCCGACGTGGGACTCGATCCCGGGTCCCCAGGATCGCGCCCTGGGCCAAAGGCAGGCGCCAAACCGCTGCGCCACCCAGGGATCCCCAGATAGAGATTTTAGATAAGGCTGGATCTGTATAAGACCTTAACTAATAAGTCACATTTCCAGACCATTCAATATCTGTTTGGTAAGCAGTTGATGCTCTATATGATGTGGTTGGGTATTTTTTGTTTGCTTGAATTTCCTGATTCACTGCATTTGTCACTTAATATGATATGATATAATATATGTATATTATATACATGTATGTGTTTATTAGATGTGTATATTTGTGTATATTAGATGTGTATATTTAGTAGCTTTGGAACTTTAATCCTGGAATAGATTTCCAATGTTTACTAAAACTGTTTACATACCCACTGCAAGAAAACAGTTTTTATTTCTTAAAAACAAAAAACAAAACCCCAAAACACCAGGCTCCTGTTTTCTCAGCGACTGAGGCTAGGTGGCAGCCAGGTCTGCAGTCTCTGGACGAAGCATACGTTGGTTTGCATTCCAGCTCTACCTCCTTCTAGCTCTATGATCTTGGGCAAACAACCTAACCTCTCAAAGCCTCAATGTCCCCATCTGTACAGTGGTGATAATTGTAGATTTCATTGCGAGGCTTACCTGAAATAATGCACCTGGAGCACTTAGCAGAGTGGTGCATAAAATGCTCTAGAAAAGTCAGCTGTTCTTTAGTGATGATAATAACTATGATGTGTCCCAAAGTCCTGGTGGAATTTTGCCTGACGTTTTCTTTGTGTGCCGGTCACTCTTCACACGGGCGGGCATCCTTTATTTGCAGCCGTACAGGGGTGGTGCACCTGTTACTTCCCTTCCAGAAGGTGCCCAGCGCAAGGCTCCTGCCAGGTGAGGTCAGCCTTCCTGTGTGAGGACCCAGCATGTGTGCCACCACTTCCCGAGGAGAGCAGAGTCCAGGACACCCCTTGGGCGGGCTCTCCCTGTTGGCCTAGGGAGTTGCTCCTGTCTACCACTCAAGCCTGGCATGGTCACGTGAAGTACACAACCTCTAGAATTAGAATTAGCACACGTGAAGTGACAGAGGCATCCTTCTCTTGAGTGAATCATCTGCCTCATTTCTGCCCAGACTCACTGGCACTGCATAGGAAGATTTTTTTTTTCCAATATTTTCCTGGATTTTTTTCCCCAATAATTCCTCAAATATTGATTGAGCAGTGACTGTGTGAAGTGTTTTGCTTGGAGCACGGGATGCGGGGATGAGCAAGACAGATGAAGCCTCGGGCCTCTGTGTCCGGCCGAGGTCACAGACCAGGACACAGGTGACCATGCTATGCTGGGTATTGTGAGAACACGGAGACGGGTTGAGGGCATGTGTGCAGCCCTGTGGCAGAGGGCGCAGGTCACTCTCCCCGCTGAGATTGGAGGTGGTGAGAGACATGGGTTCTGGTTTATCTTCATCAGGTCCAGTTGGTTCTGGTGGATTCATTCTGCAACCCCCCACCCCACGCTTCAAGTGCAGCTTTGCTCCCTGACTGATGGCTCGTCACCCTGCAGGAACTTCCAGCCACCACCAGACGCTAAGGCATCTGCCTACTGTGGACTTCGTCACCAGCTCTCATAATTGTATAAGGCCTGGCCACTATCATAAATCCCTTACAGGGGTTCTGCTTCTCTGAATCCAGGCGATGCACTCCCCGTTAGGTTATAAACTGCTGGTGGAAATGGACCATATGGCATCATTTCTCCTCTGGAGCCTAGACCAGGGGTCAGCAAAATCCTGTCTTCAGCATCGTGGGTCATGTGTAATCTGCCACTTTTCCTTTTCTTCTCTCCTCTTTCCTCTCCTCTCCTCTCCTCTCCTCTCCTCTCCTCTCCTCTCCTCTCCTCTCCTCTCCTCTTCCTCTCCCTCCTCTTTCTTCTCCACCTCTTCACAACCCTTTTAAAAGGGGAAGCCATTCTTGGCTCATAGGCCATACCAAGGCAACCCATGGCAGACCATAGAGTTTGCTGCCCCTGGTCTTTTCCAGACCAATGGTTATCAAAGAAGTGGAACCTCACTCATGGAGTGATTTTTGTTTTTTGGGCACAGTGATTGGGAGGCATTACTAAAATTTTGGGAGGTGATATTTAGGTCTTCTTTTTTTTTTTTCTGAGAGACAGAGAGCATGAGTGGGGAGGGGCAGAGAGGGGGGGAGAGAGAGAATCTCAAGCAGGCTTCACATCCAGCACCAAGCCTAATGCAGGGCTCCATCTCACAACACTGAGATCCTCACCTGAGCCAAAATCAGGAGTCAGATGCTTAAATGACTGATCCACCCAGGTGCCCCTGGGTGATATTTAGGGTTAGTGAACATCCCGAAATATACCAGACAGTCCCACCCCAGAAAAAAAACCACATATGGTATTTGAATAAAAATTCATGGTGTAACACCTCCTGCCATGGTCTGCATCTGTGGCTGTCACTTCCATGGTGGTTTACAGGTTTATTATTATTATTTTTTAAGATTTTATTTATTTATTCATGAGAGGCACACAGAGAGAGGCAGAGACACAGGCAGAGGGAGAAGCAGGCTACGTGCGGGGAGCCCGATATGGGACTGGATCCCAGGACCCCGGGATCACAACTTGAGCCAAAGGCAGATGCCCAACCATGGAGCCACCCAGGCATCCCCAGGAGCCAAGTCTTGAAGTCTGTTCACTGGATTTGGCACTAGCAGGTCACATGCAGAAGACTCTCGGAGCCAGAGGAAGATAAGCGTGACATATAGGGTGTCTCAGTTTCTTGGGGCTGCCACCACAAAGCACCTCAAGCCAGGTGGCTTAAAACCAAAGCCATTTCCTCTCTCTGAGTCCCGGAGGCTAGAAGTCTGAAGTCAAGGTGCCCAAAGGGCCTCTTAATGCTCTAAGAAAGGTCTCTTCCATGCCTTTGTTTTAGTTTCTGGTGCTGCCAGCAATCCTTGGGGTTCCTTGGTTTGTGGACACCATGTCCCAATCTATGCCTTCATCGTCATGAGACATTCTCCCTGAGTGCTGTGTGCGACTCCTGGCCTCTTCTTAGAAAGACACTGGTCTGACTGGGGAACAATTAGAGAGGGAGACAAACCAGGAGAGATCCCGAACTCTGGGAAACAAAGGGTTGTGGAAGGGGAGGGGGGTGGGGGGATAGGGTGACTGGGTGACAGGCACTGAGGAGGGCACTTGACAGGATGAGCACTGGGTGTTATACTATATGTTGGCAAATTGAATTTAAATTTTAAAAAATGTAAGAGAGAAAGAAAAAGAAAGAAAGAAAGAAAGAAAGAAAGAAAGAAAGAAAGAAAGAAAGAAAGAAAGAGAAAGAAAGAAAGAAAGAAAGAAAGAAAGAAAGAAAGAAAGAAAGAAAGAAAGAAAGAAAGAAAGAAAAAGAAAGGAAGGAAGGAAGGAAGGAAGGAAGGAAGGAAGAAAGAAAGAAAGAAAGAAAGAAAGAAAGACAGACAGACACTGGTCTGGGATGCCTGGGTGGCTCAGTGGTGGAGCGTCTGCCTTCACCTCAGAGCCTGATCCCGGGGTGGTGAGATGGAGTCCCGCACCGGGCTTCCCACGGGGAGCCTGCTTCTCTGCCTAGGTCTCTGCCTCTCTCTGTGCCTCTCATGAATAAATAAATCAAATCTTAAAAAAAAAAAAAAAGACACTGGTCATGTCGGACCAGTGTCTTCATTAATTTACTAACTTAACTAATTATATCTGCAAAACCCTATTTTCAAATAAGGTCACGCTCTGAGGTTCCCGGGAAAAACATAAATTGTGTGTTGGGGGAGTTGGAGCAGTTCCTTGATCTTCAAGTATCAAGGAAAAGAGTGTGGACTTTGCTTCAAGAAGTTGGAGAGAGGGCAGCCCGGGTGGCTCAGCGGTTTAGCGCCGCCTTCAGCCCAGGGCGTGATCCTGGAGACCCCGGATCGAGTCCCACCTCGGGCTCCCTGCATGAGCCTGCTTCTCCCTCTGCCTGTGTCTCTGCCTCTCTCTGCGTGTCTCTCATTAATATATAAATAAGATCTTAAAAAAAAAAAAGTTGGAGAAAGACAGGAATAAGGGGAAGATTATTCTTTTCTTTCCCCAAAAGGAGAGTCTTCAACATGCTACTGTGTTGAATAACCGAAGGAGCCTGGGGATGGGAGGTCAAGGATTCGCAGCTGAGAGCAAGTCATGGGTGATGCAAGGCCCTGGGGCTGGGGCTGGAGCCCAGGAGGTAAGTCCAGGGTGGGCAGGCAGGGGCAGGAGGGGGGCGAGGTGCCGCAGCCAGATGGGGACACGTTTGGGGCCGAGAGGACCCAGCGGGGCGGGTGCAGCGTGACCACGCGGCCTGTTGGGGTGGCTTCGTTCAGCAAATCAAGAGCAGATGTTGAAGCGAGCAGCTGAAACAACAGCTTGAGAAACTGGGCCTACTCTGTGGGGAGAGGATTAGTTAAGGATTCTGGCCATGGGAACCCAGAAGAGGAGGGGAGTCTGTTCGTGCCTATTACACAGGTTTAGGGGAACAGCTTTGGCGTCAACTGGGAAAATGTGCGTGGACGCGGGAGGGGAGAGGCCCTGCCATCGAGGTGCCAGCCCGTGGCTCGGAGACAAGTCTCCGCCCCCTGCTCTTGCTGCCTTCCCCGTCCTAAAGGTCCCGGGTTTGGCGATCTGGAGGTGTCCTTATGGCAAAGAATGGGGGGGCGGGGCGGAGCCCCAGGGCTGGGATGTGAGACTGCTCAGGTCGGGAGGGGCTGGCAGCGGTGGGACAGGCTGTGTGCAGCCCCCAGGACAGCCTGGCCTTCAGTTCCCGGAGAGCAGAGCCACCAGCAGCCTTAGGGGACAGTCCCCAGGACCAGCTCCGGACGTGAAATTCACGAACACCTGTCACAGGCCAGCATCCCACACCTGGGAGCCCTGCAATCTCTCTTTTGCTTCAACCCCCACCTCCCTTGGCTCCTTCATCTCAGAGTCTGTGAGAGGAGCCAGGAGGCTTGAGGAATAATTATTCCGAAGGAAATCCCAAATGTGTTGTGTTTATCAAGTGCAGGGAAAAATTGGAAACAGGGTAAGGGTTTTCACAGAGCTTATTCCCACTGCATCAAGTTTTGGGTCCATAGGAAGGAGCCTTTTCTGGATCATGCTCTTTAATTGTTGTGGAAACTCTGGCCTTAAATCTGAGCAGATGAAAACCATTTTAGGGGAGTTGAAGTCCTAATCGTTGGTGGTGTAAAGCAGCTGAGCCCTGGCCCTGTGTTTTCACACATGGATTTCAACAAGCTGCCTCTACAGCTAGAACCATGATTCCCAATCAGGGGCAAATGCTGTCCCCCCAAGGGACATTTGGCAATGTCCAGAGAATATTTCACCCCTTCTATTTTTGAAAATCATGGCAGACGACAGATAATATAAAATTTAGCGTTCTGACCGCATTTTGGTGGTTGGCTCTGTGGCCTAAGAGCATTCACACTGTGGTGCATCCATCACCGCTGTCCATCTCCAGACCCCTTTACATCTTCATAAAACTGAAACTCTACATGATCAGAGGTAACTCTCCGTTCTTTCCTCCCTCCAGCCTCTGGGAACCCGCATTCTTCTTTCTGTGCCTCTGTGAATTGGACTTCTCTAGGCCCCTCACACAAGTGAACACACTGTGTGATGACAGTCACAGCTGGGGAGGGGGTGCTGCGGGCCCCCAGGGCGTGCGGGCCAAGGGTGCCCCTCAACCTCCTACAACGCACAGAACAACTCCCACCACACAGTGTCACCCAACCCCAGGTGTCACTCGTCCTGAGCTTGGGAAACCCTGAGACCAAAGAGGTCTAGTCTCAAGCTGTAGCATATTAGTCAGCAGATACCAGTTGTGCCACAGTAATAAAGCATCTGGAGACCTGTGATGTCACAACAAGTTTAGTTTTTGCTCTCAACATGGGGCATCATTGGCGGCCCAGGGTGGTGAAGCATGTGATGGCTTTGAAAGCTTCTGTTGGAAGTGGCCACATCACTCTCATCCATGGTTTATCGGCCCAATCAAATCACACGCCCATGCCTCATTTCAGAGGAAGCAAGGAAGTGCATGTTTGTTGTGTGCCTGGGAGAGAGACAACCACCACTTAGCAGTTAAAACTAAAGTTCATGGTGTCGTCTGCTCCGCAGCAGTGCTCGGGCCGCAGTGCTCGGGCCGCTGATGCTGAGCAGCAGGGGCATCAGCTGGGCCTCCTTACTCGCCCTCTTCAGGCCTTGCTGTCAGACTGGCCTCTGCTCTACTTCCAGATTTTTCTGTCGACCTCTGTTCCAGTGAACCTCCCCTGACACATCATCATCACCCAAAGTTCATAGATTACAGGAGGGTCCACTCTTGGTGTTATAGATTGTTTTGGTAAATATGTAAGGATATGTATCCACCTTTATAGTATCACAGAGAATAGTTTCACTGCCCTGAAAATCCTCTGTGCTCTATTTACCTCTCCCTGCCCCGGCCCCTAGCGACAACTGGTCTTTGTATTGCCTCCATAGTTTTGCCTTTTTAAAGAATGTCATATAGTATGACATTGGAACATTGGAATCATCCAGTATACAGCCTTTTCATGTGGGCTTCTTCCACTTAGTAATATGCATCTAGAATATGTGGGGCCAAAGTGAGCACAGTAATATGCATCTAGAGTGCTTCCTTGTCTTTTCATGGCTTGGCAGCTTGTTTCTTTATAGTGCTGAATCATATTCCATTGCCTGGATGGACTGAAGTTTATCCACTCACCCAACTGAAGGACGAGTTTGTTGGTTCCAGGTTGTTGGCCACTTTTCAGAAAGTGATTTAACGGCAAATACTCTGAGACTCAGGTGATTTGGAGGAAATTTCAAATATTTAAAGGAGTAAATTCTTTTTTTTAAAGATTTTATTTATTTATTGGAGAGAGAGAGAGAGAGAGAGAGAGAGAGAAAGAGAGAGAATGAGCAGGAGGGAGGGGCAGAAGGAGAGGGAGAAGCAGACTCTGCAGGGAGCCTGATGTGGAACTCCATCCCAGGACGCTGGGACCATGACCTGAGCCAAAGACAGACACTTAACCAGCTGAGCCATCCAGGTGCCCCTAGAGGAGTAAATTCTTAGTTTTCATCGTAGGTCATTTTTTTTTTAAAAGATTGGTGGGGGGGATCCCTGGGTGGCTCAGCGGTTCAGCGCCTGCCTTTGGCCCAGGGCGTGATCCTGGAGTCCCGGGATCAGGTCCCGTGTCAGGCTCCTGGCATGGAGCCTGCTTCTCTGCCTCTCTCTCTCTCTCATGAATACATAAACAAAATCTTTAAAAAAAAAAATAAAAGATTGGTGGGATTCTATCCTGGCTGCACTAGAGTCACAGAAGAGCTCTTAAAAGTACTCTGATGCTGGGTTCCATTTCAAGCGATACTAAATTAATTGTTTGGATTTTCTAGGTGCAGCCAAGATTGAAAGTCATTTGCACAGAACTCATCCTGGTTGGTATCAATCTCCTTAGAAATTGGAGACTCGGAGATCCCTGGGTGGCTCAGTGGTTCAGCACCTGCCTTCGACCTAGGGCGTGATCCTGGAGTCCTGGGATTGAGTCCCGCATCAGGCTCCCTGAAGGGAGTCTGCTTCTCCCTCTCTGTCTCTCATGAATAAATAAAATCTTTAAAAAAAAAAAAAAAAAAAAAGAAAGAAATCAGAGACTCTGTTTTGATAAGGCAAGTGATGACTACTCCTGATCCTTTAACTTTTTGCCTTTCTCTGTGCTACGAACTAGAACTATAGGGACCTCAGTAGAACCAAAATTCATTCAAGTGCATGAGAAGATTTTAAGCTATTTTTTTGGTGAAAATCTTGACCTTGCTGGAAGTGCTCTTGAAGCTTACTTGCCAAGTGAGCATAAAAACAGTAGTGGGGTACCTGGATGGCTCAGTCGATTAAGCATCTGACTCTTAATTTTTGGCTCAGGTCATGATCTCAGGGTAGTGAGATGGAGCCCCGCATTGGGCTCTGGGCTGGGTATGGAGCCTGATTGAGATTCTCTCTCCCTGTTCCCTAAACAAACAAACAAACAAACAAAAACCATCACTGAGCAGTTACTGTGCAATGCATATTGGACTGAACACTTTTGCATATAATATTTAACATTCTTTTTTAAAACTTTATTTTTTTAAGAATTTATTTATTTTTTTTTTTCATGAGAGACACACACAGAGAGAGGCAGAGACACAGGCAGAGGGAGAAGCAGGCTCCATGCAGGGAGCCTGGTATGGGACTCAATCCCAGGACCCTAGGATCACACCCTGGGCTGAAAGCAGGTGCTAAACCACTGAGCCACCTAGGCGTACCTAACATTCTTTTTTTTTCTTTTTCAATCCAGTCTTCATCCATTATCAGTGTGATAATTCATTTGGAAGTTTATATAAAGTAGGAGAAAGGTTTTTGTTTTTGTTTTTGTTTTTTTGTTTTTTTGTTTTTTTTGTTTTGTTTTGTTTTTACCTTGCTATTAAATCTGGAAATTTATTTTCCTAAGACCCATATATATTTTCTATTTTTAACTTATTAAAAATGTCATGTCAAGGTAATACAATAGCATTGCATTAGTTTCAGGTATACAGTGTAATGATTCAATTTGTGTATACTGTGAGATGATCACCACAATATGTCCTGTTAACAGCCACCACCATACATAGTTAGCATTTTTTTTCTTATGATGATAACTTTTGATTATTTTTTTAAAAGATTTTTTGTATTTATTTGACACAGAGAGAGAGAGAGTGAGAGAGAGCACAAGGAGAGGGAACAGCAGAGGGAGAGGAAGAAGCAGACTCTCTGCTGAGCAAAGAGGCCGACATGGGGCCCAATCCCAGGACTCTGGGATCATGACCTGAGCTGAAGGCAGACACCTAACCGACTGAGCCACCCAGGCACCCCATTGATTCTTTTTTTAAAGAACTTATTTAGAGAGAAAGAGAGCATGAGTGTGTGCGCACTAATATTAGAAGGGGCAGAAGGAGAAGGAGTGAGAATCTCAAGCAGCCTCCCTGCTAAGCATGGAGCCCAATGTGGGGCTTGATCTAATGACCCTGAGATCATGACCTGAGCGGAAACCAAGTGTTGGCCCCCCAATTGACTGGGCCACCCAGGCGCCCCTTAACTCTTGACTCTTGGCACAAGCTTGCAAGGCTGGTACTTTTATTGCCTGTGGCTTTGCAGCCAAGGAAACTATAATCCGGGAAGGCTAAGCAAATCACACAGGTTGTAATTTGCAGACTTGGGCTTCAAAGACCTATCCAGAAATTCAAAAAAATTCTTGCTCTTTTTATCATATCATGCAGCATAAGCTCACTGCAACTTAGCACAATTTGGAGTCAAAACTTTCCCACCAAAATCTAAGTTCTGAGGTTTGCATTTCCTAGCACAATGTTCATGGCTTCCTATTTACTCAGCAGCACTTCCGGGAGCATTTGGGGCCCTCTGACGGCAATCAAGCCCTCTGCCACCACGCTTCTGAGAGAGACAGTCTGATAGATGTATTAACCTTCTAGGCTTCCAGTTTCCCTAAGCCCCGACTAGGCTGCAACAGCCTCAGAAGGCATATCTCTGATGAAGTTACGTCAGATACAACTCTAGAAAAGCCTTCCCAAGAATAAATGTTAACAATGATGCCCTCCACTTGAATCGAGAGGAGGCCTTAAATGGTATCACCAGGTACTCTTCCCATGGCAAGTACCACGAAGGGCTGAGACAGGGGGCCTGAGGGATAGCTTTTAACAACGTCGAGGGGCATGATTCCTCAGAGTGGGCATGAGAATGATTTTCAAAGAAGGGAAGGATGCTCTCATTCTAACTTGAGGCAGAATAATAAGGAGTAAGAATCAGTAGCTGTGACCCCAGTGGTCACTTCAGACTTTATGCAGGAGGGAGAGGGGCTTACAGCTGTGATTTCGTGTGGAGGGCTGGAGGGTTGGGGAGTAGTCTCAGAGCTGTGTCTGTGTAGCAGGTGCACCATTTTCACCCCCTTCATGTATTTATTTGGGGTGACTTTGGGAGCAGGTCCCTGGAGGTTATGAGGGTCTAGAGTACCTCAGACATCCTGGAATACCACCACTGTGAGATACGGAATCAGAAGACGACAGTCAGATGTCTTGATGACCTCAAGACATTCGGTAGAACACAGAGAGAGAGAGAGAGACAGAGACAGAGACAGAGACACAGGCAGAGGGAGAAGCAGGCTCCATGCAGGGAGCCCTACCTGGGACTCGATCCAGGGTCTCCAGGATCAGGCCCTGGGCTGAAGGCGATGCTAAACCGCTGAGCCACCTGGGCTGCCCAAATAAAATCTTAATAAAATAAAATAAAATAAAATAAAACAATACAAAAATCAAATCAAATCTCCCCTTCATGGTTTTGGAACAAAGTTGACACAAAGAGCTGTGTTCAATCTTCTACGGTTTTCCATAGGCCTTAGGAGTCTCTCCTGGTCCTGCTCTGACTCTAATTATTTGTGTGTTTCTCTCTCAGCAGATATGCCAGTGTCACAGGCTTGCATGGGATTGTGTTCTTGACTTCAGGAACATCTGGACCAGGCTACAGTGGCTGAAAGATGACATGTTCTGAAAGGTGAGTGCCTTCAGTGTGTCCCAGGTAAGTGGCCTGGGCACGCACACACCCACCAGACCCTGCCACTCCGAAGACCATCACAAGTGCTGTGATAGAGCACTCACGTGCAATGGGAGGGGAAAGGTTTCTAAGCACAAGCATGGCACACCTGGAGGCGACCCTAGAGAGAAATCTGGTTCATGCTCCTGGCTTTATACAGGAGGAAACTGAAGCTCAGGTTCACACAGGTAACAAATGGCCAATGTTGGGAAATCATGTGAGGGACAGATCTGAGGACCGGGCAGGCACCTGTGATAACCACTGGTGGCAGGAGCTAGGGATCTATGGATGGGGAAGGGAACTACCCCGGACACAGGCTCCAGTCTGGGGGCCAGGGAGCTCATGGGATACCCACTGGAATGAAGGAAAGAAACTGAGGCAGGAGCTGTGCTCTGCCTGGATGTGTGAAGGTGACAAAGGAAGAGGAATTAGCAGAGCAGCCAGGAAGGTGAGAAAAGAGACAGTAGAGGGTGAGAGCATCTGGTGCCAGAGAAGCCAAGGCAGGAGAGGATTTAAAGGGGGGCTCAAGGAGTTTCAGAGTTTTTTTTTTTTTAAAGATTTTATTTTATTTATTTATTCATGAGAGACAGAGAGAGAGAGAGAGGCAGAGACACAGGCAGAGAAGCAGGCTCCATGCAGGGAGCCCAACGTGGGACTTGATCCTAGGACTAGCCCTGGGCCAAAGGCAGGCACTTTACCGCTGAGCCACCCAGGGATCCCCCCAGAGTTTGAGTTGGTGATGGTCACGGCTGCAGAGCAGGGACAAGAAGGGGAGGAGACAACGTGGAGCTGGTGGGCACAGAGGATAATTCCAGATGTTGGCCAGAGTCTGGGAGGAGAGGGAGGCTGGACCCTGGAAGGGGAGACAAGTCAGAGTATGTCTTTAGGAGGGAGTCTTGTTTGGTTTGGGGGAATGAGCTAATCTTGCATAATGGGATTAAAGTTTTCTTTTGCTTTCATCTCTGAGGCTTCCTTCTTATCATCTTTAAAGCAGGGATTAGAAAGAATTTGTCATAGGTTTATGAGGATTAAATGGGTAAAATGCACAAATAATGCTTAGTACGATGCCTGGAACATTATAAACACATAACACGTGGTAGTTATTTTAAATATTTTATCGCTACAGATTTGTGAAGGACTCATTCCAGAATTTTAAGGAAAATATTGCTTACATTTTAAATCTTGGTATCTTATAGTTAATACTTTATGGGGGTAAAGTTGATAAATAAATAAATAAGATTTCACATATTTTGAAAGATTGGTCTGGAAACAGGCCCAGAGAAGCATTATTTTTTTTAATCTCTCATGTACATGTGGAAATTATACATTTTAATTAAGTGCTATTATATGAGCCAACTTCCATCCTCATGGGTGTTGGTGGGAGTTTCCCTTTCGGGAGGGAGAATTTGGTTTTGGACTTATTACTTACATCTGCAAAAGGAGTAAGGAAGAGCAAGAACAGGACACTCTGATAAGCAATTTGGCTGCTTGGTGTTTTTTTTTTAATATTTTATTTATTTATTCACAAGAGACAGAGACAGAGAGAGAGAGGCAGAGACACAGGCAGAGGAAGAAGCAGGCTCCATGCAGGGAGCCCGACGCGGGACTCGATCCCGGGTCTCCAGGATCACACCCTGGGCCAAAGGCAGGTGCTAAACTGCTGAGTCACCCAGGGATTCCCTGCTTGGTGTTTTTTGTTTTGTTTTGTTTTGTTTTTCATTTTGATCTGTAATTCAAGATTGGGGTAACTATTTTTATTTATTAAAAGAAAACTCTTTTGGTAGGCTGGAATGATGTTTAAGCAAGGGTAAATCACAGATGATAGACTTTTCTCTTGAAGTACTCCATTGCTATGCTTTTTTTGAGCAAACTTCATTTAAAAAAAAAGAGCTAAAAAATGGAGGTGGGGTGGGGGTATGGTCAGGAAACCAAGGGACAAAATCTTTTTCTTTTTAAAGAAGACACCTGTGACGCCAGCCAGTGAGCACGGCCACATGGGGCGGAAAGGGATTAGTTACAGCCCTAAAAGAGGGATAAATGCATCTGGTGTCAGATTAACTCTAGCAAACAGACTTGCTTCGTCCCAAATGCTCCAACTCAAAAGCACGCTGATTTCAGCGTTAGAAATGGATGTGTGAAGATGACTTCTCAATAAGCAAAGTGTGTTGGGTGCATCTTAGGTGGACATAAAGCACATCAGTAGGTCTTAAAAACATGATGTTGAGTGCAATGGTATTAAAAAAAAGACTTGATTTAATGCTATTATGTAATTTAAAGCCACATGTGCATAGACAATAGCCCTACCAACTTCTACAGAGATGCATGCATTTAAGGACATGTATCTGACATATTGGAGAGGTTGCCTAAGAGGTAGGGGAGAGGTATGTGAGGATCAGAGTTAAGAGGGGAAGAAAAAAATAAGAGAAGGGCTTTGCACAGATTGATAATTATAAAGAGCCATGAACTAACTATGATTTTAGTTTTTTGAAGATTTTATTTGACAGAGAGCACAAGCAGGGGGAAAAGGAGAAGCAGACCCCCCACTGAGTAGAGAGCCTGACCTGGGGCTTGATGCCAGGACGCTGGGATCATCACCTGAGCCGAAAGGCAGATGCTTAACCAACTGAATCCCCAGGTGCCCCTTAACTGTGATTAAAAAAAAAAAAAATGGAAATCTTGTAGCCATTGGTCTTCTCCTTCTGGCTGTATAGTCAGTCTGATGCAAAGGCAAAGAAATTTCAGGCAAACATGCTGTCCTAAGGGTGACGGGGTTCAAGGGGTTCAAGGGATTCCTGAGATCGTGTTGGGTTGGCTTCCAGAGGGTAAAACCAAAGAACTTCGGTTTCAGCCAAGTGTCAGAAGCAGGGCACCACCTGCGTCTGGCCTCCAGGGGGCGCTCCTCACACGGGCGGACACGGCTGCCCCCGGCCCACCTGGGCTGCAATCCTGGGTCCTACTGCTTTTTCGGGGGCTGTCTCCCAGGATATCTTTACAACTTTCCCTTAGACCCTGCTCTGGTGGAAATGATAAGGATGAAAACAAGCAAGCTGGGAACTACGTCGTGGCATTTTTACATTGAGAGAAATAGGAATATAGGAGAGCACAGATGGAATACCTTAAATATTTTATGACTTTTTTCCCCCCACTCTTAGTCTGCTTGCTTCAGCTTCAGCATGTATATTGGCCTAGAAGAGTTCTTGGAATGAGTTTGAGCTTTGATCTTGTATGATCATCGCTTCTCGGCCTTTTGGCTAAGATCAAGTGTGATCTTGTATGGTCCATCTTGCTAGCAGGGATTCTCAATATGCAGTCCCTGGACCTCGGAGCACCAGCATGGAACTTGTTAGAAATGCAAATTCCAAGGCCCCTTGGGGATGTCTTGAACCACAGACTCTGGGGATGGGGCCAGACCACCTGTGGTTTCACTAGCCCTCCAGGTGGTTCTGAGGCAGTTAAAGCATTAGAACCATTGATCTAGATCCCTAAGTCTTAAACTTGGCTGTATAGACTTTCCTCATAGTAACCTGCCAGCTTTTTATAAGCTTGAGGGGTTTTTAAAAACTCCCAGGCCAGGATGCCTGGATGGCTCAGCAGTTGAGCATCTGCCTTTTCAGTGGTTCAGGTGTGATCCCGGGGTCCTGGGATCAAGTCCCACATTGGACTACATTGGAATCTAGGAGGTAGGGCCCAGACATCAGTATTTTTTATTTCTCCAGATGGTTCTAATGTGCTGCCAAGTTAGAGAACCAATGATCTGGACCAGGCCTTCTCAAACCTTACTGTCCATTTGAATCAACGGAAGTCATGTTACAAGTTGTGAGTGGGTAGGCCTGGGATGGGGTCTGAGCTACTGCATTTTTTACAAGTCTCCAGGGCACACCACCACTTCTGGATTGCCAACCACATTTGGAGAAACAAGGATCTGGTGTGCAGAGGAAAGAGCATTAACTGAGGGTTAGTAGATCTGGTGTTAGGAGGTGGGAGAGGAGGGATAGTCTTCTCAATGAGAAGGCACTTTGAGACCAGAAAACAAAGCTGACGACTCCCTACAGGATATGTAGAGTAGTTTTATTCAGGATAACTTACTGATGAGGGAATCATGTGGGCGACAACCCAGAGCTATGCAGCTATTCTCAAAAAGTCTGAACCTTAGTCCACAGATGTTATAGAGCAATGGGACATGCAGAGGGTGTTGTAGTGAGATCAAAGGGTTCACGTGCACCTAATTGACAGTTAATCTTTCATTAGATCTTGTGGCACAGTCTCTGTGTCAAGAAGAAGAAACACCATGTCATTTTAAACAAATTTATAGCAGGCCAAAGCGAGACTCCCCCCATCCCAGCCTTGGTGGGCATTTCTTTCTTTCTTTTTTTTTTTTTTTAAAGGTTTTGTTTATTTATTCATGAGAGACAGAGAGAGAGAGAGAGAGAGAGAGAGAGAGGCAGAGACATAGGCAGAGAGAGAGGCAGGCTCCATACAGGGAGCCTGATGTGGGACTCGATCCCGGGTCTCCAGGATCAGGCCCTGGGCTGAAGGCGGCGCTAAACCCTGAGCCACCCGGGCTGCCCTTGGTGGGCATTTCTAAGATACATATATTTATCACTAAGGGGCCCAGAACGAGTAGCTCCGAGAGAGCACATAACCAAGACGGCAGGCCAAAGATGGGGTTGATACTGTCGACACTCCTATACCTGGCTTCCTGGTCATGTTTACTTTTATCTGGCTGTCATCCAGCTTGGACTGCCACTTCAGTTCTCTGGGCCAACGTTTGCCTTCCTTATCTATCTCATAGGGATGTTGAGAACACTGAATGACTAACACAGAATTGTTTCCCAAGTGTGTGCACGTACCCCATGAATTTAGAGAGTGTGTGGAGAAACATTTAATATTTTTAATAGTTGTGAGTTTATTGTTATGAGTACTTAGAGTACTAAAGTATTAGTACTTAGAGTACTTTACTTATCACTTTACAAGTGATAATGGCCTTCAGTATATAGTGGCCCTAAAACTACCTTTTAAAAGACATGTATCTGCCCTTAGAAAGTGTGGCCATTTAAATAAATAATAGTAGAGGTCATTGACAGAGCAAAATAAAGACAGGATGGGAATGAGTCAAGTTTGGGAAATGCTGAGAAAGCAGATATAGAACTATGAGAGCTAAAAAACAAAAAAACTCTTGATTTTGATTATATGTTAGATCATTTATGGAATAGGCATTCTGCAACACTCATGTTGCACTCAGGGGTGATGGACTCATTATTCAAAAAATATTTATTGAGTGCTTGCTTTGCACTGGATACTCACTCTTTTGGTCACTGGGGAGAGAGACAACAAATCATCTCTGTCTACAAGGAAATTATAGGAGGATAAGAGGTCATGAAATAAACCAATATGTTCTTTTTAATTTAATATTTCATATGAAAAAAAAAAAGTCTTGCTCACTAACAGCTAGGAAAGTTGCCCTAACATAATAATTCATTCATGTACAAATCAAAATCAGGAAAAGTCAAAAGTCTCAATTCTGACAAATTCTTTTTTTTTTTTTAATTCTGACAAATTCTAATGGATTGGCCATGTTTACCAGATGTAGGGAAAGGAGCCAGGCTGATTTCTTGAACTAACTCAATGGTCTTTGTGTAGTTATGTTATAAGGATGCCTTGTGACAGCCCATGAGGACAGAGCTCCATGAATCTAGTCACTGGCTCTGACTCAAAATAAGAATTTCTAAGATTCCTAAATAAGGAGGCAGGAAGGAATCTAGTATGATTTGACCCATACCTGTGGTCCTTGGCCTCTGCCCCTGAGCATGTGTGGGGATTTTCCACAGGTCATTTCCTGTTTTATTTGTTTAACACTTTGGGAACAAATGACTTAACCTCCTCTGGGTTTCAATGTCCTCACCCATGAAATGACAGGATTGGACAGTCACCAGGTTCTCTTTAGACATAACATTTTGGTATCTATGATTTTACATTTGAGGAGGGATATCTAATGGAGAATACACAGGGGAGGAGTCAAGGGCTTATGAAAGGTTTAGTTAGACGATGAATTGTAAGAATAGCATTTTCTAATAATGTCTTTGTCCAATCGAGGTTTCTTTTTTTTTTTAAGATTTATTTATTTATTTATTTATTTATTTATTTATTTATGATAGACATAGAGAGAGACAGAGGCAAAGACACAGGCAGAAGGAGAAGCAGGCCCCATGCAGGGAGCCCGATGCAGGACTCGATCCTGAGACTCCAGGATTGCGCCTGGGCCAAAGGCAGGCACCAAACCGCTGAGCCACCCAGGGATCCCTGGTTTCTGATCCTACCTGATTATAGTGCCTGGAGGAATGAGTGTGTTAAAAATAAAAATGAGGGGGCACCTGGGTGACTCAGGGTTGAGCGTCTTCCTTTGGCTCAGGTTGTGATTCCAGGGCCCTAGGATAGAGCCCCACATCAGGCTCCCTGATCAGGCTCCCTCCCTCCCCGCAGGGAGCCTGCTTCTCCCTCTGCCTGTGTCTCTGCCTCTCTCTGTGTGTCTCTCATGAATAAATAAATAGCATTTTTTTAAAAAGCTAATCTCCTAAAACCATTGATTACAAAAATAAATAAAAATGAGGTAAAACTCAACTTTATTTGAACTTCTTCATAATGCTGATTTTTCTCTTTAATCTGAGGGTGTGAAAGCTTTGAAAACATGCCCTGAATTGGGTCTATCTAGGGAAAGTGAAGGTGGAGTCAATGCCTGATGAGTTTTTTTTTCTTAAGATTTTATTTATTTATGAGAGAGAGAGAGAGAGAGAGAGAGAGGCAGAGACACAGGCAGAGGGAGGAGCAGGCTCCATGCAGGGAGCTGAGGTGGGACTTGATCCCGGGTCTCCAGGATCATACCCTGGGTTGAAGGCAGGCGCTAAACCGCTCAGCCACCCAGGGATCCCCACCTGATGAGTTTAAATAAGTAGCCAATAAAAAGAGTGACATAAGCCCCCTCCCTTTCATCAACATATGTGTAGAAAGGGACGGAGAAAAATTCTCCATTTTTAATTGTAGGGATTGGGGAACTGGAATGCAGCCATCCTTGCTTGCGCCTCTCGCCTCTCGCCTCTCGATTGTGGCTTTGCTCAGACCCAGAGGCAGGGAGAGGACCCTGTCAGGCCAGCCTCCCTTGCCAAGCCTCCCGCGTCTCTAACCTGCCATCTGGAGACAGGGGTCTGAGATTTATCTCACTTGCACCAAGGAGGAGCCAAAGGGAGGCTGGAAGTCTGCTGGCTCTGTTGCTCCGTGTGGAGGAGAAACAGACGGGGTGAATTTGTGTCTGATCCCGAAGGGGAAAGTGTCTTTGTGCTATATTTCTTTCTGACCTGGAAACCCTGAAAGCAGTTCAGTCACAAGCTGGAAGAGGCAGTTCCTCAGGTCTGGATTTGTTTGCGTTTTGGGGAGGGCCTTGATTAGAAAAGAAGAAATGCTTTATTTATATATGCCAGATGGAATGCAGGGGTCCCTGCTCCGTCTTTCCAGGCACCAGGAACCTCTTGATGAGAATCAGTCGTCTCAATTAGGAGTCTTTCCGTGTTGGGCAGAACCTGATATTACCATTTCCTCCCCAGGATTTGCTGGCATCCGTGCGTTCCCTTCAAGTGATGACAAACTAATTGCACTGGCTTCCTGTCACCAGCACAGTCTTCCTGCAGAGATGGGGTGGAGGGTGACAGGGGGAAGGGAGGAGTCAGTCTTTCCAATGAGCCGGGTCCCCAGCTTGCATTTCTCTGCTAACGCAGACGGGCTCCGTTGCACTTAACATCTCTCCACTGTAAGTGGAGCTGTTGGACCACCTTCCTCGTGTGCACTTGCCATCGGTACCCTCACCGCCTTCAGAGGCTGATTTGCTATCAAAAGGCCTAGTCTTCATGACTAAAAGGAACTTTCTTCCTATGATACTTTGAGCCTACGTGGAGGCAGCTCTGACTCCTCTTAGCTTGCAACCCTGTTGTGATTAAAAAAATTAAATAAAGCAGGTTGGGTGATGTAGTGGTGCCTTCTGGACATGCCTGTCTAGTGGAAACTGAGAGGGTAGTGGAAGGTTTTGAGGCTTCCCTGGCAGCAGCGGCAGCCGGTGATGTAACCAGACAGTGTAGAAGTGTGGGAGGGGATCACACATGGCAAAAAGTGAATGATCATTTTTATATAAAAGAAGTAAGAGGGTGACGGGCAATGAGGAGGGCACTTGATGGGATGAGCTCTGGATATTATATGTTGGCAAATTGAATTTGAATAAAAAATGTAAAAAAAAAAGAAGTAAGAAAAAGAGGGGGGATAAAGGGATGGAGCCCAGAAAAGTGCACGAAAAGGAAAAAAGATTTGCTTTGATGATGAGCCAGAGAGACCATTATGGGCTGAGTCCATGTGTCCAATTTTTAAAGCTTTTTTACTTAAAAAACATTTGTAGGTATGCACGTATTTTAGAATAGCTGCAGGTATGTATTACTTTTATAATCAGCAAATGGATTTACTTCCTTCTCTCTCAGCGGCTCCTTCCCCAAGTCACTGACCCCTGGCAGCCCTAGTTACCTTCTCCCTCTTTCCAGAATGCCAGAGGACAGCTGAGCTTCATGACCCTGGCTCAGGGAGGGTTATGCCATGTAAACATTGGATCTCTAAGTAGCTCGCCTCTTAGAGAAAGTGTGTCACGGTTTTTTTTTTAATTTTTTTTTGTGTGTGTGTGTGTCACGTTTTTAAACTTAGTATTCTGTGGCACTTATTTCATGAGACCATGAGACATTAGACTTGTTATTTTATTTTTTCCGAAGAGGAGGGAGCTCAGTGGTGGATGTAACTGATAAGGTTGTTTTTCCTTTGTGCCATCAGTAGAGGTTCTGTGGGCCTAGGAAGGGGGTGACCACTGGACTGGCACCTCCTGCATAATGTATCATCGGTACCTTTTTTTTAAAACGGAATGAAAATGCAGGAGTTTTGATCTGGGGCAGTCTGGCAGGAGAGGGCTGGTACACTTGGTTTCCTTCTGTCGCACTTTTGGTGAAATGAATTAGACTTTTAAATCAGGAACTTGAGCGAGATGAGTTAGATCTTTGCACAAAAGCAGTGGAGGATTTCCAGCTGGCTGGGGGTATGATATGGAAATGTCTTGCTAAATTGGGGGTCTGGTGGAATGTTGCTCTCCTGGCGGGCTCTGTTTCTTGCAAGTGAGCTGTGGGTTGCATGCAGAATGGAGCGAGCAGGGAGCGTAAGCATTGTCTTGCTTGTGGGAAGACCTGGGGGTTCAGATGTTTTTCATTAGGAGCTGGTTGTGAGCTTTTTCAAGTTAAAGCACTTTTAGTAGGAAAAGCCTCCCTGAGCTGGGTCTTCTCTTTCTGGATATTCTCCATCAGGGAGGCAGGTTTTAGCAGAAAGGGTTGTTAATGGTGGATTTTGTGCAGTGGAAACCCTATGGGAGGATGGGAAAGATGCAGAAAGAGGTGGTTATGGACCTCACCACTTTATTAAAAGCTGTTTGTTTTATTATAACCAGCCAAGACAAAGGCACTCGCTCTGGATGAAAATGTTGCCTTCCCTTGCAATTATAGATGGCTTCGTGCTGAGTCTCACACAGCAATGCATTTCTCCCCGCCTGACTGATAACTGATTTTTCTGGTTGTCCAGGCAATATCCAAATTATCAGGCAAATATTTGTCTCTGAAACAAATATTTTATACCATATTGAGCCAATCACCAGCCCTTTCCAAAGTAAGGCCTGACCTTTCTTTTCCCTCCATTCATTTGTAATTTCTGTTTGTTGGAATCCACTTCCTGTTGGTTCTGTGGATTGGCTCTGATATAACCTGAACAAGGTTCTTCACACCCTTTTTAGACAGAAAACACAGTTTGGCTCATTGTTTCTGGGTTCACACATGGGTTTTCTTGCCTGTGGATACTGATACTGGGGACTTTCTTGGATGTTGTTGTATTAAGGGCTGGGTTATACCAAGAGCTGGAGGCATGGGGGGCAGGGCAGGACTGCCCAGGACTTGGGATACAAGCTGGCAGGTGTTAATGTGGGTTGATCCTGGGAAACTCAGAACTTTCAGGTTCCCACGTGGGAGAAAAAAACCACCCACCATCTGACTGGCAATGTGTGTCCAAAGGAGGGCTAGACGCATGTTGGATGAAGAAACCAAATCAATAGTCATCATCATATTAAAAACAGATGGGTTGATCTTCTTATTTCATTTTATTATTTATTTATTTATTTATTTATTTATTTATTTATTTATTTATTTATTTATTTTTTAATTGAAGTTCGATGGACTGGTCTTCTGATGGCCAATCAGTGGCTGAACCTAGTGGAACAAAGTTAGGGTGGTTCAAGGGAAAGGCACCAGGTAGGTTTTCTTTGTCACATCCTGTCTGGCCTTTCGGTTTCTTGTCCCCATGGTTCAAGGGTGGCCCTGCTCACTCTGACCCTCTATTTCAGTGCCTTGCCTTTAGGAAGAGGGGTGGCTGGCAAGTTTCTTGGTTGTTGGCATATGCTTAACCTTCCAAGAGTTCTGTTTTTATTTTAATTAGGGAGTTCTTCAGTAAGAGCAGACCATTCTAAGATCCTAAGTCAAAAATTTGAAACGGTGGAATTTCATATGACAGGGAGAGATAGTTTTGGGCAACTTAGCTTTCCAAGTGAGCCTGACATGTGAATGACCACTTCTTCAGTGCTTCAAATATGCTTTCAGTTTACTGGATTAATTCTTCTCCCACTTTCTCCAGTATCTGGAACAAGATATGTAGTGGTTAGAATGGAATCAGAGTTTTGCTGTTTACTAGCTGTGTGACCTTGGGCAAGTCATTTAATCTCTCCAAACCTCAATTTCATTCTGTAAAATAGAAGTAATAATGATATCTTTTCAAAGAGTCTTTTTTTTAAGATTTAGTTTTTTAGAGAGAGAGCATACACATGTGTGCGAGTGGAAGGAGTGGGGCAGAAGGAGAGAGAGAGAATCCTCTAACAGACTCCCTGCTGAGCTTGGAGCCAATGGGGGACTCCATCCCAGGACCCTGAGATCATGACCTGAGCCAAAATCAGAGCTTGCTCCTAGCTGACTGAATCACCCAGGTGCCCCTTTTCAGAGTCTTTTGAAAGAGTTTTTGTGAGCTTCAAATGGGTAACACACACACACACACACACACACACAATCCCCTTGTTCTTATGTACATAGGATATTCTTTAAAGATAATAAAAAAATCTGGAAACATTTGATTGCCTCCAGGGAGTTAAGCAGGCATAGGGATGGAAAACTTTTCATTGTTATTCTCTTCCCTATTTTTGGAATTTTGGACCACACAAATGTGTAAGGCACATAAAATATTAAAATTAAAACATTCCTAAATAACTTACTAGGAATTTGGTTCACATAAAGACATGTCACTTTGCTAGCGGCTCTCTTGTACTCAGTGCAGGCCACTGATGAGTGCTTTTTAGAACTTACTTCACTTGATCCTGATGAGTATTAATGTGAAGAAGATGCTCTGGAGGGATTCATAGTTGGGATATCAGACTGTGATGGTTTGGCAGCTATCTTATATATATGTAATAACTTTGTTTTTATTATTTTTTAAGATCTTATTTATTCATAAGAGACACACAGAGAGAGGCAATGATATAGGCAGAGAGAGAAGCAGGCTCCCTGCAGGGAGTCCGTTGGGGGACTCGATCCCAGGACTCCAGAATCACACCCTGAGCCAAAGGCAGACATTCAACCATTGAGCCACCCAGGCATCCCTATGTAATAACTTAATTTTTTATTTTTAATTTTTTTTCCTATGTAGTAACTTTAAAAAGCGTTTTTGTTACACAGCATTTCAAACATATGGGAAAATAAAAGTCTTTGTCTATAATTATTTAAAATGCTCTTAGGAAAAAAAATAAAATAAAATGCTCTTAGGGGTGGCTATAGAATTTATTATCCAAACTGGGATACTGGTGAGGATCACGCTGGAGTAGCAAATGTAAACTCAACAGCCCCAGGTAAACTAGGTTGGAGGGTCAGTTGGAAATTAAGTGTTACCATGACTGTTGAAGTCCCCACTTGGGCCTTTCTTCCTGGTCCATGTTACCCGTGCCCCTCAAGGGAGCCACCATCTTGATGTAAATGTACACCTGTTCATGATCTGTGCGTGGACTCCATGGGTGTATGTCATAAACTGTACAGAGTATTCCATTATGTGTTTCTAAATGTTACTTAAATGAAATCCCTAAATCAGTAAGGCATTTTTTTCCCCTCTTGTTCCTGGAAAATTGAAGGAACTCGACCAGGGAATGATGATGTATTAGCTAAGGTTCTTTTGATGGAAAGCAACAGAAACTACTTCTAGCTAGCTTAAACCAGAGGAGGATTTAATGATGAATATTGAGGCATCTTAATTATCTATCCATGACTGGAAAACAGGAGGTTCAGGGCAGCTCTTTGGGACATGAGCACCAGGTAGCGATGGGTTCAATCCTTCCCTCACACATTATCAACATGGCCAAGTCACAGTGACCCCCAATCTCTCTCTGTCTGGATTCCAGGAGTCAAATTCCAGAGACAGTGAGAGAATCCAGTTGGGCTAGATAGCCCTCCCTGGGCCAACCCCCTATATTTGGTCAGGAATGCAGGATTATGTAGTAAGTCCATAACCACAGAGAACCCATCCCACAGTGCTGGGGCTATTCCCTGCAGAGGGGAAATTGTGAGCTGGGCACCTAGAGAGGTGATAATCATAAGTGAGCAGAGAAAATGTGGAGATGAGAAGGAAAGCTCTGTGTTGATGATTTCTTCTGAAAAAGAACAAAGAAAGGGTTTCCATTTGGGAATTCCTTCCTGGAACTCCTTGGGAAATTTACATGGACTCTCGAATTCTGGATTCTGAGAAAAGTCAATTGAGAAGTCAGGAAAATTGGAAGAAGTGTTATAATTCTCCTGAGAGAATGAAAGCTTAATAGTCCATATAGAGACCTTACTGGTTTGAAGAAATCCACTGACCTCAAGTTGAAAGCAAAAGCAGAAAACATTGATGCATGGAATCAAAGGTCAAGGTTGACATTTCTGGGGCTGAGGACAGGAGCCGTAGAAGAGAAGCATCAGTGGGACTTTCTTGTATCTGTTGCTCTAAGTGGACATTCAGGGCTTTGCTGATAGTGAGTCAGTCTTAGAGATAAACATTAATAAGTTCATGGGCTAGTACTTTTTACATGCATGTTGTGCTAAGAAACACCAGCTTTTGGAAGCAGAATATGTCCTTAAGTCAACTATTCTGACATTTGCCTCTCTGAAGTGCTCTTAACCTTACCAGTAGATCCAGAATATTAAATTATTTGAATTCTACTGGAGAGAACAGTTGATGCTTTGTGGTGCTAAAAATTTCATTTAAAGAAAAGGATAACATTGAACTATTTTGGTATCACTTTCCAGTTTTTAAAAAAGATGTTATTTATTTATTCATGAGAGACAGAGAGAGGCAGAGACATAGGCAGAGGGAGAAGCAGGCTCCCTGCGGGGAGCCCAATGTGGGACTTGATCCCAGGACCCTGGGATCACACCCTGAGCCGAAGGCAGATGCTCAACCACTGAGCCACCCAGGTATCCCTACTTTCCAATTTTTAAACAGTTTTTATTTAGCATTTATTTTGTGTGAATGTTCATTTCTTTTGAATGTTTTCTATTATCCTGCACCTGTATTAGGTAGAGACCATTTTTATATTACTGGATTTTATAATCTTGTCATAACATATAGGTTCATAATAATAAGCCATGCATTTGCTATTATATCTTTTTTTAAAAAGAGGACCACAGAGGGCAGCCCTGGTGGTGTAGCAGTTTAGCGCCGCCTGCAGCGCTATTCATTCTCTCTGAATGAATAAATAAATAAATCTTTTTTTTTTTTTTTTTAAACTTTTATTTATTTATGATAGGCACACAGTGAGAGAGAGAGAGAGAGAGAGGCATAGACACAGGCAGAGGGAGAAGCAGGCTCCATGCACTGGGAGCCCGACATGGGATTCGATCCCGGATATCCAGGATCGCGCCCTGGGCCAAAGGCAGGCGCCAAACCGCTGCGCCACCCAGGGATCCCGTAAATAAATAAATCTTTAAAAAAAATAATAAAAAGAGGACCACAGAAACTTTTCATATAATCCTACTATAGAAAAAATAGTTCTCTGCTTATTATTATTATTATTATTCTTTTTAAGATTTATTTATTTGAGAGAGACTGCATACATACAAGTGGGGGCAGGGGCAGAGGGAGAGAGAGAAAGAGAATCCCAAGCAGACTCCTGGCTGAGCATGGAGCCAGATGCAGGGCTTGATCTCACGACCCTGAGATCATGACCTGAGCCAAAATCAAGAGTCAGCTCCTTAACTGACCGAGCCACTCAGGCGCTCTGTGACTACTTATTTTTCAAAAGCATCTAAATAAAGTGTTATGAAACCTGTGGAATAACATGAATTCTGGAATCCCTGAGAATTCTCAGAAATTCCATTTCCTCATTCTTGAGTACTATTATTAATATCCATCAAAAGTTTGGATGCAGCGTAAGGGACTAGCATCCTATATTGGATACCTGGCAGGGTTAATGGTGGCAGGTTATTTATCTCTGAGCTGCTCTCACTAATGATGTCCCCACTCCTTGGGGCACTAAGATACATGGAGACAACTGCTACTGGGTAAAAACCTGGTTGATTTCAGCTCCTGCTGAAACTTGGAAAAATCAATTCCATGAGAAATGAGATGACCTTTTTCTGGCTTCCAAGGAAACATTAGAAACAAAGAAGGAGAAAAATGCTAACCAATGAAGGTGCCCATAGGCTTCCTGTTGAAGTTGATGGCTATATTTTAATTAACCGAGAAACCCTGATCATCAGCATCACTTTGGGGTTAAAACATTGTGTTCAGAAAACCCCAGGTTAGAAGGCAGTTGTGTGTATTGTTTCTCTATTTGCTTGAGTTAATTTTCAAATCAGTGCGCCCTTTGTAGGCGTGCTCCCAGGGAATAACCGAGAGGGAATCTTGGGGAGAAACTCATCTGCATGGGCAAGGCATGTAGAATTGTTGGGGACAGTGGTTCCTGACACATGTACAAGTAAGAGCTGAGCTGGGCCTGGGCTGGCCTAGAGGGGCTGACAATGTCATCGGCTCCCAGACCTAGAAGGGATTGGTCCTGATGACATAGTATTTATTCTTCCTTTTTTTTTTTTTTTTAAAGGTTTACTCATTTATTGAGAGAGAGAGAGAGAGAATGAGCAGGGGAAGGGACAGAGGGAGAGGGAGAATCTGCAAGCAGACTCCCTGCTGAGTGTGGAGCTGGATTCGGGCTTGATCCCAGGATCCTAAGATGTGAGCTGAAATCAAGAGTTGGCCCCTCAACTGACTGAGACACCCTGGGGCCTTAGCATTTTTTTTAAATTTAAGTATAATTAACATAGAGTGTTATATTAGTTTCAGGTGTAGGATCTAATGTTTCAACAATTCTGTTCATTGCTCAGTGTACTTTTAATCCTCTTTATCTCAACCATCCCCCTTCTAGTAACCACTGGTTTGTTCTCTCTTTTTAAGAGTCTGTTTTTTGTTTGTTTGTCTCTTTTTTTCTTTGTTTTATTTATTCCACATATGGTTGAAATCATATATATCTGGCTGACTTATTTCACTTAGCATTATACTGTTTAGATCATCCATGTTGTCACAAATAGTGAGATGTCATTTTTATGGCTGAATAATATTCTCGTGTGTGTGTGTGTGTGTGTGTGTGTGTGTGTATTGCAATATATAGGTGATATATATATATATGGATATATCCATATATATCACATCTTCTTTGTCCATTCATCCAGTGATGGACATTTCATTGTTTCCATATCTTGGCTATTGTAAGACAGTATTTCACTATGAGTCATGCAAATTGACCCAGCCTTTATGGCTAAAAAAATCCACTCATAAGGCAGGAATACTTGCTAGTATGACATACTTGGTATTTAGCTCCATGATGTAGATGGATATAAATAGCTTTAAAAAAATGACATTACATAGAAATGCTAAATATTTATTCAGAGATTGGCCATATATTGGGGGAAGGGGATCCTAAAACCCAAGACATAAAAACCACCCAAGAAAAATTCCATGTAGGCTATGATTGCAAATGTAAGTTTAATGAAATATGGAAAATACATTTCCTTTATAATAAAGACTTAGATTGTGTTTCTTTTTGAAGCCTTAAAAACAAATTTCAACTATTAAAAAAGTGTAGAGATAGCTTTACAACCTTTTGCATTTTATGAAATAAAGGACTTTTATAAGATTGCTTATAAGCCTGTCAATATTCTGTTATTGGTGTATCATTGATGCTTCTAGATGCTGTGGGGGACTCCTGGAAATGGAATATTCATTTTTGGCAGATCAGTGGCCTATTATTTTTACATAAAACTGAATTAAGATGAAACCTTTTGCTTTCCCAGAACCACAATTTTTACAAGTTAGTCAATTAACATTAAATACTTCTCAGAGTTGGGGCCAGAACACTGCAGTAGTCAGGAAACCACACCTGCAAGAGTTTTCCATCAACTTCTCCTGCTGGCCTCAGGGGATTCCTAATAGCACTTCAGTATTCCGAAGCTTCGAAGCTTCCCGTGGCTACCACCAAAAGCAAACCCCAGGGGCACCTGAGTGGCTCAGTGGTTGAAGGCCTGCCTTTGGCTGAGGTCATGATCTGGGGTCCTGGGATCAAGTCCCATATCAGGGAGTCTGCTTTTCCCTCTGCCTATGTCTCTGCCTCTCTCTGTGTTTCTCATGAATAAATAAATAAAGTCTTTGAAAAAAAACCCAAAACAACAAACAAACTCCAGTGGAACTGGAGCTTTCATGTATTAGGCTGATGGCTCTTTTTGCACAATTGTTTACAAAGTATTTAAGGGTTACAATAAGACATAATCAGAGAGGGAGGCAAAGGATAAGAGACTCTTAACTCTAGGAAAGGGAGGGTTGCTGGAGGGCAGGTAGGTAGCGTATGGGGTAGATTGTGATGGACAATAAGGAGGGCACTTGATGTTATGAGCACTAGGCGTTATATGCAATTGATGAATAATAACTGAACTCTTCATTGGAAACTAATGATACACTATATGTGAATTAAATGAACTTAAAATAAGATAAAAATTTAGGACAAAAAATTAATTTTTTTTCACCCTTAATACGAGTTCACTAATTTGCAAGTGATGTCATGCTGGATATTGTGCTGAAAAGGTTAATTAGACATAATTGCTGCCATCAAGGATAATACTGGCTGAAGATTCAGAATCATTATTATTATAGTAATAGGAATTATGTTAATACCATTTTAATAATTAGTAATAATTACTTATAATAATTTAATAATAATAATTACATAATACGAAAAAATTGCCGTGCTAAGCAATTTGTACATATTTGCTCTCTGAATATGATCATCAACCCTGGGAGGTAGGTGGTAGCATTATGCCCATTTTATAGATGCAGAAACTGAGCTTTAAAGAGGGTAAGCAACTTGTCCAAGGCCATACAGGCAGTCATCCATGAAGGTAGGAAACAGTTTTGAAACCTGAGATACAAGTACATAGAGATCTGCTGCGCACAAACATTTGCAAGACACACGTGCTACAAGTACCTTTCACCTTTCCATCACTTGAACACTCACTTAGTGGCCTTCTAGTGAAAGATGTGGAGAAGCAGCAAGTTCTGTTGGAATTATTCTGTGTGATTTCATTTGCTGGGGGACAGAAGGCTCAGTGGAAGGTGGTGTGTTTTAGGAGAAATATATAATTGACTTCCCCATGACCAGAGCTTTTTGGTCAGATGAAAAAGAGTATTCATGCTTCTGAGATGTCCACTCATGAGATTTTCTACCTGCTTTTCTGCCTCTTGTCTTGTACTATTGGTATTTCTTCTACTCTTAGCGTTAGTGAGCCAACGGCATGTTTTTAGCACTCCCTATGTGCCAGAAGTCCTCTGACTGAACAGGAGTGTGTAATTACCAGGGGTCAAAGATGTGTGCCAGTTTTTCCTGCCAGCAGGGGTCAGGGGCAGGGGTGGTGGTATGTGGATGTGTGTGTGGGGGGGCATATAGAGGAATAGGACATATAAAATAAAATTATCTATGAGTATATTTAATTCATTTTAAGTCTCAAAATCACTCAAGGGTATGTTTTTTTAATTGGGCAATTTTACCTGTTCCCCTTTGCATATTCTGATAAGTCCAAACATAGAAGCCTGATAGAAATTAATCTTTTAATGCCTCACAAGCAAAAATGCAAATTATAGAATGATGTAGCTGGAAGGGACCCCAGAGATCTAAAGTGCTTCGTGGGCTCTTCATGTCCTTGCAAAAGACCTTACTTTACCGTGGTCAGGCAAAATTTGGAAATTTAAAGTTAAATAGGTTTCTTTCCTGTGGACCTCTATGGTCTTTAATATGGTAACGTGCTTTGTGAATCTACAAGATAGAGTGTAAAGTGTTTCAACACTCATTTGACCCCCCCACCCCAAAATCCTTTTGTGGGAAATGCAGGTCTAGCTGAGGCAGCTCTTGCAATCTATGAAGATGGTAGTGGACACCTTTTTGAGGGCAAGGAAGTCCCAAGGTAAAGGAAGGATAGATGGGGTGTTCCTGTTACAGGGCAGGAATTCTCAGTGAAAGCTGAAAGACACCCCGGCAAATGGGGCTCCTCCCCTTCACTGTGAGCCACACCGCAGAGAAGTGTGAACCCAGCACAAAGGGGTGACCAGCCTCTTAAAATCAGGAGAGCGTCTTTATCTCTGACCCAGCCCACGGGGGACATATAAAGGTGGAAGGGGGCTGTCTCCAGGCTACAGTCACAAAGCTGATCTGAGTCTTTCCCTAGACAAACTGGGCACCTGAGTTTAGGTTGAGAAGCACCAGTTTGAAAGCTCTCAGAGCTTTTCATACGAAAATGTGCACCATAAAGCTCCAAGAATGAGGTAGTGTGTGCAGGATTTTTAAAGTTGCTTGACCATGCAGCTTCTTGCTTTGTGTGGCATGTGGGAGGCACTCATGTTCTGAGGAAAGCCCTTTGGGAAACACTGATCTAATCCAACCTTCTCATTTTACCAGTGAGCAGCTAAGGACAAGGCATTTCTTGTGGGGCCCTCTCGGGTTTCTTTCTCCATCACTGTAACACATTTATTGGAACTAACTGGACCAACTTTGAGGGCAGCTTTGGAGAGATTTCTTTAGTTCATAAACTTTTTTTTTTGTTTTTTTTTGTTCAAGGGGAAATCACTCTATATATATCTTGAATTTCCATTGTCAAAAAATGCAGATGAATTCAACCAACAACGTGTATGGAATATCACCTATGCCCAAAGACCCTTTATGCAGAGTGGTGGTCTACAAAGATATAAAATAGTTCTTGCCAAAGAGGACATCGATAATCATGATAAATATGATATTGATGGTGATACCATGAACACCTAACATTTATCGAAGGCCTTTCTGTTTGTCAGGCACTATACCAGGTATTTTAATCCTCCCAACAATTGATGAGGTGAGGATTATAATAATTCTTATTTTGCGCTGAGGATAACCAGGTGAGGAGAGGTTAAGGAATTATTCCAAGGTCATACACAGCTGGAGGAGAGAAGATGTACATAGAAAGTTGTAGCAGCACATGAAGCATTCCTTATGAGTGATGCAAAGTGCTGTATGAATTTAGTGAAAAGAAAAATAAGTTTTGAAAGACTTGATCAATTATGTGGTGGACAATTATGGTTGGTCACCGGTCTCTCTTCCCTCTGGGGAACAACACCCCCTTCCTTTGGAGGAACTCTTTTGCGTTTCACTGTGGGGTCTGGCTCCGTGGGTGGGCACATTGCGTTAAGCTGGACCAGTTGGAGTCTTTGGGAATTTGGCGATTAGAAGCAAGGGAAGAGGGCCACCGGGTGGCTCAGCGGTTTAGCGCCGCCTTCGGCCCAGGGCCTGATCCTGGAGACCTGGGATCGAGTCCCACGTAGGGCTCCCTGCATGGAGCCTGCTTCTCCCTCTGCCCGTGTCTCTGTCTGTCTGTCTCTGTCTCTCATGAATAAATAGATAAAATCTTAAAAAAAAAAAAAAGAAGAAGAAGCAAGGGAAGAGGTTTTTCCCCTTGGCTGGTAAAACTGTAGAAGCTTTTCTGAGATGTTCATGCCTTTTCCGCAGCCCTGCGGAAGAGCTAGGCTTTGGTAGGAGAATCGGTGTTGGAGGTGGAGAGATGGAGTAGTAGATCTTCTGGTTAACTCTGAGGCTTGGAGGCTGAGTCCTCCTCTTTATTGGGGCAGAGAATTTACTACCCTCTCTTCTTCTGGGAATGACACTGTTCTTCCTTGCAAAAAAAAAAAAAAAAGAAAAGTTACTAGACAGTGATTTTTTTTTTCCAGTTTTATATCTTTATTTGACAATCAGCGATTAGTTCTCATCCACATTAACAGTCTGTAGATTTTTGAAAGTGGTGACAGGTACGTAGGTAACCAGCATGTAGAGCTTGTTTGGTGAATCTTCATCCTCGTTGTGTTTTCTGGACAACCGCACACGGATACGGTATGGAACATTCCTTATTCCTTTGGCCCAGACAGCTTTGTTGAGCCTGGTGTCCATGCGCACATCTGGAGTTCCCATCTCCTTCATGGCAAATTTCCGGATCTCTTTGAGTGCCCGAGGGGCACGCTTCTGGAAACCCACTCCATGGATACATTTGTGAATGTTGATGGTGTATTCTCTGGTCACTACCTCGTTGATGGCAGAACGGCCCTTCTTCTTCTCGCCACCCTTCTTTGCGGGAGCCATTCTGCTGGACCCTAGTTGGAAAGGAAGCCTAGACAGTGATTTAAAAAACCTACACTATAGGGATATACACAGATCCTTAGATGTGTTGAGGTTCTGTCTGTTGGGTGCTACAGGGGAATGGGCTCTTGGGGGCCCAAGGAGAAACAAAGACAGAACTATTTTTAAAAAGATACAACAATAACCTAACTTTGGTGTTTAAGAGAATAACTAAAATGTCCAACAGGATTCAGTTGATGGCTTCAGTGGTTTCCCCATCACACTTCAGTGATATTAATAAAAACAGGAGGGGCCATACAAGAATTCAGACCTACTGCAAATGCCACCTTAGCCATTCTTGAATCTCACAGAAAGCTTCCCTTTCCTCATCTGTAAAATCAGAATGATATGAATGTCGTTCCTCCTTCTTTCGTTTTGAGCCTCCACAGAGAAAACAGATGCAAAGCCTTTTGTCAACTGCAGAACAGCATGCAAGTTTCACAGTCCTCTTACTGGGATCAAACACTTTATAACCCTGCAGGAGGTCAAATTCAGTCCCAGCAAGTGGACAGTATTTGGGGGAGGAGAAGACGGAGGAGGAGATTTCAGGCCAGGAGCCTTAGAGGGTGTTAAAAAATGCTTGGAAGGTGAAAGGTGATAGATGAAAAAAAAAATAGTCCCTTCTTTCTTTGGGTTTTATCCTTTTGGTCCATTGTCTCTTCAGTTCTGTTTTCTATGGGGGGGGGGATTTCTTGGTTTGGGATTTTAGATGGGCTTTATCGAGACACAGGGCAGAACGAGAAGTTGCAGGGAAAGGACCCAGAACGGGTCCTGGTACCCTGCTCTTGTTTGGGTTCGTTCGTTCGTTCATTCATTCATTCATTCATTCATTCCTGGTGGGATATTGGAGAGGGCTCTGCCCTTCTCCTCTGAAAGTGATCAACCCGAGTAGGAGCTCAGCAGTGTGGACAAACACCGTGTGGGACCAGCCCGTCGGAAGCATGGACTGGGCTTGGGGGAGGAGAGGAGGAGGAAGGATAAAGAAACACGCGTCGTCTACGTTGCTGTTGTTGCAAGACCAGGGGAAAGGACCTCTCGGCGCTGCGCGGGGCCGGGCGGGGGCGGGGGCGGGGGCGGCCGCGGGAGGGCCGGGCGGCGCGTGACTCGGGGCAGCAAGCGGTGGGGGCGCGGGCGGGCGCAGGAGACGCTCGGCCTCCAGTGGCGGCCCCGCGGGGGGGACGATTCGCAGTTCGCCGCTCCAGGGTTATTTTTGGCCGGGGCTGTTCGCCGGCGGCCAAGGGTTCAGCCCCGTCCCCCCTCCCTCCTCCTCCTCCTCCTCCTCCTCCTCCAGAAGAGAAACTCGGGCTCCTAAAGCGCTCACTTGCGGGGCGCGGGGCGCGGGGCGCGGGGCGCGGGGCTGCGGCGGGAGGGCCGGGGACTCGGGGGTCTGGTTCGGAGCCGAGGGTGCGCTCCGGGGCGCCGCGGGCGCGGGGGAGGCTCGGGCGGGCGCGCGCGGGGGGCGCCGGGGTGGCCGGGGTCGGGCTCCCGGCCGCGGGAGCGGGGTTCGGGGCTCACCCCGAGGGAGCCCAGCTGGGGCGCGGGACTGCCGGCGCCTCGGGCGGTCGCGCGGCGGAGGGAGTCGGGCGGAGCTAAGTTTCTGGGAAGGTAGAGGCCGGGCTCGGGCGGGCGGCGGCGGCGCGGGGCGGGGCGGGGCGGGCGCAGGGCGCCGGGGGCCGGGGCGGGGCGGGGCGGGGCGGGGCCGGCCGGGGGCGGGGAGGGGGCCCGGCGGCCGCGGATGCCCTGGGCTCGCGGGAGCCGCGCAGGACCGGCCAGCAGGCGCCATGGAGGGGAGCCCCATCCCGGTGCTGACGGTGCCCACGGTGCCCTACGAGGACCAGCGGCCGGCCGGCGGCGGGGGGCTGCGGCGGCCCACCGGGCTCTTCGAGGGCCAGCGCAACTACCTGCCCAACTTCATCCAGAGCGTGCTGTCGTCCATCGACCTGCGCGACCGCCAGGGCTGCACCATGGTGGTGGGCAGCGACGGCAGGTACTTCAGCAGGACGGCCACCGAGATCGTGGTGCAGATGGCCGCGGCCAACGGGGTGAGTGCCCGCCGCCCCCGCCGCCCCCGCCGCCCCCGCCCGGGCGCCTCGGGCCTGCCGCCCCCGGGGGCCGCCCCCACCCCCGTCCCCGCCCCCCCCCCCGGGGGCCGCCCCCTCCCGGGAGCCCGCCCCGGCGCCCCGAGCGCTCCCCAGCTCCCCGGCCGCACCTGCCCGCCTTCCTTCCGGGCCTTCTCCTCCCCAGCCCTCAGGACCGTCTGTCCTGACCCCGTTCACTGCCCCCCACCCTTCTTTCCTAGGCTACCAACATCGTGGGCCCCCCCCCTCCTTTTCTCCCGTGTCCTACTTGTACTCCTCTTCTTCCCCCCCTAGATTTGGGCTTGGCCAGACTTAACGGTAGTGTTGTCTCCAGCACGGGCGTGCATCCCACCCTGTACACACACACACACACACACACACACACACACGAGGCTCCGCTGTTGATCCTTGGCACGTTTGGCAAAGTGGCCCCTAAAGATTTTTAATATAAGGTGATTCCTTAACCCAGTGGAATTACTTTACTATTAATTTGATTCAGGTAGGGGTGGGGTGGAGATCAATCTGATGCCACACAGCCTGGGGTCTCCTTGTGGGGGGCCCTGGAGGGGTTATCCCTCCATGATCTGGAATGAGACTTGCCATGCCTTTCCTCTTTTTTTTTTTTTTTTTTTTAAGATTTTATTTATTCATGATAGACATAGAGAGAGGGGGGTGGGCAGAGACACAGGCAGAGGGAGAAGCAGGCTCCAGCCTGATGTGGGACTCGATCCCAGGACCCCAGGATGGCGCCCTGGGCCAAAGGCAGGTGCTAAATCGCTGCGCCACCCAGGGATCCCCCTTGCCATGCCTTTCTTAAAGCAATTCCTAACTTCTCTGCAGGAGGCTGGTGGTTGACAGCATTTTGTGCCTCTTCTCCCTTTCACTTTTCATCCTCATTTCCTCAGACTTTGGGTTTTTCCTCTTTCTACCCAGACTTTGGGTTTTTCCTCTTTCTACCTCTTTTGTTTCTGTCCTACAACTAGAAACCCCTTCTGGCATCACCCTGTACCCCAGGGCCCTCCTTCCCAAATCCCCCAGCCTCTCAAGGACTTCTGCAAGCAGGACACCTCACCTCAGTGGTCTTGGTGGGAAGCGTCTAAAAGAGTCATTTCAGCCTTGTGCGGACAGTCAGATTCACACATGTAGCACATTTAAGCAAAATCTCTGCATATGTGTAAATAAGTGTGAACATTTAAAAAAAGTGAAACTGAACAACTGTCTGGCATACGGATTCCCTTTCTCCTTCCCAATCCCCTTCTTTTAATTTTCTCCCTTCCTTCCTTTTTTTTTTTTTTTTTTAATCTTTAGAGTTGTCCATGCTCTATAATTGTGTATTCTGATTCCCCTCTCTCAGTGTTTTAGGGATGGGGAAAGTGGATATTTTTTTTTTGTTTTTTGTTTTTTTTTTCCCCCCAAATAAAATAACCCAAAAGCAATTGGGAAAAAAGAGCCGAGGGCTGACTTTGGTGGTGGTGGAGCTGTGATTTCCAACCCCTGCAGACAATGCTGCTGGAGATACAAGACTTGTGTTTCTCTCTGGCTCCTTATTTGAGATTGATAAAAACTGGCTTGAATTGGAGAGTTGGAGAGAGGTTGACAAATGGTCTTTTACTCTTGTCTGACAAAGCTGTTCCCATGGACTGATGGAGAATAATGGGCCTTGGGAGGCTATGGCAGCTCTCGTACTCCTTCCTGGGCCAGTTTTTCCAGGGAGTGAGAGAAACATCCACTTATTTTTTTGTGGGTGAGGATATTTTTGAAGCTCCAGTTGTCGATTTGCATGGTCAAGGTATTATTATGTTTACTTATTTCTTGGCACCCGTTACCATCAACTTCTTACTTCAGTGGATCTTCTTTGATAAACACATTTTATTAACTTTAAGGGTGGACTTTATTTTGGGAAATAGCATATGTTAACAAATGGTTAAAGTAGAATCACGCTTAACCTCACAGTTGTTGCAAGAGACAGAATGACAAGTTACAATCCACAGGGAGGCACCATCTCTTAAATAATCTGAAAGTATTATTTCTAAAATGGGTGGGTATGGGTGAAGGGAATGGTCAACATCTACCAAAGTTTCAGGCAGCCAATTTTAACCAATATTTTCCTCATTTCATTTGCCTTCTTGAGGGCTTTTGCTAAAGCACATGGATAATCAGAAGGCTGGCTTCAGGAGACAGGTGGTTTTACCATGAGCAAAATTGGTCTTGAATGATGGTAAATTGATAGGAATGCACTTTTCTTCTCACTTAACCTGTGGAGTTATACTCAGGAGTGAGAAACTGCTTTATTCCAAAAACTTTGCCTCTTTTGACTTCCCACTGGATATTCATAAACAGGCTAGAAAAATGGGAGAAAAATAGAATTATGCTCTTCAAACTGACTTGAATCTGGGTGGGCTGCATCTCTATATCTGAAAAATCTTGGTTGTGTTGTGATAGAAAAAGTTGATTTTACTAAGCAGTTTAATATAAAAGAAAACTGTAGCTGCTCTTTGATTATATAATTGCTGGAGGAGAACAGAAGTTTGGAATTTCCAAAATGATGAACTGCGCTACTTATGTTCTAATATGTCATAGAGTTTGAAATAGATTCTCAGATATATACCTGTACAATTTGGGCAAAAAATTTTTTTATTGTAAAATTATGAAAATTTCAAACTTCCAAAAAAGTGGAGAGAATAGATAAATGGCATCCATGTGCCCGTACTTTAGACTTAACATTTTTTTCTGTATTTGTTTCCTCTTTGAGTTCTAAAGTATTTTGAAATATATTAAAAGTGACATTTTATCCCTAAATTCAGTATGGATCTCTAAAAACTAAGAACAACTTTCTTGATAGTTATATCATTATCATCCCAAACAAAATAAAAAAGGATTTCTTCATACATCTATTACCCAGTCCACATTCAGATTTCCTCAGTTATTCTGAAATGTCTTTTATAGCTGTTTTTTCAAACCAGTTTCTTCTGATCAAGGAGCACACATTGGATTTGGTTGTCTTAAGTCTCCTTTAACCTAGAAAATCTCTTCCTCTTTATTTTTATTTTTTGTTAATGAAATCGACTCGTTGAAGAGACTAGGTTGATTGGCTGTCCTATAGAATGAATGCTCCCCCTCTACGTGCCTTTCTGAAATTTTCTGATTTTCTTTTTATGGTGTCATTTAACTTTTCGCTAAATTTTCTGTGTATATATGTATGTACTAGGAATTAGTTCTAGAGGCTTAATCAGATTCAGGCTCAACTTATTTATTTATTTTTTATTTTTGCAAGACTATTTCACAGGTGATGGTGTATATTCATGTTGTATCATGTTAGAGAACAATCTCTGGGTGATCCATTGTTCGTGATGCTGAGAGGATTATAGGGCTGTTGTGGTGATTGCCTCTGTCTTCCAGTATTTTCTCCCTTGGAACTGGTCAGTAGCCTGTGGGGTGAGCTTTGTACCATGTGAATATTCAGTTCCTGTCAACCTTTCTTCAGTTGTTTTAGCATCCATTAGTGATCCTGGCTTGAATGGATTATTTCGTTAGGGGTTTCAGATGATTTTTGGATTCTTTAGTTCCATCTACATGCTTCAGCTAGCATTTTTCTAAAGATTGGGCATTTCCCTCACTATTGGGCTATCTTGGAGTATAGTTTCTTCTATATTAGCAGAATATAGAAGAAAATATGTTTATTTCTCTCTTTTTAAATTATCAATTTTCAAAGTAAGGATTTGGTGAAATAGCCACGTCCACCGCTGACACATGAGTTTTGTTTTGCTTTGCTTATGCTCTTTTGTGTATCACTGTGGACTCTTGAATATTTATATAATAAGTTTGAGTGGATTCATAAATAAATGAGAAGATATTTTTACCTGTTTTTGTGATGTTTATATAGCTGTGTGAACTTATCTAAAAAGTCCCCAGAAGTATTTTAATGCTTCTTTAAAGATACAAACTGTATCATCCCATATAGAGCAAAAGAAAACTACTAAGTAGGAGAGTAAATAGCATGGTTTAAATGAATTGTGAAATGTGATTTGTTACTAATTTAAACTTAGTTTGTAACTAAGTGATTTTTTATCCTGTTTTTTCCACATCTGCTTCAGATCCTTTCCAGAGGTTTAGATTCTCTACGTATACATTTATTTTAATCTCTTAAAGATTTCAGGGTCTCAATGCAAATAATGGCTACATTATGAAAAAATGCCTTTGCTTTCTTCTGGGTGGATCTATCTGTGACTAAGGGTATCTCTCTCTTACTCCTCTTTGTTCTAGTCTTTTTTGTTTTTATTTTTTCCTAAAATACCTTTAATATTGGGCAGATGGCAGCACTGTGTCTGCCTGAAGTTGACTTTTTCCAAAGTCTTTTTTATCTCTGGAGATGACACTATATACTATCAGTGTCCAATAGAACTTTTTGAGATGATGGAAAGGTTCTGTAATCTACCCTGGCCACTAGCCACATGTGATTATCAAACTCCTGAAACGTTCTTGAAATGTACAAAATGTGACTGAAGAACTGAATCCTATATTTTATTTAATTTTAATTAATTAAAATTTACATTTAAATAGTTACAAGTGATTAATAGCTACCATACTGGATAACACAGCTCTATAATTTAGCATTTAAAAAGTAGAATTTTTTTTTTTATGGGGCCAGATTGTTCAACCAAAAGCAATTATAAGTTAAATAAAAGTAAATCACCAAACACTACAAATGCATATTTGGCAAAGGCAAACCAGATTTCTTCATGTGATAACCACACTCTCTTTTGACTTCAGCCCAAGAGACAGTGAGGTATGGTAGAAAAAGCACTGCATCTCTCAGCAGCTGGAAGGCTTGCTTTCTTTTCCTAGCTCTGCCACATAAGCCACAGAGCAAATGCTTCGCCTCTTGAAATACCTAAAAACCACTTGTTTCCTCACCTATAAATTGGGTATGACAGCATGGCTGAATTATCCTGGCAATCAGATGAAAGCATTATGTAACATCCATACCATTAAGAAATGTAAAGGAATATTATTATGGTCAACTGATTATGTATCATAAAATAATTATTTGGCTGCATGTATTGAATAAAACAACTTATAACTGTTGCAAGTTTTAGCCAAGAGAAAATCCATTTGCTGATGAGCCACACACTCTACTGGCCATATGATGATCAGCAGTGGTAATAATATTATTAACATACAGTTCAGCTTACAGAATCAGTTCAGCTTACAAGAACTCCTCAATGCCTTATGAAGTCTTCTGGAGATAGAGGTCAAAGGGCAATGGTATGAAGAAGGCTGAGTCAGCAAGGGACTTGGGTGCGCCTTCCAGACGGATGCTTGTACCAGTTTTGTCTGATTCCAATGGGCCATGCAGAGGTGGTTGTTCCAAAGAATGGGAGTGCACTTGGCTTGACATTTACTAGAGCTATCTGGGGATCAAATTTTGATGTGATCCCAAAGAGAAGGAACAGGTTTGGAAGGGAGGCAGAGTGGGATATGGTGGGGTGTGGAACATAGGGAAGAAGAAGGAGGCTAGCCTGTGTTTGAACACATAAGGCTTCTTTTCTGGGATGGATCTGGAAGTCTGGGATTGGCTGACTTCAGGTCTCATCTCTAAAAGGGAAAAAGAACTGGGTGGTGATTGTTCTGTATTTTCTACTGGTGTTCACTACAGAATAGGTGAATGGAATGAGTTCTATGGCCCAGACATTAGGAAGGGCAGGTTTGTAATACACAAAAAAGCCCTAGAGAGCCTGCCATAACTTTGTCTTGCTTCCCTTCACAAATCCCCATCCCTGAACTGTGGAAATGGGAAATCCATTACATGAGCAACAGCAAAGTTTAGGTTCCCCGTGGTTCTGTCTCTCTGTCCGGTCAGTTCATTCTTGAAACTTTTAGCCTCACGTTGTCATTCACTGTTTTTATGGGGAAGGAAAAGGAATGGGAGAGGTTTTAGGAACAGCTGGGCCCTCCCAGTTGCTGGGGTGGGTTATTTTAAGCTTTGTTTAATGTGTCCAGAGACCCAGATGACATTTTTAACTAAGCTGCTTTATTAAATCTTGTGATAAAGCATAACGATGTTTATGGAAAAGACAGACACACATCAGCAACGTTATATGTGAAACTTGCCCTAAGAATTTTCTATAAAACATCTGTTCCCTTTGAGTCCTTTGTGAACTCTGGAAGTTTGATCGTTTCTGTACAGACTTGAGGGGTAGAAGTTGGAACCTATTTTTGAGGAATCTAAGCATAGGTAATGGCTTCGCTGACCTTAACCTTCATGTTTTGGGCTCTAACCACTCTTATGTTAGACAAGAGTAATGTAAACAAATACTGTGATAGGTTTTGGATGGGATTATTTAAAAATAATAGGTGGGGTAGAGAGGAAGGTCTGAATTTCCCACGATTTTTAAGTTGAAGGTAGAAAACTCAATGTCTCTTGTTAGCCTACAGCTTTGACAGTTACTTGCAAACACTTGAGATTTGGCCAGTATGCCCTTAATGTTTATACTGGGGGAGCCAAGAGAGAAATTTTAGGTCCTTTCATCTGACTTGACTCTCATTAGTTATGAATAAGAGGATATCTAGCATATACACAAGACTTGTTAAAATCCACATTTTCTGAATCTTTATCTTTCATCTCCTATATTTTTAGTGACGTCATATTTTGGAGGGTTGCATTGTATTTGTATGAAGAGAAAATGTTCAGGAGATTCAAAGAAATTCTTCTTGACACCAAGTCACAGAAATTTTTCTTTCCCTTTCCAAGTTGCTACTTCTAGGTGTTTTTAATGTTACATTTAACTATTGCCTTTTGTTTTGTTTTGTTTTCCTCTGATAAGAGTCCTCTTTTGTAGCTAGGGGTATCTAGTTTCGTATTCAGGGCTTTCTAACAGAAAGAGAAAAGAAGTTGAAACCAGAAGACCAGAGTTTATTCTATTTGACAAAAGATGCCATGGAATACAGGGAAGAGTTTTATAACGAATAGTTAATATCTGCAATATATGAAAACCTTTTCCAAATTAGTAAAAAATTCAAAAGAAATATTGTCAATTACAATAACAAACACATGAACTGGAGATCATCCTCAGTAATAACTGAAGAAATATAAACAAAATCCATCAGTTTGAAAAAACTCTAAAGTACTCAGAGTTGGTGTGAATGTTTGAAAATTGTCATGTTATTGGAAGTTAAATTGATATAACCTTTTGTCCAGGCAGTTCGGCAGTGTGTATTGAAGTTAATGAAGTACCTGTCCAATAATCCAGGAATCCCTTAATCCAAGAATCTGTCTTGTAAATTTCCTAAGACAAATGTGGAAACGTCTGTGTACAAGAATACTTGCCACAGCATTTGCAAAAGAAAAATGTTGAAATAGTGTATATGTTCAGTGGTGAACGGGTACCTAACTTATGACACAACCATACCGCCGATGCATCAAAACCCATAAACAGAGGAGGTGGATCTATATGGTACATGAAAAAGATGTGAATGATAGGTTGTTCAGTGAAACAAAGCAATTAATAGAATAAGAAGAATATGGTTCCAATTTCTATCCCTCAAGTCTGAAGAGAAACGATCAAACTTCCAGAGTTCATGAAGGGCTCAAAGGGAACAGATGTTTTATAGAAAATTCTTAGGGCAGGTTTCACACATAATGTTGCTGATGTGTGTCTGTCTTTTCTGTAAACATTGTTGTGCTGTATCACAAGATTTAATAAAGCAGCTTAGTTAAAAATGTCCTCTGGGCCTCTGGACACATTAAACAAATCTATAATGTAGCCATAGTGTTGGAAGAACATACTCTAGTCAACAGTGAATACGTCTGTTGTATGTATGGTGGGGAAGGAGAATCCTTTCCCTTTCTACTTCATATACTTCTCTTTATTAAATATTCATACACACATACACATTGCTTTGATGATTAAGCACACCAGGATCCAAGCTCTGGATGTGAATTATGATTCTACCATTTGCAACATGTGTGAGCATGGAGTCGTCACCTGGCTTTCTGAGGTTTGTCTTGTCATTTCCACAGGCACACACACACGCACACACACTCTCACTCATGCGCACACACCCTGCCATGGTACTTGAGGTGGCAACAGCTGTTCTGACATACACTTTAACTCAAAGGACTTTTCTGCACGGTCTATGCATTATTCCCTGGTACGAATGAGCTGAGTCAATGCCATGCTTTTCCACCTTAAACCTTTCTGCAGCTCCGGCTGTCTAAGCAGCTCCCCCCCCCCCCTTCTGAAGCCAGATCTTAATCTGCTCATTTCACGAGGATTTTCAAGCCTAATGGACTGGGCCATGTGAGAGATTACTGGGAGGAACAGACCAGCAGAGGCTAAGAGACTCCACACTAATCTGCTGAGTCGTCTGAAAATGCACAGCTGCAAGCACTGGAAATGCATTAAAGTATTTTGTCAGGATGTTTGTCAGGGTGCCTGTTCCTGCAGCCTTGCTGAATGTTTGGTTCGGAGGCATAATCTTTTTTTGGACAGGATCTCCCAAATGTAAAGTGACAGATGCTAATGTGGAATATAATACAGAAGACCCAGCCTTACTGTCATAAATAATGGTAAATTGTTTAATCTTGCTGAGTTGTAAATCTATTATTGCCAGAGGTCTTTAGTTCAGTGGAACACAGTCTAAGGAGTGGGGGCACTTTGCAAATGGGCAGTGATTATTTCCCCACCAGACAGGAATGGGCCTAATGGAATTTATTTAAAAAGCCACGTAAATGCATTTTAATTGATTGCGACACCTACTCAGGAAAAAACACATGGCTGTAGAGACTGAGTTTTTTTGGGGGGGAATATATAGGCATACACATAAATACATGTGTATAAGTATATATATATATATTTTTAAGATTTTATTTATTTATTAGAGAGAGAGAGAGAGAGAGAGAGAGACAGGCAGAGGGAGAAGCAGGCTCCATGCAGGGAGCCTGATGTGGGACTCGATCCCAGATCTCCAGGATCACGCCCTGGGCTGAAGGCAGTGCTAAACCGCTGAGCCACTGGGCCTGCCCTGTTTTTTTTTTTTTTTTTTTTTAAGATTTTATTTATTGACTCATGAGAGACACAGAGAGAGGCAGAGACACAGGCAGAGGGAGAAGCAGGCTCCATGCAGGGAGCCTGACGCGGGACTCAATCCCAGATCTCCAGGATCAGGCCCTGGGCCGAAGGTGGCACTAAACCGCTGAGCCACCTGGGCTGCTGTATATATATATATTCTATCTATAAAGATTCCAAAGATACTGAGTTTATATATATATATATAGCTTTGTTTATGTGTGTGTGTATATATTTTTATATATAACTTTTTTTTTCTGGCTACCTATAAAAGTACCAGATGGAAAGTGTTTTTAAGCATTTAGAGAGTTTATCAAGTAACATATTTATGCACACATATGCACAGGATACTCCCTCCCCCAAATATATATCTTCTTCCGGGACATTGTCAAAAGAAGAGTAGACCAGATGTCAGAAATGTTTGAAGGCTACGTAGAACCAAAGGAGGTGGCTAAATGTTCCCCAGTGACCTATGTTTCTATGGTAATAAATAGAATTGTGTTGGAGTTGGATGGGCTGATATTAAGAAATATAAGTAGAAGAAATCATACTGTTCTAGGCAGGAGTCTGTCTTGCAAGGACAGCTCTCTGCAGTGAGCTCAACAACATGGGTAAGTCAGCAGGTCGGCATAGCACATACCAACAGATAGTACAGATCAGAGGCATGGATATGAAAATGAAATGATCCAGGTCAAGACGAGGGTACAGATGTGATCCTGTCACTCCTTACCATGGACTTCAGTGGTTCTCAGTGAACAGACTTGGTGGTTAAAGAAGGAAGAAGACATTGTTTTTATGTAGGCATGTTAAAACCAATTTGCTATTTCATTGCTGCCAAGCTATATTCAGTTTAATTTATTTGATAGCTTGTGTTTAGTCCTCAGTTTTTAGTTTCACATAGAAAAATTTTGAGTAAAAGGACACTTTAAAAAAAATTATTTTAAAGAGAGAGAGTGAGAGAAAGAGAGCATGAATGTATGTATGCAAATGGGGGCAGGCAGGGAGGAGAGAGAGAGAGAGACTCACAAGCAGACTCTGTGGTAAGCACAGAGCCAGATGCAGGCTCAATCTCATGACCCTGAGATCATGACCTGAGCCAAAATTAAGAGTCTGACACTCAATTGACTGTACCACCCAAGTTCCCCAAAAGAACTCTTTTATATTGATCAGTAAATGATGGTACATTTAAATAAGGGAAGACTATACACATACTAGAATAATGTTGTGGAAGGATATTCAGTGACATAGAAATGTAGACACCAGGGAAGGCCTGGATATATTAAGTGAAAGACATAGGTGACACAACAATCCCTTTTGTAAAAATATGGAAGTACGTAAATGAGTGACAGAGACAGAGAAACAGAGATACCAAGACACAAAGTTTACACACAGTAATGTGAACAGTGCTCATTTTCAGTTTTAGAGATGACTCTTATTTTCTTCTTGTTTATGTGTACTCCCTAAATATTCAAAAGAGTAACACACACACACACATATATATATTTGTAGATAGAAAAACCACTGTAGGTTAGCAAACAACAAAAGATTCATTCAATTACTATGAATTATGGAACTCATATTTAAGAATTAAGAAATGGCCTGGGGGAAGAGGAAGAAAGGCAAAGGAAGCTCCTTGAGTATTTATTTGGTGCCAGACACTGAACTACAGCTTGCTTACATTACCTCCTCTTACCTTCCATCTTTTAGATAACAAAACTGAGACACAGAGGGATCTTGCCCGAAGTCACATAGCCAGTAGGTGGCAAAGTCAGTTTCTATATCCTTGCCCATTAGATACCAGAATATCAGCTTTTTTTTTAAATTAAGATTTTATTTATTTACTCATGAGAGACACAGAGAGAGAGAGGCAGAGACATAGGCAGAGGGAGAAGCAGGCTCCCTGTGGGGAGACTGATGTGGGACTCAATCTCAGGACCCCAAGATCTCAACCTGAGCCAAGGGCAAACACTCAACCACTGAGCCACCCAGGCATCCCTGGAATTTCAGCTTTTATCTCAGGGCACTCAACTGCTTTCTTGACCCAGGTAGATCCAGTGTTTCCTATTAGCGTCTTCAGTTGGGTTGAGCACCTCATAAAATAGCAGCAGACAGGCCCTTTCTTGTTTCAGTGTGCCAAGTTCTGAACCTCAAAGATTTCAGGATTTTCCAAGTGCTGAATTACCTAATTACCAGGAGGGACACAGTTCTAATATCACCACTCCCATTTTGCACATGAGGAGAGCTAGACTGCCTGATTCTCAATGAGATCTTGAGAATTGGTGAGCTGGTTGAGGGATAGAACTTAAGCCAAACTTCTGCATGCCTGTGACGTTTCTGCACATGCTCAGACATCAGGGACTGAATGTGAAATCCATCCTGGTTGGATTCTAGTGCACTCCCATCTCTCCTTCCAGCCCCGAAATGTGTGCACAGAGACTTCCAGGGGGACATGAAGCTGAGGATGGGCTCACTTGCTCCCATCTGGTCTCCACATAACAAAGCCTATAACCAATCTCATCATTATCTATGTGAAAATGGAGAATTCCCTTGATGTTTGGATAACCACATCCATGACTTGAGTTTGTGATTTCTCAAAATTCCACTTAGCCATCTCCTGCTTACTCATGAGCCGCAATGTGCAAAGCCTGGGATGTCTCCCTGACAGTGGGGGCTGAGAGATTGAGGCCCTCCCATCATGGCAGCTTGGCTTTGGGATTTCCTTGTGGGTTTGGGTTTTTGTTTAATTGAGAAGACAGGAAACAGGCATCTTTGTGTATATGGCTTTCTGTGCACTTTGGAGATGGCCGTGGTGGTGGCTGTGTGGTCCTGCAGAACACTCTTTCTGGGAACGATCAAGGAAGCTTCTGTTTATTGCTCTCTTTTCTTTCTGATCCACTTTGGGAATTACAGGGATAGGACACAGTGAGTGGAGGATATTGGGGAATGCCAGGCTTACTTTTTCTAGCTCTTTGGGACTCTTTAAAAAAAAAAAAAAAAGACTTATTTAAAGCCAAAAGGAAATCATCGGTGGGGGTGGGGGAGGGGGAGTCATATTTAAGGGAGTTCACAGATGAAAACAATCCTGGTTCATTAGTGTTATGTTACTGGGAAGAACTCAGTTGGAGTAAAATATCTGCCTCTCCTCTGAGACCCTAGCCTGGGGGTTTAAACTGCACGTCACTGGTCTGTAGGGCTTTGAGCTAGTTAGAAACCGAACTCACTGCTAAATCTAATTTAGAAGAATAGTTGTTAGTGTTCTGAAGAGAGGGAGCCATGAAAAAGAAAATTATTACTTAAAAAAAAAGATTTTATTTATTCATGAGAGACAGAGAGAGAGAGAGAGGCAGAGACACAGGCAGAGGGAGAAGCAGGCCCCATGCATGGAGCCCGACGTGGGACTTGATCCCGGAACTCCAGGACCAGGCCCTGGGCTGAAGGTGGCACTAAACCACTGAGCCACCCAAGCTGCCCAAATTATTACTTTTTTAAAAATTTATTTATTTATTTTGAGGGGGGAGCAGAGGGAGAAAGAGAGAATCTCAAGAAGATTCTCCACTGAACACAAAGCCCAATGTGGGGCTCAATCTCAAGATCCTGAGATCATGACCTGAGCCAAAATCAAGAGTCAGATGCTTAACTGACTGAGCCACCCCGGGTGCCCTGAGAAAGAAAATCATTTTAAAAATTAGCTTTATTGGCACGCAATGTAAAGAAATGGCAGGGCTGGGAGAAAGCTTTATGAGATAAAATGTTCTCTTCTCAGGACACTGGTGTGTGGCATGTGGAGGGGCACACTGATTCCCTCGCACCTGCTATGCCCATTTAGGGGTCAAGCAGTAATGATGCAATCCAGGTGAGGTTTAAGAGTCGATGGGAGGTACCAACATCAAATTAGACCAGACACAGAGGATCGATTAAGTGATGGCACCCTGCAAAATGTGCCTAATTGCACACTGGCCCCTGCTATGTCCACTCTTTCACAAGTGTGTACAAGTGCTGACCAGGGAAGAACAAGCTCAAGCTGGGTCTGTCGGCGTATCTGTGGGTCTGGGAAAGTGTCGGCCTTGCGGGTGTCTGCAGGTGCCTGTGTGATAGTTTTTATGTGGCTACCTGTGGATCCGTACTTGTATACCACCTACTGTGTGTGTAGTAACAGGGCACTAGGGGCCACCTAACCCCTCTCCACGAGTGGGAACGGAATGACAATGTTCCTCAGTGGTGGTGAAGGCCACCCTGTTTCCCCTTCCAACAGCCAAAGCCGGACTGAATGGGAAAGGAACGGCAATTCCTCTGGTGGCCCCGTGGGAGGGTCAGGGAGGAGGCCACAGGGTGCCTTGCCCTGGGCCCCCCTGGGTCTCAGCCTGGGGTTCACTCAGGAATGAAAGGCAGAGGCTGCCTGCTGCAATGCCCTAACCAAGACCCACACTGATTGTGCAAGTAGACCATCTTCTCCTTGCAAGGTAGCAGTCTGCTACATAGGCAAGGGGTAGTACTTCTGAGACTTTTTCGGAGAGTGAAATGGTAGTTTAAGGGATAAACTATTGTCTAAAAAGGGAATTTAGGGGAATCTGGGTGACGCAGTTAAGCGTTTGACTCTTGATTTTGGCTCAGGCTGTGATCTCAGGGTCATCAGATGGAGCACCACTCCAGGATCTGCATTTAGTGGGGAGTCTGCTTGAGATTCTCTCTCCCTCTCCCCCACCCCTCCTCCTGCTCACCCCCCAGATGCTTGCTCTATCTTTCTCAAAATAGAGAAATAAATCTTTTTAAAAAATGAATTTCAAATGTTTGAGGAGAGTGATGGAATTTGGGGAGCAGTAACATAACTTATGTCATGCTTAATTTCACAAAGGGTTTTTATTTATGGGATCTCGTCTTAAGATTCTTGGCTTTGCCAATGAAGACACAAAGTCTCAGAAAAGTGAAGTGATTTGCCCTGTACTGAGTTTGTGGAAGAGGAAATACACAGTGTAGAGGAGGCACATCTGCTTCTTACATGCAGTATTTCTGTCCGCATTCTCACGTTCATCATCTGTTGTGAAATTAGTCATGCGGCCCCACTAGATGCAAGGGTGGGCTGGGAAATGTGGCCTCTGGTTGGGGGCTAGAGGTTGCTCCTCAATGAGAAGTCTGCACTTGGGAGGGGTGGGGGATCAGTGCTCTTTGTGGACTTTGAACCAAGTGTGCCACAGGTGCATTCTTTTCTTTCTTTTTTTTTTTTTTTTAGAGATTTTATTTATTTATTTATTCATGAGAGACACAGAGAGAAGCAGAGACACAGGCAGAGGGAGAAGCAGGCTCCATGCAGGGAGCCCGATGTGGGACTGGATCCAGGTCCCCAAATCATTTTCTTAAGTATCCTTTAAAATGACTGAGGAGGGATCCCTGGGTGGCTCAGCGGCTCAGTGCCTGCCTTCGGCCCAGGGCATGATCCTGGAGTCCCGGGATCGAGTCCCATGTCAGGCTCCCAGCATGGAGCCTGCTTCTCCCTCTGCCTGTGTCTCTGCCTCTCTCTCTCTCTCTATCATGAATAAACAAATAACATTTTTTAAAAAATAAAATGGCTGAGGAGTATTCTATAAGTTGGTACATCACACTCCATGTAACAGGTCTTTCTATTATTGTTCCTTATTTATAAAGATTGCTTTGGATTTTTCACTTTTAATGAATACTGCTGTAGGAATTATCTACACACACATACCTCTTCCCCCTTTATTTTTTTTAAAGGTTTTATTTATTTATTCCAGAGAGAGAGAAAGAGAGGGAAGGAGCGGAGGGAGAGGGACAAGCCCGATGTGAGGTTTGATCCCGGGACACTGGGATCATGACCTGAGCCAAAACCAAGAGCTGGATGCCTAGGTGGATGAGCCACCTAGGTGCCTGTTTCTCTATAAGCAATTGTAAAAAATGGGAAATACAGAAAAATATCACTGAAAGTTACAAATATTTTTTTCAGATTCATGAACCTACAAACCTATTCTCTGAGGGCATTGACTAAACCATCTTCATTACTATATCTGCAGGGTCTTTGACATACCTGTTTCATGGTAATACTCAATAAAATGAGTTGAATGAGTAAATAAATTTTAACAAGAGCATGTGAAACATAATTTATTATGGCTATGGAAAACAATATGAGTGTAATTATTGTCCTATGCCTTTCCCATCTTGATAAATGACACCATCATCCATTAAGATATTAAAGGTGGAAATCTGGGAGTAGATTCTTTTCCTCGCTGCCCTTGTATTAGTTGTTCATTACTGTGCAGGAAATTAAGACAAAACTTATGGCCAAACATGACAACAAAAATTTGTTTTACTCAAGGGGATAGGTTGTTCTGACCTGGAGACTCTCATGAGGTCACAGTCGCGGGTTGGTGGGGGCTTTGTCATATGAAGGTTTGGTGGGGGCTGGAGGATCCATCAGGAGATGGCCCACTCACACAGCTAAAAAGTTGCTGTGGGCTGTTGGAGGCCTCAGTTCCTCTCCCTTTGGGTACCTACGTAGGGCTCCTTGTGTGTTTTCCTGACAGAGTGGCTTGGTCTCCTTCAGAGTCAACCATCCAGGACAGCAATGCAGAAGCAACAGTGTCACTTATGGCTTCACCTTGGAAGTGACACACTCTCTGTTGTACAGTGTTCTACTAATCACCTCGTCCTGCCTTGTTCAGTGTGGGTGGGAACGGCGGGAATGCACAAATGCCAGAAGGCAAGGATCATCGGGGGCCATCTTGAAGGCAGGCTACCAGAGTTTCTTTCTTCCACATTTCATTCTAACTATGTATTCTTTTCATTCTCCTTCAAAAAAAAAAATAAAAATAAAAAAAAAAAAAAAAAAAAAAAAAAAAACCAAACCACCTCAAATAGAATCCCTTCTCTTCATTTCTCTTGTCTCTAGCCTCATCCAAGACACCGTCCACACTCAGCTCTGCTAGCCTTCCATCTGATCTTCCTCTTTTGGCTCTTGTCTCTCTAACACATTTCTCACAAACTAACCACTGATTCATTTTTCTCAATGAATCAGTTCAATACTGTGGTCTTACCATGTACCAGGTTTGTTCTAGGTTCTTGAAATATAGTGGTTGATAAAACAAAGCCGTTAGAGCTTCTACATAGTTGGGAAATAAACAAATATGGAAAATGTTAGATGGTAATATGTATAGTAGGGATGATTAAAACAGGAAATAGGAAACTTCCTATTCCTAGGGATGTGTGGGTGCTGTGTTATACAGGTCAGTCAGTGGTGCTCTCTCTGATTAGTTGACTTTGGGACAGAAACCCAAAGGATAGGAGGAGGCAGGCATATAAATATCTGGGTAAATGTATCTGAAGCAGAGGAAAGAGAAAATGCAAAGGTCCCTCATCATGCTTGACAGGTTTGAGGAACAGTAAACCAACCAGTGCAGCTGGAGCAGAGGAAGGAGGGATGTGGAAGATGTCAGGTCATGGGGTTAGGTCATGTTGGGGCCTTGTAGATTAGGACAATGATGACTTTGGCTTTACTTTGGCTTTGTTGTTGACATATATTTTGCTGATGTGATATGACTTGCTTTCTGAACAGATCATTTGGACTGCTCATTCTGTGATCTTTTAGAATGTAAATGCTCTCCGGTCATTTCCACTACTTCAAGCTCTTCCATGAATTCCCATTGTGTTTAGGATAAAATCCAAGCTTGCTTTGTTATTATTATTATTGTTTGTTTTATTATTAAAATTGACACTTCATTATTCTATTTCACAGAACCCTGCTCATCTCCTTCCTAATATGTATCTAACTAGTAAATATTATTATTAGGCTTATTTGTTTATAGTCTGCCTCCATCACTTGAAAATGTATACTCTGGGGATGTTCTGGGTCTTTCCATACTAAATCATCCCAGGACGGCTTTATTCTTGGAGCTCTTGTGTTTGCTTTTTGTACATTTTTTCCTGTATGTTCCCTCATTGTCATGTTTGGTCAGTTACCTACTTCTAGCAATGCTCTAGTTGGTGCCAGGGTAATTTTTGTTTGGGCTGGATGCTAGAGCTCGCCTTGGCTTATGGGCTACAGCAGTACTTCTCAAATTTTAATGGATAAATGAATTAGCTGGAAGGGGGGGAGAGGGTCTTGTTAAGGTACTTACTGATTCTTCCTCAGTGGGTCCTGAGTGGACCTTGAGGTTCTGCATTTCTGCCATGCTCTTTAGTGATGCCCATGCTGCTGTAATTCTTTGTGAAACAAGGAGATTTGATCACCAAATTTGAAATCACCCATAGGGCTTTAAAGATCACAAAGCCTTGATTTTACCCCGAGATATTCCAGTATAATTAGTCTGAATATTGGTAATTTTAAGGCTTCATTAGGATTCTGAATTGTAGTAACATTCGAGAACCATTGGACTGGATGACATTGGTCTCTATTTTAAGATAAAGCATCCTGGGTAATACTCTGCAGGGCTATGTGGCTTTCTTTTTTAAAAGTCAGTTTTGTAGCTATAGAAAGACTCTGGCCACACCCATGGATGACTTCCAGGTCTCTGCTTACCATGGCTGGATGGTTTTCCCTGTATCCCCAACACATGTTACCAGTGGCAGAAATAAAATTCTTGCCTTTTAAGAGTGGTCATTCCGAGTGTGGTTAAATACACCTGCTGCTGCTGAGGCTCAGTAAGCCATGTCCCTCCTGTATGAGCTCGTGCTGAGGAAGAGAGAAGAAGTGGGTGAAACAAAGAAGCCTCCATTTCTTTTTTCTTATAATTTCTAGCATGTTCGAGTGTAGAGTTTCTAAGCCAGTAACAAATTAAGAACTTCTTGTGTAGTTGAAGCTACCCCTTTGGTCATCAAACATGGATGTTTCAAATGACTAAAAATCAGTGAAGCAGATCCAATTTACAACTTGATAATTGACTGCTAGATGTGGGTGCCCCAATGGTGTTGGAGATACAGGACAGGAGAGACAATGCCAGAGCTCTCCTTTACCCCCTAAGCCAAAGCCCACTCAGTTCCTTTTGCCAAGTGATTTACTGTGTATTAACAGAGGCTTCGATCCCATGTGACTGGATTGATTTTTTTTTTCCTTGGCCAATCTAGATTGGACGCCTGATAATTGGACAGAATGGCATCTTGTCAACACCTGCTGTTTCCTGCATTATCAGGAAGATCAAGGCAGCTGGTGGGATCATCCTAACAGCCAGCCACTGCCCTGGAGGACCAGGGGGAGAATTTGGAGTGAAGTTCAATGTTGCCAATGGAGGTATGTAGCTTAGAATATACCTTAATCATAATAATTTCTGTTCTCTTATGTTATCATAGTCTTTTTTTAAAAAAATATTTGAGAGAGAGAGAGAGAGAGAAGCAAGAACACAAGAGCAAGAGAAGGGGCAGAGGGAGGAGAGGGAGAATCTTGAACAGACTTGGGTTGAGCATGGAGCCTGATGTGGGGCTCCATCTCATGACCCTGAGATCACGATCTGAGCCGAAACCAAGAGTCTGACACTTAACTGACTGTGCCACCCATGTGGCCCTATTATTATAGTCTTACAATGATCCTCCGATATATAGACAAGCAAAGTGGAGGGGAAATGGCTCAGAAAGTTCCAGTGAGGTGCTGTATTAGACAGGTTTCTTCAGAGGAACAGAGCCAGTAGGCTTACAAAGAGATTTTTAAAATAAGGAATTGGCTGAAAAAAAAAATAAGGAATTGGCTGGGTTCTGGTTCCAGATGGTGATGTAGGAATATCAGAACTCACCTCCTCATGGGCACACCGAATCTACAGATATATGGATTAATTTCCTCTGAAAAAACTCTAGAAACTAGCAGAGCAGCCCCTTTACACAGAGAAAGGGCACATGAGAGGAAAATGTCCAAGTGGGTAGGAGAGGCTGGGATACAACCTTACCATAAACCTCACTGCTGGTGAAATAATTCACTATTTGGAGAGAATGTAAAAACCCTGAGCTACTCTCCGAGGAAGAGAGGGTTCGTCTTCTACATTGAGTACTCCAGCTTTTAAGACTGGCATCCGAGATGTGAGCCCCTAAAACATTTGCTTTGAAGACCAACTGGTTCATACCCTTGACCCACAGGGCTGTGGTGATCTGAGGGATGGCTTTTAAAGGGCCCACACACAGCCTCCTTGTCTGCACTGGGGCCCAGAGAGGGAGTTGGCTTGGGTGATGATGGAGGCTGAAAAGTCCTGAGACCTATAGACCCAGGAAAGTTGATGGCAGAATTCTGTTCTGAGTCCCAAGGCCTGAGAAACAGCAGAGCTGGTGGTGTAAGTTCCACTGTGAGTCCAGCTTTGAAGGCAGGAGAGGACCAGTGTCTTAGTTTGAAGCCATGCAGAGAGTGTGAATTCTCCTTTATTCAGCCCCTTATTCTGTCCAGGCTTTCAGTGGGTTGGATGAGGCTATCACACTGGAGAGAACACTCTCCTTCACTCAGTCTACTGATTCAAATGCTAATCTTATCCAGAAACAGCCCTACAGACACATGGGAATAAGGTTTCACCAAATGTCTGGGCACCCCGTGGCCCGGTCAGGTTGACATATAAAATTAACCATCACAATCCTTGAGGTGACATGACAAAGGAGTGGCCTGAAGGGATCTTGAAACCATTTGGTCTCTTGGTCCTCTTCCCTCCTTAGCACAGTGAAATAGTTGAATAATTGATGCCTCTCTGACCTGGAAAGACTTTGGATTTTAAAGTTGGAACATACCCCCTAAAATAATTAGACCCTTCCTGTCATTGTATAGATGAAGAAATCAAATCCCCAAGAGGCTGTTATTTGCTCAAGTTCACATGGCTGCCCAAGGCCAGACAGATGATTTTTTAGCATAACTTGTAGACATCCCTCTTTCCTATAGTGTTGACTTTCTCTCACTGACATGCTTAGAATCATTTCACTTTTCCTTACAGTTACAGAAATGTATAGTTTGGAGGTCTTTGTGGGGTGGGAGATGTGTATAGGGGTGAAATGAACAAATTTTTAAACCTACATAAAGTTAAGGGGGAAAATAAATGGGTAGCCTGTGTCCATCATCTTGGTGTTCCATTTTGCACTTTATTTTCCTAAAGGATTTTAAGATAAATTACAGCATGAAGACATTTTACACAAATCTTTCTGAATACATCTCTTAAAAAGGAAGACATATTCCAACATAACTACATTATCACACCTAATTCTCTAATATCATCTAAAACCTAATCCATACTCAGATTTTTCCAGTTGCCTCCAACATGTTATTTATAAATGTTTTATTTAAACCAGGATTCATCCCAGAACTATGCATTACATTTGGTTGTTAATTCTCTTAATCTTAATCTTAATCTAGAACACTGAGTCTGCATTTACATGTGGGTAGGAGCAAATTTTAACCATTAACAGTTACCTTTATGAATTATTTCTGGCCTGGGCCAGATTATTCATTATTTCCTTCTCCTTGCAGTCATTTTGGACACTATCCAAACAAATGAACTTCACTCATGTCAACTGTTTAAAAAAGAAAAACACCTTATGAAGTGTCCCATACTTAGAGATGTTCTGCTTCATTAAAAAGCACACTTAGGACCCATGTCTAGTCTTGCTACTGAGGATTTTAGGAAAAAATTGGCAATATTCAGGTATTCTATATGCTGTTAACACAGGAAACCGAATGGGCTCAGAAAATGGGAATTTGTAGAGAAATGGGCTATAAAAGTTGCCAAGTTAAACAATGGATTTCAAGTAAGCATTTGGAATTTATATTTGATTTCATATCTTATAAGAACATCTCAGTCATCTCTATGATATCCTGTGAAGCATAAGGAGAGAAGATATTATTTAAATACCCATTTTGTAGACCAAATTAAAGGAGGAAATGAGACCTATTCAGCCATAGAGTGGGGCATTGAATTTATCATTTGGCCTTTAACTGTTTTGAAAGTCCCTTTCTTGTGCTTAATTCTTCATATTTGCATGTCTCAGCATTCTTCATGAAGCTAACATTCTTAATAGCCTAGAAAGATTCACTTGGTTTCTTCCTACTGAAAGTAGAATAAATCTTTATCATAATTTCTTTTCCTGAAGAGGTATTCCTCTCTTTTATTGTGTGTCATATAGATACATTTTGTAATGAATTAAAAGGCCAAGTATCTTGGGGTGCCTGGGTGACTCAGTCGTTTGGGCATCCAACTCTTGATTTCAGCTCAGCTTGTGATCTTGGGGTCATGGGATTGAGCCCCACGTCAACCCCACATCAGGCTCTGTACTCAGCAGAGGGTTTTACCTCTTTCTCTCTCTCTCTCTCTTCCTCTGCCCCTCACCCCACTCATGCTTTCTCTCTCAAATAAATAAATCTTTAAAAAAAAAAAGGAAAAGGCTAAGTGTCTACAGAATTAGTAGGCACATTCAGGGATATGGAACATATCTGGAACTATGTTGTTTTTAAAAGGGATTTAGAGGACAGGACCGTTCTGAGCATGTTTTTTTAAGTAGAGGGGAAGATGCTAGAGGGGACATGGAATTCATAATAAAAATACTGGATTTTCCAGAATCTTACAATGTGCTTGCACTATACTCAGAACTTTACATGTATTATCTCATTTAATCCTTATCCCAATCTGATGAAGTCACTGAGGAATAAAATGGTTTAGAAAATTTGTTTTTTTTTTTTTTTTTTTTTGGTTTAGAAAATTTGACCAGTGTTGCAGAATGAGTAAGCTGTAGAAGCTCAATTAGAGCCCAGATTCTGGCAAGAGGGCAGAACTTCTGAATAAGAAGGTGAAGATGGGGAAAGAAGAAACTCTAAGGGGTGCGGATTGAAAGTTTGGGGAAATAGTTGCTGTGTCTGTTCAAAAAGAAAGTAAAAAGATAGGTTGTCTGCTGAGATAATTTGACAAGGATAGAGGAGGGACTTGGGACATGTTTTGTAAGAGGTACACTGGGAAATGTGTTGAGGATTCATGCCTAACACATTGTAAAGCTAATAAGCAGATTCATTCTTAGGGGGAGCCAAGGGGTGTAATTTTGTGACTATCTCCAGCAATATGATGGAGTCTAGAAATGGCAGCAATGGGGGCTGATGATGGCAATGTCCCAGGGTGGGCATGGCACAGCCTCAAGGAGGCTTGTGCTTTTTTTGGGTGTCTGGACTGACTTCAGACAGTTAGGATTCAGAATCCAGCCTCTGTCTGTCACCAGTGAGGGGACTTTGGTTAAGGATCTCCACCTCCTCAAATTTGTTTCCCCATTTGGAAAATGAGGATAATATTAATTCCTACTTCATCTGCTTTTTGTGAGTGTGGAACACCAAGTAAAGTGTGAAATGTGGTATATGTAAATTTCAATAATTATAGGCTCATGTGATGATGCTAACAAGGGAATGGCTCAAATGGTGGACCATAGCGTCCTGCCTGGGATAGGAGACCAGTGAAACTAGAATGGGCTGATAGCCTGGGATTAATCAAGTGATGATGAGCATCAGTCTAGGAATGAGCAGGTTCAGCAGAGGTATGAAGGAGGGTAGCTGGCAGGTAAGGAATTTGTGGGTTGAAGGCACTCAAATTTGACATTTTTGAAAGGATTGCAAGAGACAGTAATACTTAAGATATGACTCTACCAGCCCCTGACTAAAATGGAGAGGAAAGTCATGGGAGTGGAAGATGTCAAAGAACTTGGAAGTTGTCAATGGATGCAGAGGCTGTTGATGAACTGTGAAGTTAACAACATGAGTGGTTGAGTGGCATCCTAGAAAACTACCATGCTAAAGTTGTTTAACATTTAGAAATCAGTGTATGTGGTCATGAAATCAGACTTTTTAAAAGTGAGGGACACAGCCAAAGAACGTAGGGTGGCCCCTAAGGGAGCAGGGAGATAGTCATGCATTCTCTAATGGGACATGAACAAGACTACTTACTGCTTTAAGTTTTGCAAAAGTTCAAAAAATGTTAAGGAGTGGAGGAGGAGGGTCATTTTTTTTTCGGTCTTTGGTTTTCCTATAGGACAAGGAAATATGGGTAAAATCTACTAGGCTTCTTTCTTATGCACTAGAGTGGGGCTATTGCTATTCCTTTATTTTTAAAATAGCTTTCTTGAGGTTTAATTTATATACAAAAGATCACATATTTAATATGTGCAGTTTAATGTGTTTGGGTGCTGTTCCTTTTTTTATACATTCCATGAGCATTTATTGGGATACAAAAACCATGCTGTGCTTCAAGGCACAGGTCTAATAGAAATATATTGTGAGTTGGAGATGATTTTCAACTTTCTAGTAGCTACATGAAAAAGTAAAAAAAAAAAAAGATGAACAATGCCATTTTGAACCTAGTATACTGAAAATACTATCATTTCAGCATGTTACTGTAAAAATTAAGTACAATCTATTATGTTTTTTTTCTAGGAACTGTTCAAAATTTGATGTATATTTTGCAATTACAATACTTCTCAATTTCACTAGCCAATATCAAGTGCTCAATAGCTGCATATAGCCAATGACTACTGTACTGGCTATAGGGAACTTGAAGGATTGGGATAGAAAAGAAATTATTTCTTGATTTCTTTTTAGTTGAAAGTTACAATAGAGTTGGTGAGTATAATTCATACAAAACCCACCTATTGGCTAACATTTATATTTCAGATCTTTCAGTGTATTCATTTGATTCCCAAACTTGTTGCAAAAAATCAAAAGTGATTTGCAGTAAGATATAAAAATTAAAAAGAAAGTGAAAGGAGGACAACTGTTGATTTTATGTTCATTTAAAGTCTCTCTCAGCACAATTATCCTCTTGACCTTGTGAGGGAACACATCAAATATTTTTGGCTAAACCTCATTTTAAAACCTTGGAAGTCACTCGAGAGAGTGAGTTGGGGAAAATAGTTTACCCTGGTAAGCTCCTGCCTCCACAAGGCAGCCGATCAGGGAGTAGAAGTTGTATTTTCTTTCTCTAGGTGCACTTGGGAGGCTGCAGTTTAAATCTGGAATCCCTTACTTCTGTCAAGTGCATATCCTGTTGGTGTCTCATATCCTGAATAAAGCTGATTACATAATCGGGTCTCCCCAGCAGGTGTGAAACTATTTTTAGGGAAGATGTATCATTGCTCAGAAGTGGATTCAGACAAACAAACATGTGGGTTATTAGCCTACATAAAACAGGTGAGGCTGACCAAATTTCTTCCATACTGGATGAATACAGCACAAGGAAAATGGAAGCTAATTGAACTGTCAACTGTTGTCCATTGTTTGGAAGACGATTGAATCATTCTTTTGCTTGGTGGTGAAGGAGGTAACATTCCCTTGATTGAAGTTGCAGGCACTTTTTAAAAAACTTATTTTTGGTGGTATGCTACTTCCAAATGCAGGTCCTGCACCAGATGTGGTCTCAGACAAAATCTATCAGATCAGCAAAACAATCGAGGAATACGCCATATGCCCTGATCTTCGAATCGACCTATCTCGGCTTGGAAGACAAGAATTTGACCTGGAGAACAAATTCAAACCATTTAGAGGTAATAGATTATATTTTGAAGAAGTTGGAATAACTCCGTGGGTGGGAGCGACTGCTTTCCGCAGGGGAGAGCGCACATTAAAGTGATTGGATTATCTATTTTGGGAGTGACTTCATAAACAGATGTAGTATGACTGTAGTGCAAAGGAAGGTGAGAGAAGCCAAGATACTCAGAACTGGCAACTTTCAAAAATGACTTCCCAAGCCCAGGATCATTTTCAACATAGGAAAAATGTCATAGCTGACTCCATTCCAAGAATAGATTGTGAATCGCCAGGATATGTCTTCACTTTTTTAATTAACTAAGGTGAAAAAGCTGGAATATCTTATATAATTAAGAAGAGAACCAACAAGATAATGGAATCATTAAAATTTCCCATGGAATGTAGGCATTTTTTTTCCCAAGCCACTAAAGCGCTGTTCAACTTGATTCAGTGTGCCAATGATCACCTCTTCTATACCAAGCACTATGTTAGGAGATTTTCCTAGGATTCCAGTACATACCAAATGGATTTAGGCAAAGAACAGAATGAAATTGCCCCCAACTAGCCTTTACTATAGAGTGACTGAAACTTTAAAGTACTCAGATTATAACCTTTAACTTTACAGATTAATATTGAACCATATAACATCATTAATATCATGCATGTTATTTCCCCCTCTCTTTTGTCTTATTGCTTTTTCCTAGAATGTATACAATTAGCCATAAACCAACTTTTTACTCTGTTAGTTCCCTATTAGCTTAAATACAATTGGTGTTAAGATGTTATCCTTATTTGACAATGAATTTAGCTAAAAAGATTAAGTACCAGGCTCACAGCCACATGCTATTTGAGGGACAGGGAAGAGCCTGAAATGGATTGTTGAGGGGTCACACTATGAAGCCAACACTACTACCATTTTCTTGAAGAATTTTGAGTCAATTGCTTGTTTAATCAGCAGAAACTAATTGAAAGCCATGTGATACTGGAAACGATGGTGCCTCCTTTTATTAATCTAGTTGCAAGCATGCGCACACATGTACACACAGTGGTTTGACAACTATAAACAAGGGATATATTATACGAAACAAATGTATTTAAATATGCTTATTTACATATTTTGGAAAAATTGGACAATAAGATGACTGGGAAAAATTAGGCATTACTATGAGGAAGAAGTTATGAGTGCCTTATTTACTTTTGGTCATTTTCACAATTTTTATACTTGTCTAAGAGACCCACATCTTTGGTGAGTTCAGATTAAGGCTCTTTCTGCAGGCACATTGCTAGTTTGATGAGTTTTCTAAAATGCTATGGATACCAGGAAGCGGCTAGAAGAATTCCCTGGTTCCTAAGAAGAATTTGGAAATAATCGCTGGGGATAGTTTATATTCTATGTTCTTGCTGTTTTAAATGTTGAGCAAGGTTTGAGTTAACTGGACACACATCATTCCTTGGCATTTCACTTTACAGGGTCAAGACCATGAACTATTTGATGTGAACTTTCAATTTTCACTGAATTCTACTTGCTTCCTTGTTTTTTACATTTCTGTTTACTATGTATTATCTTCTATGAATACTAAGTACATTTAGGCAAATGGTTCAAGGGCTAAAGAACCAGAATGAAATTGCCAAAATTATCCTATATTGTAGAGTGAGTAAGTCTTCTAACATATTCAGGATATAATCTTTTATTTTATAGGTTATTTTTTACTGTGGTATAATGTATATAACATAAAATTGAACATTTTAACCATTTTTAGGTATACATTTCATGTAGATTAATTCCTAATTTATTGTATAAATCAATATCTCCCTCAGGCCAAAGGATTTTTTTTTAAGCCAAAGGATTAAAAATGATTTGTGTTCATCAAAAAATAGTTGCATTATATTTGAATGAGTACACATACTACACTGATTTAGGTGTAAAGAAGAATATTTTTAGATGTGTATTTGACCAAAGGGATAGTTTCATATAACATATTAAAATTCCATCTGTTAACTATTATACCTGGATTTACTGAAAATTATTAAAGGTGGATTGGTAATATCTTTAGTGCAGGTTTAAGTATTTCAGAATTCCCAAGTAGTAGGTATTTGAAAAACTTGAAAAACAACATACATATGCTTCGAAACTTAACTATGAATTTAAAAGCAGGGCTTTTGAACAAATTTTAGTGTCTAAAGAGTCAAATATTTACTATTCTAGGAAAATACTTTCTTAGTATTATATGCTGATGGTGAAGTTTAAAAAATGTAATGTCTTTTGGGTTTTGTGTATGTCAGATAACTGGAAAAGACTAGTTTTGGATTCCTGGTCACTGGGTGGTGCCAGACACTGAAGAACATTTGTGTTTAATGAAGATTTGTAAATATCTGGCATTCACCCTGAAATCTGTACTGGATTGGGCACACCAGAGACTTCATACAAACTCAGGATTATATTCTTCATCACCAATTCTAACCCTAGATTTGGTGGACCCCAATGGTGTTTAGAAAATAAGGGTCACTACTGAGGTCACTCCTTGATTTGTTTCAAGCTCACTGAGTGGTTCTTTGTCTAACCCCCACAGTGAATGAGTGTGTCAAGATGCCTCTTGACATTGAGGTGTGTGCATTTTTTGGGAGAGAGGTGGTGGAAGAAAGGTGGGATAAAAGGGTACAGTTTTAACACCTTTATTCTGTGGTTGATTCTTCATTTGCTAAGAGGAATGTATAACTTGTATTAAGTACACCTACAGATGACTGGAAAAGTCTGTGGGATCTTGATTGTGCCTTAATTTGTGACTTAGCCTACAAATGGATACTTGGCTTCCTGCATGATGTGTAGGGTTATGATGGGATTGTGAACAGAACGTCACCCTATGAGGGTGGTGATTCATTTTATACTTCCAGATAGACTTCATGGATATGGTCAATGATGTTTCCTTTTGCTTTCATATCCTTAGTGGAGATAGTGGACCCAGTAGATATCTATCTCAACCTTCTTCGGACCATCTTTGACTTTAATGCCATCAAGAGTTTGCTGACAGGGCCTGGCCAACTGAAGATCCGGGTTGACGCGATGCACGGAGGTAAGTTTGTGGTCTTCTCCCAGTTGGTGGACAGGAAATGTTAAGGAGGGCAGCCTGGGTGGCTCAGCGATTTAGCACTGCCTCAGCCCAGGGCATGATCCTGGAGATCTGGGATCAAGTCCCATGTCAGACTCTCTGCATAGAGCCTGCTTCTCCCTCTGCCTGTGTTTCTGCCTCTCTCTTAATCTGGTCTTTCATGAATAAATAAATAAAATCTTAAAAAAAAAAAAAAGAAATATTAAGGAGAGCTCTACCCATGGTGGGTTTCTGGATTATGAGGAAGATTGGATTCATAGATATTCACACAATGTGTGGATGTTCAGATATTTGGAATGTTCTGGAAAATTTCAGAGTTCTTCTCTCTTTTTTTCTTACTTAGTTTTTTTAAAAAAATGTATATCATTTTTTAATTGAAGTGTAGTTGACATGCAATGTTATAATAATTTAAGGTGTGCAACATAGTGATTTGACAGCTCTACATGTTATGCTCTGTGCACCATGAGTCTAGTAGCTACCATCTGTCACCATACAATGCTATTATAATACTATTGACTCTATTTCCTATCCTGTATCTTTCGTCCCCATTACTTGTTCATTCTGTAACTGGAATCCTGGATCTCCCACTCTCCTTCCTCCATTTTGCCCATCCCCTTGATCCCTCTCCCTCTGGCACTTTCTCTCTTGATGCAAATGAAAATAGTGGTGAACAAATGAGTTGGAGCCTATTTGGGAAGGATAGTTAACTGTAATCATTTAAAAAAATCTATTTTGGGATCCCTGGGTGGCGCAGCGGTTTGGCGCCTGCCTTTGGCCCAGGGCGCGATCCTGGAGACCCGGGATCGAATACCACGTCAGGCTCCCGGTACATGGAGCCTGCTTCTCCCTCTGCCTATGTCTCTGCCTCTCTCTCTCTCTCTCTGTGACTATCCTAAGTAAGTTAAAAAAAAATTAAAATAAAAAGAAAACTAAAAAAATCTATTTTGATAAAAAAGTATATTTTGATCAGTGTACATGCATATAATTTAAACAGTCAAGTAGTTAAAAGTTCATTATAAAAAAGTCTACCCCTCTGTTCCCCCCAATTTTCTACAAAGGGAACTTTTTTTTAAATAACAGTTTTAACTTTTTTTGGGGGAAGTATATATCTCCCTATTACTAAATACTATGAATGTACTGAGTTTCAGTTTGGGTCTTACTGACTTGACGATGGAAGATGAGGTCATAGCTTTTTTTCACCCTCTCCATTCACTAAATCCAAGCACACTTCTCTCAACTAATTATATTCTGATTTTGATGAGATCAGTATGCAGTGTCTATATCATCAGATCCCTGCTAAGCCGTGCAACATACTATAGTTATATTTTCTCACAGAAAATTTTAATTTTCTTCATCTTGTTTTCTCATTGCTTAGTTTTCATTAGATGGATTTACCAGTATTAGCCCCCATACTCTCTAGGGGTCTAAGTCCTCCTGCCTTGTGTTCCTGGAAATCTCTGATCTGCTCTGTTCTGCTCTGCACTGGTTGTTCTCTGAGTTGCTCTTATCATCATTCTAGATATTCTCTGTACAATTTCTGGTGTTGGCTATCCTTATTTCTGGATCCTTTGTCTTCCATTTTTGTGATTTACTCCTGTGTTTTGGAGGAACCCATTCTCCAGGAGCTCTGAGAGAAAATTGATGGGAAGTAAATGTGTTTAGTTATTGCATATCTGAAAATGCCTTTTTTTTCTCCTTGCTCTTAACTGATATTTATCTGGATACAGAAATCTAAGATGAATATTATTTTTCTTTAGAAGTTTGAGGGCATTGCCACATTACCTTATAGCCATCATATTGAACTTGAGAAGTCTGATGCTATTCTGATTTTAGTTCATGGTATGAAATCTTTCTTTTTTCTTCTCTGGAGACTTTAGGGCCTTTGGTTTATTATCAGTGTTTCTTCCTTTTGGAAAGATGAGTCTTACTGTGGGGCTATTTTCCTCTATTATGCTGGGAACTTGGGGGATCCTCTTAATCTGGAAACTTGCATCCTTAAATCCTGGGAAATTTTCTTGTATTACTTCTTGAGTTATTTCCTCTATTATTGTCTCTTTTTCTTTTTTTTTTTTTTATTGTCTCTTTTTCTTTCCAGAATGGTTATTGCTTAAGTATTGAACGTACTGGATTAATTCCTTAGTTATCCCTATTCTCTCCTCTGCCCTCACCACCCATTTTCCTTTTCTTTGTTTTGTGCTGTGTTCTGAGATTTCCTCAACTTTATCTCCAGGTCCTTCCATTATGTTTTTCAGTTCCATATCATATTTCTAATTTCCTAAAACTTTTTTCTTTTCCAAATAATCTCTCTCTCTCTTTTTTAGAGGTTATACAAGCATGCATGGGAGTTGGGGAGAGGGGTGGTGGGAGAGGGAGAGAGAGAATCTTAAGCAGGCTCCATGGCCAGCTGGAGCCTGACATGGAAATCAATCACAGGATCCTGAGATCATAACCTGAGCTGAAATAAAAAGTTGGATGTTTAACTGATTGAACTACCTAGGCACCCCCAAATAATCACTTTTTAAAATATTCATGTTTCATGAATGCCATATTTTAAAAAATAAGTCAGGTTTACTGAGATATAATTTATATGCAGTAAAACTGACATCTTTTAGGCATGCAGTTTGATGAGGTTTGATAAGCATATATATACATGTAATGACTATTGACAATGTAGATATAGAATATTGCTCTCTTTCAAGTTCCTTGTGGCCCTTTGTAATCATACCCCACATCTTAACTCCTAGCTCCTGGCAATCACTCTTCTGCTTTTGCCTGCATAATTTTGCCATTTTCTGTAAAACTACCTAAATCAAAGCATAAATATGTAGCCCTCTTCTTCAGGCTACTTTCACTCACATAAAGTTTTAGAGATGGGTTCATGGTGTTGACCATATCAATAGTGATTTCTTGTTACCACTGAGTATTTCATGGAATGGATGTACTACAGTTTGTTTATCTATTCATCAGTTGAAATAATTATGGTTATTTCTAGGGTTTGACTACTACAAACAAAGTTGTCATAAACATTTGTGAATAAGTCTTTATAGGCTACATGATTTTGTTTGTCTTAGATAAATACCTAGGACTGGGATTGCTGAACCATAGGTCAAGTCCACATTTCACTTTAAAAGAAACTGCCAAGCTCTTGTCCAAATTGGCTGTACCATTTGCACTGCTAATAGTGTATGAGGGCTTCAGTTTTTCCATGTCCTCACCAACACTTGGCATTGTCAGTCTTTTTAATTTTAGCCATTCTACCATATCTTGTTGATTTCTATTAAAATATTACTGATGTATATTTTATTTTTTTAAAGATTTTATTTATTTGAGAGAGAGAGCATGCACAAGTTGGGGAAGGAGCAGAGAGAGAGGGAGAAGCAGGCTCTCCACTGAGCAGGGAGCTCAATGAGGGACTCGATCCGGGGACCCTGGGATCCTGACCTGAGCTGAAGGAGATGCTTAACTGACTGAGCCACCGAGGTGCCCCTATTAATGTATATTTTAAAAGTTTTCTTCACCCTATATGGTTTCTTTTTTTTTTAAGATTTATGTATTTATTCATAAGAGACACACAGAGAGAGGCAGAGACACAGGCAGAGGGAAAAGCGGGCTCTGTATGGGGACCCTGATGCGGGACTCGATCCCAGATCCCGGGATCATGCCCTGAGCCAAAGGCAGATGTTCAACCGCTGAGCCACCCAGGTGTCCCCTCCCTGTATAGTTTCTGTTTCTTCCAGGTTGCTCTTTATTCTTTTTGTTTTGGTCTCACATTGACTGAATTTTTCAAAAGTTTGGCAATCCTTGGCTGTCTGGCATGTTTGAGAATGGGGCACTGAAAATTTTGTTAGGAGGTCTGAGCCCATGTGTAGCACTCATCCTCCATGGCTTTACTCTAAGGTCATCTGGTTGGGCTGTTTTGTTCTTTCTTATTGCCCCAATCATATTCCCCAGAAAAGGATCTTTCAGGTTCTTGCCCTAGCATTATCTGGCCTAGAGGGAAGACAGCTTCTCTTTTTTAACAGTTTGAGCAGTATATCTGGTTTTGAGCCTCACTGCCTTGTTTGTACTGTATATCCATCCTCCAATCAATCACTCTGGCTGAGGGATGGAAGATGTTGATTGGGCAGACTTAGGTCACCTTCTCAGCCTTGGGGCAAGTGGGATTTAGCCATATCCACCTGATAAGAACTAAGATGGGGAAGGAATTTATTCTCTAGAGGAAACCCAAAGTATTGCTACTAGAGGAAGGGGAAATAAGTGCTGGACAGCAATGTTCTTTGTGTCTGCAATCATTTTAACTCTACCAACTATATAATTAGATGCTGTAAACCACTGAAGTATATAAAACTAAGCATGTTTTACAAAATAAGTGCTAAGGAGTGGTATTTTCCGGTTCAACACACATTTATGGAGCGCCTAAATAAATTCCTGTGTTAGGAACAGAATCATCATATGTTAGGAACAAAAACATCATAATCAAGGGATGCAAAGCACATAGTTTCTGCATTATTGGGCTCTTAATACAATAGCAGCATGAGTCAAATCTATAGGTGAGTGAGTGAGTGAGTGATGGTAAGACTGGTGCTATGTAATGTATATTTATGAAATAATTAGGTCCAATGGCTTACAAGAAGAAACTACCACAGGTAAAGTTTCAAGAAGGAGGTAGCATTTCTGGAGGATCTGCATTTCTTAGAAAGAATATAAATTAGATAGAGATGGGGAGTAGAGATGCCACCCAAATGGAAAGGACATTATAAACAAGGGAATGGAGCCTGAGGTAGAACTTACAGCACATTTAGGGACCACTATGTAATCCTGTTGGCTGAAATATATGTAAAGCATTGCTTTCCATTTAATTTTCACTGATACAACACAACCCTCAAACAGTGAACATCTTTTGATTTTGCCTGTCAGGCATGCTAGATACTCAATGGATAGTAGTTGAAGTAAGTGTTACTCTGTGTTGTGTCTTGAAAGGGCTTGTAGAATTTTTTTTCTCTCTGCTATTAAATGGCCTTTCTTGTTCTAACCAGAACAGAACACACTTGTGGGTTTCTGCAAAGATTTCATATTGCTGCATATTTCTTTTCAGTTATGGGACCCTACGTGAGAAAAGTCTTGTGTGATGAGCTGGGAGCTCCAGCCAATTCTGCAATAAACTGTGTCCCCCTGGAAGATTTTGGAGGGCAGCATCCTGACCCAAACCTGACATATGCAACAACCCTTCTGGAAGCAATGAAAGGAGGAGAATATGGATTTGGAGCTGCATTTGATGCTGATGGGGTAAGTAGGAATGTTTCCTGCCTTCTAACCCTTTTACCATATCATAAGCCAAGCATTGGAAGCCAGAGAATTCATGGGGCTGGCTGACATGTATGCAGCATTTGAACCCTAATTGGCTCCGCATCTGCTCTTCTTTTTACTGGCTCTCCTGTACTGCAATTAAACAGCCTTTATGTTTCTTAGTTCCAGAGTGCATTATGTTATTAAAAGGTTATTTCTTTTAAAAAATACTCATGCAATAAATCTTTATTTATAGTTGGTTTTGTTAAAACTGCATTAAGGAGCTAGGTTAGGTAGGTAGTTCAACAATAATTCTTGTTCTCTATTATATTTTGGGGAAAGTATGAGATAAGTATATGGAGACTACTGAAGCCTGAGGTAGTCATCCACCTTTCAACAGGTGGGATACATTCTTAACAGTGTCAAGGTCCTGGGCCCTACAGTACTCAGGAATGAACTTATTTATTTAGTTAGTTAAAAAAAAGATTTTGTTTATTTGATTGAGAGAAAGAGAGAGCAAATACAAGTAGGTGGAGTGGCAGGCTGGGGGAGAGGGAGAAGCAGGCTCCCTACTGAGCAGAGAGCCCGATGTAGGACTCGATCCTAGGACTGGGATCATGACCTGAGCCGAAAGCAGACGCTTAACCAACTGAGCCAACAACTGCTGAGCACCACTATACTCAGGAATTTAAAATAAGGCTTCCCATGTCCTCTTTGGCTTCATTCAAGTTGTTTTAGATTGTTGAAATACAGAATGGCAGTAAAGTAGCTTGTGATGATTATGGGAATGGCATTGCCAGCAGCACATGCCTCTGTCCGATCATTTTCACGCTTTCCTTCTGACAGGACCGTTATATGATCCTAGGCCGAAATGGCTTCTTTGTGAGCCCTTCCGACTCCCTGGCCATCATTGCTGCCAACCTCCCTTGCATTCCATATTTCCGTCAGATGGGGGTCCGAGGGTTTGGGAGGAGTATGCCCACCAGCATGGCCCTGGACAGGTAAGCAATGATATCACCGTGAAAAACTGTGTGGTAGGTTTCTGACATCAGTGTCTCCTTTGTCATTAGCTGTAGCTCATTCTCCCCTCCTCCGGTGGGAATGGTTGGAAGTATGAGAACTTAGAGGCATGTATAGTGCACTTGGTATGGAGCATGGAGAATCTGGCGGCCTGAACTCCATTCTTGGTTCTGCCTCTTAGCTGTGGGAACTCGAGAGACTTATTTGATCTCTGAGCCTCATTCTTTTTTTGCCATTCTTTTTAATTTTAGCAATGCTAGTGTGTGCAAAATATTATTTCCTTTTTAAAAAATGGAAGTGTCATTAACATACAGTGTTCTGTTAGTGTCAGGTGTACAATGTGATTTCAACATCTGTACATTACTCGGTGCTCATCATGATGAGTGTGCTTTTTGATTCCCTCCTCCCTCCCTCCCTCCCTCCCTCCCTCCCTCTCTCTCTCTCTCTCTCTCTCTTCTTTCTTTCTTTCTTTCTTTCTTTCTTTCTTTCTTTCTTTCTTTCTTTCTTGATTTTATGTCACAAGCTACGCAGAGACAGAGAGAAGCAGAGACACAGGCAGAGGGAGAAGCAGGCTCCATGCAGGGAGCCTGACTTCGGACTCAATCCTGGGTCTTCAGGGTCACACCCTGGGGTGAAGGCAGTGCTAAACCACTGAGCCACCTGGGCTGCCCCCTTCACCTTTCCCACCCATCACCCCACCAACCTTCCCTCTGGTAACCATCACTTTGTTCTCTGCTTTTAAGAGTCGGCTTTCTGTTTGTCTCTTGTTTTCTTTCTTTCTTTCTTTCTTTCTTTCTTTCTTTCTTTCTTTCTTTCTTTCTTTCTTTCTTTCTCTCTTTCTTTAAAACAATCTAAAATGATTATTTAATTCAATCGAAGCATATCAGTAGTTTCTTAACATTTTTCATTAAATGGTAAAAATATATATGCATTATTAAAATTAGAAATCGCAGATAAACAAAAAGTAGAAAACAAGTTATAATATGCAGTGGTAATCAATTTTGCTATATATATTTCCAGTATTTCTCTTTTTTTCTTACTTAGGAATTTTAATGCAAAAATCCTTAATAAAAGCAAACAGAATCCAAAACATGTGCTCAAATGAGATTTACTCTAGTAATACAAAAATAATTCAATATTAAGAAACCCATTATTATAATTTATTATAGTAATATAAGTAAGGGCAAAAGTGATGATTTTCTTGTTTTATTTCTTAAATTCCACATATGAGTGAAATCATATGGCACTTGATTTTCTTTGATCGACTTACTTCACTTGGCATTATATCGTATTATATTTAATAGCTGAGTAACACTCCATTTATATGTATACCACTTCTTCTTTATCCACTCATTTGTGGATGGACACTTGGGTTGCTTCCATATCTTGGCGCTTATAAATAATGCTACAATAAATATAGAGGTGTTGGGCAGCCCTGGTAGTTCAGCGGTTTGGTGCTACCTTCAGCCTAGGGCATGATCCTGGGGACCCAGAATCAAGTCCCATGTCGGGCTCCCTGCATGGAGCCTGCTTATCCCTCTGCCTGTGTCTCTGCCTCTCTCTCTGTGTGTGTCTCTCATGAATAAATAAATAAAATCTTCTAAATAAATAAATAGGTGCATGTATCTTTTCAAATTAGTGTTTTCATTTTCTTGGAGTAAACACACAATAGTGGAATTACTGGATCATATGGCAATTGCATTTTCAATTTTTTTGAGGAACCTCCATACTGTTTTCCACAGTGGCTGCATCGATCTCCATTCCTATCAACAGTGTGTGAGGGTTCCTTTTTCTCTCAGCTGTGGCACCCCAGCTGCCCAGGTCTCCAGGTGACAGCTCCCTGGGGGAGCCTATGCTGGCCAAGCCCTCAAACCTCAAGTCCTCCCTCTTGTTTCATGTTGTCCTTGGTCCCATCTTCAGGAGGGAGGAGATGAGACTGGACAAGGATGAGTAGAGGCGCCCACAGCACAGTCTCCACACCAGGAAGTGGAGCCTTCATGGGAAGAATGAGAAGGCAGGACAAGGGATCCATTCCTCTTTTTGCCTGCCTGTGGGCTAGTGGGCTGACCACTGGCCAAGCCTTCCCCTGGGGGTGGAGTGCAAATGAAGCTTCTCAGGCAGTGGAGCAGGGCATGGGCTCTAGGCCATTCTGCTCCAGGCCTCAGGAGAGAAGACAAAAGAGGAGCATGAGGTTGTCCAGACAGGAGGAGCCAGAGAAGTTGGGGCAGATGCTTCAGGCAGTTGAATAAAGGGTGTGCACTTGTCTGTTGCCCTCTGAGAACCTCTGCTCTCAGCCAACACCTCAGGAGTCCTCATGAGCTCTCCAGGGCTTCCCAGGCCTGCTCCTCAACCTTTGGCTTCTGTGACTAGGGGTGCTGCTCCTCCTAGGAGGTGTTGTGATGTACAGGTTTCTCTCGCCACCTCATATAGATTTAATCGATCTTGATTTTTTTTTTTTTTTTTTTTAGTGGAACTTCATCTTTCTCCTAAAGATTCTCAGGGATTAAGGCTGAAACTGGAGCTCCACTTCAAGCTTCTTACCCATTTTTAACAAGTAGAGCCCATCCTTTGGCATGCTTACACTCAAATTCCCTTGGTATCAATTTGACATTTACATGCTTTTGCTGGCCTCTCTCTATAATGCAAGTGGCATTTGGGTGTTGACACTAGCTGAGTTGAAGGGGCATTGTGGACACAGTCTAATCACTCTGTGGTTCAGGATCATCTAGAGAAACCAGTCCCGTATTGCTTATATCCTGGCAATCTTTGTACACTTTGACTCTGAATGCAGCCAGTGTGTTAAGACCCTGGGTGTCAGCAGCTTGTTGAGAAGGAGACCTTTCGGAAGAGGGAAATAATGCAAAATCTGATGGGATGGGCTGGAGAGGCATCTCTTGAACCTCACTCTGAGATTCCTTGAGTCTTTGATATCCACTCTAAGCAGTGGCTGGCTGTTTGTGGTTCCATTTTGATGAAGGTAAGGGGAAAAGCGCTTTGCACAGGCCTCAAAAGTAAAAAAGATACTGTAGTCCTTAAAACAAACGCCCCAAATGCACACATATCTTGGGAGGCTCCTGCCAAGCGAAACTTGTGTTGAAATTTTCTCTTTTCTTTTGGCTGAGATTTGCATCATTGTAATAGCTAGTGATGTTGAACTCATTTTCATATGCTTATTCTCCATTTGTGTAACTTTTTTTGTTATAGCTATTCATAATGCATTTGCTCAATTAAAAAATTAGGTTGTCTTTTGTTATTGACTTATAGAAGTTCTTTATATATTCTGGATAATGTCTTTTGTCTGATATATGTATTGCAAATATTTGCTCCTGGCTTCTTGCTTGCCTTTTCATATAGTTAGTGGTGCCTTTTGATGACCAGATGTTTTACATTTTGATGAAGTTTAGTTTATTAATATTTTCTTGTATAGTTAGTGTGTACTTTTTGTTCTCTGCAAGAAGTCTCTGCTTACCCAAAAGTCAGAAACATGTGTTCCCTAGAATTGTTATAATTTTAATTTTCACATTTCAGTCTATGATGATTTTGAATTAATTTTCGTGTATGGTGAAAGGCAGAGAGGAAGGTTTACTTCTTCCTAAATCCAATTGTTCCAACCTTGTTCATTGAAAAGAATTTTCTTTTCTTTTTTTTAAGATTTTATTTATTTATTCATGAGACACACACACACACACACAGAGAGAGAGAGAGGCAGAGACACAGGCAGAGGGAGAAGCAGGCTCCATGCAGGGAGTCTGATGTGGGACTCGATCCTGGGTCCCCAGGATCATGCCCTGGGCTGAAGGCGGTGCTAAACTGCTGAGCCACCCGGGCTGCCCATGAGAAGACTTTTCTTTCCCCTTGGTACCTTTGTTAAAAATAAGTTGGCTGTATGTGTTTGGGTCTATTTCAGGATTCTCTATTTTCTTTCATTGATCTTTTTTCCTATCCTTATGCCAATATTACACTGACTTGATTATTAAACTTTTAAAGTCGTACTGAAATCAGATCCCCCAAGTGTTTTTTTCTTCTTGGCCAAATTTAAAAAGATGATACATCCTTGGTCTTTTGTATTTCTATACACATTTCAAATCAGCTTGTCAATATCTACCAGTTGTTACAGTTTTGATTGGAATTGGGTGGAATTATAGAATAATTTGAGAAGAATTGCATTTCAATAATACTGAGCTCTCCAGTTCATGAATGTGGTTTATCTCTTCATTTTAGTTTTCTTCAGTTTCCCTTACATACTTTGTAGTATAATTTCTCTTATGTATATTTTGTGGTTTGCTGTAGAGGTTGCACACATTTTTTATTGAATTTATTTCTGAGTATTTTTTATGTTTCTGATGCTATGATAAATGGAATAGTTTTATAAGTTTAATTTCCAGTTGTGTGCTGCTAACAGTTGAAAATACAACTGGTTTCTGTAACTTGACCTTGGATTCTTCGACCAGGAAGAGTCTTTTGGATGACCCCACTTTACTTCTCCCTTAGGCTTATGGTGATGATCCAACCTCAGTGCAGGGCAGCACCAAAGAGTAGGCTATATTATTGCAATTAATTTTTGTATATGGTGAAAGCAGGGAGAAAGGTTTACTTCTTCCTAAATCTAATTGTTCCAACCTTGTTCATTGAAAAGAATTTTCTTTTCTTTTTTTAAGATTTTATTTATTTATTCATGAGACACACACACACACACACACACACACACACACACACACAGAGGCAGAGACACAGGCGGAGGGAGAAACAGGCTCCATGCAGGGAGCCCAACATGGGACTCAATCCCACATTGAAAAAATGAATTTTTTTTCCATTTGCCTTTGCTCATAACCTTCCTTAAAAAAAAAGAAAAAAAAAAGGATTCAGTAAAACTGTGAATAGTGCAAAATTGAGCCATCTTTAGACATTGAGGACTCAGGGTCATACAGAAACCTGATTACTATGTAGGTTACTTAATATTATGGGAATGTATTTAATAGTACTTTTCCCTTACTTACACAGGATATTAAAAAGTAGAAAGAAGTTGGGTACATCTGATTTCACTTGATCTTTGCACGAATTTAGTGGGTAATTGGGGAGGCATTATTCTCATCATCTTTTTTTTTTATTTTTTATTCTCACCATCTTAAAGATATTGAATCAAGTATCAGAGAGGCTAAGTGACTTGTACAAAGTTATACAGCTAATCAGAAAGTGACCCAGGATTTGAAACTAGGTCTTCTAGTTTACAATTGCATCTGCCCAGTAACTACCACTAGATCAAGATGATCCCTGAGAAACTAGTGGAGAATATTGCCCAACTCTCCTGGGGGATAGCCAGCAACTTTCCAAATGCTGGCCAGGAGAGGCAGGTTTCATTCTGACAACAAAAACCATTTGTCCTCTTTTCTCCCGGACATTTCCTGGTGGTTCTTGATTTCACTTTGTCCCCTCCCTCCCAATAAAACTCTGTTTCAGTCGGAAACCGGAGTCCTTGCTTAGAAATTTCACAAAGAGCTTGTTCTGATATGTAAGTGACCATTTAAAAGGATTATTCATGCTTGCTGGTTGGGATCCAGAATCCTGTGGGGCTCTGACGTGGTGATTTGTTTTGGGTATTTGATCTGTTGTGTAGTTCCCAGGTGGATTCTCATGATGGACACTTTATGAGCTTCTTTTTTCTTTGGTAAAATAAATACAGCTTCAAACTTTTATCTTAACCATGGTTTGCCATATAAGTTTTATTTTTTTTTATGAAAAAAATTATTGGAATGTGCCCTTTAGTGCCAGGACCCAGAAGAATGACAACTCAGTAGTTGAGATGCATTAAATGGTGCACTTGCCTAAACTCTTGGGATTCCGAATCAGAGGTGGGTGTGAGGGGCCTGCACCCTTGAAACTGATGAATTATTCAGGCAAAATTTCATTGTTTGCAGATAATCATTGCTCCCTGAGGGAAGACTTTCAGTTTCTTTAATTTCTACTCTTACAGTGTCACTGAAACAAGGATTCCATTTACTTCAGAATAATACAGTTTCAGCCTTGAAAATGGCATTCTTTTTAAGCTTTGTCACTCTGAATGTGCCTGATTTGTAGTTGCAGAGAAGTCGGTGTTGCTGAAATCATTTTAGTTCAAATGATTTGAGAAGTAAAGCACATTCAAAGTAGATTTGTGGCCCGAGGTCTGTCTCCACCCCATGCAGAAGTATTAAATAATCCTCTGTGTCATCATCCTTTAATAATATTTATGAAGAGCCCATCTGCACTTGGGAGTGTGCCGAGTGCTGTGCAAAAGAAGGCAAACACACGCAGACTTGAGCCCTTCTCGTTAGAGATATTTACAGCCTCACCCAATGCTAGCAGCATCCTTGAGTGCACTGCAAGGGATCCAGATCTGAAAAGTATGTTTTGACTACAAGGGAGGCCATGTGAGGCGCACCACCCATAAATGTGGTAGGGAAGGGAATCAATCCTTTTCTACCTTCTATGGGCTATTTGTGCCACCCCTGTTGTTCACTATTTACTTACTCAAGAATATTTATTAAGGGCCTTTTGTGTCCTAGACAGGGTCCCTTGCCCTGAGGGAACTTCAGTCTCATGGAGAAAACAAACAACAGGAAGTAAAAGGAAAAATATAAATACAAATTGTAGCACATGCTCATGGGAAATGAACTTGGCTCAGTAATAATTGGTGGGTATGGAGCATGCTGCTTAGATGGTATAGCCAGGCAAGGACTCCCCGAGGAGGTTATGGGTAGGATCAAAGATCAGAAACATTCAGCTGGACCTGGCTATGATGCTAGGATTAGAAATGACCCATGATACATGTGAAAATGCTTATTTTTCAGAATGTAGTCCATAGCTATTTGTTGCCAATCCCCAATCTGAAATATGGACTGTAGCTTTATCTTGAACATATTCAGCTGCTTGTTGGAATCCAGACAGTGTTAATCCTATAAGTATGCAAGTATCTACTGATCTACAATGACATTGGTTTTTACTGCATCCTTTGGATCTGTGCTCTTTTATCTCTAAGATCAGTCATGATGGATCAGAGTAGTGGGAGAGATAGTGATCTGAGCTAGTGTCTAATTACTCAGTCTCCCATACATTGTTTCTGCTACAGAATAATGGGAATTATTTTGCTTCAGCAGATAAATATATTCAAGTGCATCCTGTATTAAAATTAAAGGAAAAAATGGGGAGGGGGGGGCAAGCTCTTTATCATAGGAGTTATTCCCTGAAACTCTCCATAGCTGATTTAGTCAGAGTTAAGGCAGAAAAGGGATGGCACCCTCAAAAGAGATTTACTAAAGAGAACTTAATAATAGTAACTTAATACAAAATTATGGACAAAGTTAAGGAAAGCAAAACAATGAAGAGATGGAGAAGTACCCATGACTCAGAATAATAGAAAGTTGTTAGTTCCTCCAGGACTGAAGTGTCAAAGGGGGAGGGATTAAGTAACCATAAGCCTCTTATGAGATCTGGAGTTGTGGAAGGTGGGCTGTTGGACAGGAACTGAACCTGTCACGTAGGTATAATACCCCAACTTCTCTCTTTTTTCTCCCTCCTATCTCCTGCTGATGATTCCTCTTGATGAAACCCAACTGGAAGCAGGAGTGCAAATCTGTGATGTTTAGCCTCCACAGGAAGAGAGTAGGGCAAAGATCGCCATGGAATGAAATGGGTCTTCCAGTGGACAAATTTTTAAAAGATATTTCGAGGGTGAATATGATTAATTCAACTCTATGCCTCAGTTGAGGCATAGAAAGAGGGGAGAGGATGAGACTGGTATTTAAGCAAGTAGAGATTACTAAAATGACTGGCCAGTGTACTGGTTATGCTGGTTATTGTTGGTTTGCCCCTTCCACTGTATAGTCAAATATCCTACTGGTGTTTTAATTTTTCATATCTCATATTAGCAATGAATTTGAGCATTTCTTCAAATGCTTAAGAGATTTGGGGGGTATTTTTATTAATTGCCCATTCCTGTCCTTTGCTCATCTTTATATTTTGGGTTCCTCTTTTTTTATGGATTTATAGGAGATCATTACATATTGAGATATTAGACCCTTGTCAACTTTAAGCACTTCTAATTTTCACTTTTTTTCCTTCACAGAAAATTATACTACTGAGCTCTATACCCAGATTTGCTGTTAATAAACAGCTCTATGTGGACAACTCAAATTTCATATGTATCAATAGCAACTTTTCTGATTTTCCATGAAAATTGCTCTTGTTTTTTTTTATGGATACTATCTGTGTGAATCATCTATCACCCAAATTATACATCTTGGAATAATCCTAGACTTCTACTTCCTCCTTATTCCCAAGGTACCATTAGTCACTGAGTTCTGTCAGAACAGAGTTCTGTCAGAAAAGGTACTTAAATGTCTCCTGAACTATTCTTTCTTCTCCATACTTGCTTTTACTTTCCTAGTTCAGGTTCCCATAATCTTTTGCTTGAACTATTGCAATAGTTCAGTAGATGAACTGGTCTCCCTGCCTCCAGACCTCTTCTTCTACATTCATATTCTGGACCACCCCATGAAGAAAGCCATGCTTCTCCCTGCCTTGCTTAAAATCTGTTGTTAGCATCAAATGCCTGCCCAATGATATCTCATTTCTGGATTCTAAAGTGTGCATAATTTCCTGATTATGAATATTTTGCTCCTGCCTCCATTTTTTACTCTGCCTCCTAGGTATGTCCTGTTGCTTACAATCCCCCAAATTCAGTGGCCTCTTACACTGCTGGATCTTTGCACATGCTACTGTCTTTCCTTGAATCCATGTTTTTACATGTTCCCTTTGTTCCACCCCATCCTTCCTTATTTTTTAAGGCTTAAGTCAAGTATCACCTCCTTGATAAGTCCTCCTTTGGTGTTGTGTTCTTGCCACCCCGAAGCAGCGTATGGAACTTGTTCTTCATAGATCGCTTTATCACAAATGTCACAGGCATTGAAAACATATACTTGTCTGTTTCCTAATGTCCAATGAGCCCCCTGAGGGGCAACGTTTTTATCCAGTGCCTGGCACAGAATAGTTCTTAATAAACACTTCTTAAATGAATGGGATTTTTTTCCCTTGATACCTTTTGTTTGAAAGAAAAAAAAATAACTAGAACTCCACAGATCTAATCACAGAGTTCTCAAAGTTAAGGACTGAACTACCAACACATTTCTTTTGACTTTTGTACAACGTAAGCTTGTTGATGCTATCACCTGGTGGCATGAGGAAGTGTATCTGAATGATAAGGAGCAAATAAATGATGTATAATTACACAGAGGTCTTTGAGTATAATAAAACTGTGCCTGATTTATGGTTTTCATTTGCATCTAGGTAAATTTGTAGTGAGTCAGATTTTTAATAATGATACAGAGGTATTGATTACAACTTCATCAAGGTGAGATAAAAGGAAGCAATCAGGGATCCCTGGGTGGCGCAGCGGTTTAGCGCCTGCCTTTGGCCCAGGGCGCGATCCTGGAGACCCGGGATCGAATCCCACGTCGGGCTCCCGGTGCATGGAGCCTGCTTCTCCCTCTGCCTGTGTCTCTGCCTCTCTCTCTCTGTGACTATCATAAATAAATAAAAATTAAAAAAAAAAAAAAGGAAGCAATCACATAGTAGTTATTTCCTACTCAATAATTAAAAACTCACTACAGCCTGAACAAAAGCTCAGTATTATTTATTTATTTCTTGCCCTAGTGAGTAGGATGAGGAATGGATTTTTTTTCCCCTAGGAATTTAGAAGATGCCTAGTATTTACCCCCTGTATGGTTTTTGTGTTCACTTACTGGAAAGGAGGCAGACAATGATTCAAGCCCATTTTTGTGTTTCTAAGTGTTAATGCCTGATAAACACACAATAACATGTACAATTAGTAAAGGGCATTTATGAATTAAGTGGCTAAGGAGAAAGGAATAAATTGTTAACATTTTAAGACTAGAAGCTGCAAGAGCTTTGGAGATGTTGGATAAACTATCTTTTGTTCAGTTGTTCAGAGCCATCTTTAGTTTTTGCTGTTAGAGTTGGTCAGAAAAACAATTTTGGATAAGCATTAAGTGACCTGAGTTCCAAAATATATAGTCATCATTACCCTCCCTTGTGAACTGGAAGACAAGCCATATTTAGAAGTCGGCTCTCTCTTGCCTGCTACATTTGCAAGGACTCTTTGCCATTCTTTGGCATCATCTCTAGAAAGGCATGGTCATTGCCAAGGGTGTCCAGCATCTTATCCTCAGCCCTTCCACTTCTTGGCCCTCTTTGGCCTTTGGCTAGTCACTTTGACCACTGGTGGACCCATCCAGTACTGAAAGAAGCCCCTTAACCACCACCCTGGGTATTTGGGGATTAAAGACCATTTTAAGCAGGGATTTCAATTCCATCTGGTCTGGAGCATGTAACTAAGTGGCATGCAGTTGCTTTGCAATGGGAACATTGACTTCATGGCCTGCCTTTATTTATAATCTCAGTTTTGGTTTTGGAGGGCTTGTGTGGTTAAATAACCTCCTTCCATTTTTCTCCTTTGTGACTTAAAATATTAATATGATTTTAAAATCAGTCCCATTCATTTCTTTTTTAAAAAAATATTTATTTATTTATTTTGAAATAAAGCATGAGCCGGGGGAGGGGCAAAGGAAGAAGGAGAGAGAAGACTCAAGCAGACTCCCTGCTGAGTGTGGAGTCTAACACAGAGCTCAGTCCCAGAATCCTGCGATCATGACCTGAGCCGAAATCAGGAGTCAAATGCTTAACGACTGAGACACCCAAGTGCCTCTTGTCCCATTCATTTCTACAGAGAGGCATGAGGTGACTCTATATCTTAATTATGGTGGTAGTTATACATACATCATTAAACACTATGTATATGTCGAGACTCTTGGATCTGTACAATTGATAAATTTTATTTTATGTAAATTATACCTGATAAAATTGATAAAAATAATCAAACCCTATTTATTTAAAAAAACAAAACAAAGCACCTCTCTTGGGTCTTTACTTACCATTGGGGTCAGAAATCAACTCTTGCTCTCAGCATTGAGGCTGGCATTTCATAGATTGGCCAGATTCAGGTGACTCAAGTGGCCTTTGGAATCTCTGCCCATTGCTCTTTTCTCTGGCAAGCCAGAATGTCAATATACTACCCGCAATTGTTGTCTGCTTTGGAAAAGACTCAACTTATATTTGGAGTTGGAGGTTCTTAGATTTCAAGGTCATTGGTCAAATTTATTGACATAAAAGATATAAGAAAGATAGGATAGCCCACCATAATTCTGAGCCATATGCTTTGCCAAGCTGTCAGAGAGGTTTGGCACTTAACAATGATTTTAAATGAAGGGGCATAATGATCAATTGTCCTAGACCTGAAGATTCTGTTGAAGGAAAAAGCTGTGTACTTTTTTATGTGCTTTATATTTTGAAATAGATTTTGAGCTCTAACCAAAAAAGCCAAAAAGTTTTAAAATGGATTTTAAACCCCAACCTCATAGGGTAGTGTTAAGCTGGCCCTGTTGGAATACTGCTTACATGGATTGTTAAATATCACCAATTTTACTTTACCCATTGAGCTAAAGGAACAATAGTATCTAAGAAAGATGCACAGGGTGAATCAAGAAGCTACTCAAAAGTTTTGCCAGCTCAGCATAGAGTAAAAGGATAAATGCATTTTTATTTACAATGTAATTTATTAAAATATCTTGTTCAATTTTTGCCAAATCCTCAGAAGTATTTGTCAGGTGCTATTATTGACATTTTATTTTTGAGGGAGGTATCACATTGAAAGGTTAAGCAATTTGCCCAAGGTCACCCATCAAGAAAGAAGCAGTGAATACTGGTACCAGATTGTCTAATTCTAAATCTAATCATTTTTTACTAATCCTAATTGTTGAGAACAGGAAGGTGTTCTGATTGTATCTTTAAAAAAAATAGATTTTATTTATTTATTCATGAGAGACCCACATAGAGAGGCAGAGACATAAGCAGAGGGAGAAGCAGGCTCCCTGCAGGGAGCCCAGTGCGGGACTCGATCCCAGGACCCCAGGATCACAATCTGAGCTGAAGGCAGATGCTCAACTGCTGAGTCACCCAGGTGCCCCATTCTGATTGTATCTTGAGTGAAAATCATTTGTGCAGGTTGGGGTGTGTGTGAGAGAATCTTTGTTGCTCAAAAAGTGGTAGATGACATCAGATAAGCATAATTAATGTCAACCCCAAGTTGTCTCTTGATTTTAACCTTGAACATCACTACTGTTTAGGAAAGCTCTGGAAGAAGCAGTCCCTGGCTTTAACTTAAGACTTCCAGGAAAATGTTGACTGGCATTCAAAGTAAGGTTTGAATTTTATAGCCTCAGGATCTGCTTGAAGTAGTAAGATCAGCAGTGGCTACATGAAAAAACATTTATCAGGTTTCAACAGCTTTCCTCTATCACATTCTCGATAAAGTGGGTTAAGCAGATAACAATTCTCTAAGAGTTTTTGATCTCAGACAGAAAACACCGATGACCAGAGACATAAAATATACCAACTAGGTAAAATGGGTTCTTTTAGTAAATAATGTGTCAGGGGTTGGGTATATGATGTCAGTGCTTAGAAGAAAAAACAAGACAAGAAATCTTGTCAGCCCCTGTGTGCCCTATACAGGTGAGGGTGGAATCTAGATCTGAGTATCTGTTCATCTTGCCTCTGATCAGGTTTCTGCATGAGGTTTAAAGTTGTCATTTGGAATTCGAAATTCTCTTAGAGTTCTCAGTTGCATCAGTGGTTTTATATTCTAGCATGCAGGAAAACTCTTTGGTGAGCTGTTGCTTGTGTTTAAGAATGCAAGATCTCTATCCAGGACTCACAGAGAGATTCTATCAGTCAGGATCTTTGTGCTGCAAATGAGAGAAAACTAGCTGAAGTAGGGCCTAAATAATAAAGGGAATGTGTTGGCCCACATAAGTAGAGGTGGCCACAGGTGAACCTCTCTCCAGCAGCTCAAATGATACCTCCACTTGACCTGGATATCGCTGTTAACTGTCAGAGAGAGAAGGTATCACTCTCATCCTCAGGCTCCCTGCCTCTGGCTCTCCAGGCTTTCCCTATTGGGGAGCAAATACCTGCAGGATTCTAGACTTCTCACTCTTATACAATCTTGTCTATGAGGAGAAGGATTTCCTTCTTTCCTCTCCCCTCCTCTCTCTCCCACTCTCTCTATTTCTTTTTCTTTCTTTGTTTCTTTTCTTTCCTGTCCAGGAGACAAAGCTTTTTGAGAAAGAAACAACCAAAAACATCTCCTGGAGTCTTGACTTTGTTTGGGATTTGTACTACCTCTGACCCATTGACTCACCAGCCCATGACTGGTAGGATAGGCTGACGGTCTTAAGCCCCTTCCTCCTTATCAGGTGGAGCTGGGAGGACCGTCATTCTTTCCCAAACCAAATGACCAAGAATGGATGTAGTTGTTCTCAAAAGCAGGATGTTTCTTTTCTCCTTCCAAAAGGGGGTAGTAACTGCAGCCATTTGGGACCCCATTCATGATACAGAATGATGGAAGCTAGGTGAGGGCATTGGGGTACAGTTCTGGAAGGAGAACTCAGGACCCAGCTAAGAACTCAAGGTGCCCTTCTTGTTATCCCTCATGCCCCTGCCAATCCCCTGCCAGTAACTGACAATGGTATTGGAATTAGAACGGCAGTGCTTGCCTATGATCCTTGTATAATATACTCATGGATTCATCTGCCCTTCTCTCCCATCCATCCTCCCTCCCTCCCTCCCTCCCTTCCTCCTTCCTTCCTTCTTTCCTTCCTTCCTTCCTTCCTCCTTCTCTCTCCTCTTCTTCTCTCCCTCTTCCTCCCTTCTTTTCTCCATTTCTTTTGACCTCTCCCTCTTTCTTTTCTTTCTGACTTCCTCTCTTCTTCCTTATCTTTTCTTCCTCCAGCCCCTCCCTTTCTCTTCACCTGCCTTCTATTTTGCCATTTTTCAAACAACATTTTTTTAGTACCGGCTGTATGCCAGGCACACTGCTGGGTTCTGGATATAACTAATGGAGTTCACCTTCTCTTCTGCCTCCATTCTTTTTCTGTCAAACTTCATTGTCAACAAAATTTATAAAAATTCTCCGTGTAAAGTATTCTGCTGGATTTAGAGAAATTCATGACTTTAATCTGATGTTATGGTAGATTTGGAGAGTCTTTAAATAATTGATGATGACATATCCTGCAGATTGCCTTACATAGACTCTACTACCTATATTTTGGAGTAGGAAGGAGAGAGAGAACATAAGTTAAGGAGTGCAAACATGTATGCCTGCCAGCATACTTAAATGAGCTCATGCACAAAATGGAACATGGTACTTTCTGACTTTGATTGGCCTCTATGTTCAGACTTATCCAACTTTGAATTCTGACTCCTTTACTCTGGCTGTGACCTTGGGCTGGTTCCCTGATCAGGGTCTCATCACTAAATGAGAATATAAGAACATCTCTCTTATTAAGGATTAAATGAGATAATATATGGGTAGTGCTTAGAGCAGTGCCAGTCTACAGTAGGAGCTCAATGAATGTTAGCTATTATTAACACAATGGTGGAGTTTTATAGATAACAAACTCAAGAATGAACAGTGGATTCTAATGATCAGTCTCCAGTTCTTCTACTAAGAGGGTAGGACTTAATCAGTGGCTACACTTAGATCCTATCTGACTCATCAAGTAACAGTGATTAGGTGGTGCTCCTTGTTGTGGGTACCTCACATTTCCCAGTACAACAAAGCTTTTAGAAGACTGCTCTATGAGCTTTAAGTATGTGTATTTGGTGTTTTTCAGAATATTTTCTAAGTAATGGTTGTTAATTTTCTTTTTCTAAAAAAGATTTTAAGTAATCTCTGCACCCAACATGGGGCTTGAATTTATAATCCTGAAATCAACAGTCTCATGCTCCACCAACTGAGCCAGCAGGTGCCCCTAATGATTGTTAACTTTCTTTAGGTCTTTCTTATGTGTATATGGAAACTTTTAAGTAGGTATCCAGGATTAGACCCATTGCTTTTGATTTTTTGCCTTTGTATTAGCATCCTTTATTTCCTCTTTGATTTCTTCACTGACCCACTGGCTGTTTAGTAGCATGCTGTTTAGCCTCCATTTGTTTGTATTTTTCCAGTTTTTTCTTATGATTGATTTCTAGTTTCATATCATTGTGGTCTTATTTTCTTTAAAGATTTATTTATTTATTTATTCATGAGAGACAGAGAGAGAGAGAGAGAGAGAGAGAGAGAGGCAGAGACACAGGCAGAGAGAGAAGCAGGCTCCACGCAGGGAGCCCGATGCGGGACTCGATCCTGGGTCTCCAGGATCAGGCCCTGGGCCAAAGGCAGGCGCTAAACTGCTGAGCCACCGGGGCTGCCCAACATTGTGGTCTTAAAAGATGAAATACCATTATGATTTCAGTTTTCTTAAACTTATTGAAATTTGTTTTGTGGCTTATCATGTGATCTATCCTGGAGAATTTTCCATGTGCACTTGAAAAAAATGTGTGTGTTCTGTTGTTTTTGGATGGAATATTCTGCATATATATATATATATATATATATATATATGTCCATCTGGTCTAATGTGTTATTCAAAGATATGGTTTTGTTATTGATTTTCTGCATAGATCTATCTATTGTTGTAAATAAGGTGTTAAGGTCTCCTAATATTATTGTCTTACTCTCAATTTCTCCCTCTGTGTCTGTTGATATTTGCTTTATGTATTTATTTAGGTGGCCTAATGTTGAGTGCATAGGTATTTACAATTGTTATATACTCTTGTTGGATTGACTCTTTTATCATAATGCAGTGCCCTTCTTTGTCTCTTCTGACAGTCTTTATTTTATTTTATTTTATTTTATTTTATTTTATTTTATTTTATTTTATTTTATTTTATTTTATTTTATTTTTTAAAGATTTTATTTATTTATTAATGAGAGACACAGAGAGAAAGAGAGGCAGAGACACAGGCAGAGGGAAGCAGGCTCCATGCAGGGAGCCTGACTTGGGACTCGATCCCAGGTCGCCAGGATCATGCCCTGGGCTGAAGGCGGCGTTAAACTGCTGAGCCACCCAGGCTGCCCCAGTCTTTATTTTATTTTATTTTATTTTATTTTATTTTTTTTATTTTTAAAATATTTTATTTATTTATTCATAGACACAGAGAGAGAGAGGCAGAGACACAGGCAGAGGGAGAAGCAGGCTCCACATAGGGAACCTGATGTGGGACTTGATCCCAGGTCTCCAGGATCACACCCCAGGCCGCAGGCGGCGCCAAACCGCTGCGCCACCAGGGCTGCCCCCCAGTCTTTATTTTAAAGTCAATATTGTCTGATGTAAATATTGCAGCTGTGGCCTTTGTCCACTTCTTTTGGCATGGAATATCCTTTTTCCATCCTTTCACTTTCAGTTTGTGTGTGTTTTCAGGTCTAAAGTGAGTCTCTTATAGGCAGCTTATTAAGATCCTTTAAAGCTGTTACAAATTGGAAGATCTTTGTTCACGCTCTCAAGTGCTTCTCTAGAATACATATTGGACCCTAGAAGCCTTCTTTCTTTTTTTTTTTTTTTTTTTAAGATTTTATTTATTTATTCATCAGAGACAGAGAGAGAGAGGAAGAGAGAGAGAGAGAGAGAGGCAGAGACACAGGCAGAGAGAAGCAGGCTCCATGCAGGGAGCCCGATGTGGGACTCGATCCTGGGACTCCAGGATCATGCCCTGGGCTGAAGGCAGGTGCTAAACCGCTAAGCCACCCAGGGATCCCCAGAAGCCTTATTTCTTTAGAAAAATTGTCCTTTTGGGAAAACATAGAGTTTCTTTTTCTTCTTTGAAAACACACCTGTGACTCTCTGTATCCTGGCCCAAACCATTAAATCCCCATACACAGCTCAAGTTTTTTTCTCTGCCACTAATTCTGATGATAGGATTTTGACTTTGCATTGTATACACATCCCATTAAAGCATATAATGTGATTTCTGTGCATATTGTAAGTGCTTGTCCATTCCATAATCTATTCAGTAGTTCAGCCAAAAGCTAAAAAGGTAAAATAAAAAAAGCCACCATTACCAAATGAATTGTCCTGTGATATACCCATGCATGGGGATGAGAGGACAGAAGAGAGATTCACAAAAAATGGCTATTTTAAAATTAATGTAACATCAGCCATTTCCTTTTCAAATAGTATTCAATCCTGATTTACTGTTGTCATGGTCTTTTCAAGCTTTTATAGTGACTTTTTAAAAAGTCATAAGCTCTAGGACTTCTGGGTGGCTCAGTTGGTTAAGCATCTGACTTCAGCTCAGGTAATGATCCCAGAGTTTGGGGTCAAGTCCTGAGCCCCGAGTTGGGCTCCCTGCTCAGTGGGGAGGCTGCTTCTCCCTCTCTCTCTGCCCTCTCCTCTCCCTGGCTCATGCTCTCTCTCCAATGCATGCTTTCACTCTTTCTCTTGCAAATAAATAGGTAAAATCATTTTTAAAAAATCATTAACTCCTCTGTAGTCCCTTTATTTGCAAAGCCACTAATTTCTCTGGTATCTAGGGAGAGACTTAGGAGGAGGAAGGGCAGATATTCTTCCCCAAATGAGGTTTGTTTACCTGAATTTTACCAAAGCTGATAGCTGCCAGGAGAAATTTTAGAATGAGAGTTGATTTGGACAAGGTCATTGGATTTGTAGAGGAAACTTCCATCTGAGGACCACTTTCAGAGGCAGACTGGGTTGTGGCTCTGGGTCAGCTTGACATTGAGCCAGGGTGTGGCTGACTAGAGAGAGATAGCTCATGGAAGAAAAAGAACAAAAAAGGAAATGTAAATGTCTGAGGGTCTGGTACATCTGACTTTACCCATGAGTCTTGTTACTTTTCAAAGCCTGGCTTGCCCCATCTAGAAAGGAAATGGTCAGGGCTGGGATAGTGGCTCATCCCCACAGAGCTTTCAGGGGCCCACATTCCTCCTAGGTCATTGTTGTGCCTCCTTTGGGGATAGCCCTTGCCTTCATGTTTTAGGATAGTAAGAGCTCCAGCCACCGTGTTTACATGTTAGGCAGCTACTGGAGCAAAGGATATAGAAGAAGGGTAAAGAGAAGAGCAAAGATAGATATACCCTCTATCTTTGAAAGAGGTTCATGAAGCAGACACCTGATACTTTTGCTTATATCCTACTGGCCAGAACTTAAATTATATGCCTAACTGCAAGACAAAACTGCAAAAAAGGGAGTCTTTTATTTATGTGCCTTTTTGAGGTAAAAAAAATCTTTTCTGTGAAGCTGTCCAGTACAATACTCAAGTTCACCTTCACTGATGATGAGTAATGAAGTCATGGTTCTGTTAATGAGGAAATCAGTGTGAATGACTTCGAGTGGGCAACTGTCAGTACCTGCTAATTCATTTAAATTATTGCCCACCATTTTTTAAAAATTTTTATTTATTCATGATAGTCACACAGAGAGAGAGAGAGAGAGAGGCAGAGACACAGGCAGAGGGAGAAGCAGGCTCCATGCAGGGAGCCCGATGTGGGACTTGATCCCGGGTCTCCAGGATCGTGCCCTGGGCCAAAGGCAGGCGCCAAACCGCTGCGCCACCCAGGGTTCCCTAAATTATTGCCCACCATTAAAGAACATTCTAGAATTATGGATGTTTCCCTGAAGATGCCATTGTCTTTGACGTCAGTGAGTTTTTCTCTTACTCATCAACAAACATTTATGGAATACAGTTCATGCTTACCCTCAAAAAAATTTTATGGTTTAGTGAGAAAGACCAATATCCTGAGCTACACTTATGATACAGTGTGAGGAATGCAGTAATAGGGGCCATGAAGGTGCTGAGAGGGAAGCATTTACATTGATCTGGATTGGGATCAGGACTTGTGGCTTTAATAGAATTTTTATTTCTTTTGGGTTATAAGTGTTGCTCATGGGAAGCCTTTGAATGAGCTCCTTGAGAACAGGGGCACCTTTTATTCTTTACCTCTGTTGTTGTTATTTTTTTAAAAAAGATTTTATTTATTTATTCATGAGAGACACAGAGAGAGAGAGAGGCAGAGACACAGGAAGAGGGAGAAGCAGGCCCCATGCAGGGAGTCCAACGTGGGACTCTATCCCAGGTCTCCAGGATCAGGCCCTGGGCCAAAGGCGGTGCTAAGCCACTGAGCCACCCAGGCTGCCCATACCTCTGTTGTTTTAAACTGAATATAATGCTTAATCACAGTGGTTCAGTGTGGTAAGGAGGATGAGTCAGGTCAGGAAAAGAGAAAACATTCTGGAAAAACTACCCATTGTGTGCAAGAAAGTGCTCCAGTGTGGTGGAAAAGACCGTGAGTTTTGGATTCACAAAGACCTGAGTTCAAGTGTGAGATCTGCTGTTATGTAGCTGTGCAAATGTAGGGAAGTTATCTAACCTCTCTGTGTCTGTTTTCTCATCTGTTAAATGAAAATTAGAGTTCTTAACCTCATCAGGTTGTCATGCAACTGGTCAAGCGATCAGCACAGAATAAGCATTCAATGGATATTAGCTATTTTATAGTCTACCTAATTTTCCCCTCCCTTTTCTCAATCTTCAAATTTTAAAAAATATTTTATTTGAGAGAGAGAGAGAGCTGGGTGGGGGGGGGGTGTAGCAGAGGGAGAGGCACAAGCAGGCTTCTCACTGAGTATGGAGCCCAGTGCAGGGTTTGATCCCAGGACCCTGAGAGGGTGACCTAAGCCAAAACCAAAAGTTGGACACTTAACAGACTGAGCCACCCAGGCGCCCCTAAACTTCAATTTTATGAAGTTGTTTGTTGAAGAAAGTGCTTTCTCTAAGTCACAGAGTCTCTGGCAACTCAAAGTGAACCTCACACAGATGATACTTCATGGTGTCTTGGTTGAGAATCTTAGAGTTAACAGACATTTATAGTCTGATTCTGACGAATCTCACATGTTAGTATTTCCTACATTCCGTTTACTCTGTGTTCTCTACTTCCTAAAATAGGAAAGGGTGCACTGTTGAAGCGTTGCCAAATTTTCTTTACAAGTGGCTGGCTGGGTTTTCCTTAATTGATGAGTCACCCTGTGTTGATGGGACCCGCATACATGGGAACTTCTAGGTCTTCTCAGGGCTCGCATTCTGGAGTCTCCCTTCAACAAGTGATGTGAGGTATCCTGACAGTCATAGCAGCCGCATGTCAGAGGTGATATTTCCTCTAATTGGCTTGAGGGACCATTTTCTTAATAGTTTCTTCCTTTTATAAAACTATATGCCATGTTCCATTTATGAGAAGAACACAATATTCCAGAGCACGTGAAGTTATTTTGGGATAACTGACCTAACAAATGGAACTGTGAGGTTAGGGAGAAATCCAGTCTCATGGAGGCCCCTGGTCTTATGTGTGGCTTGAAGAGATTGAGGATGCTGATGTGTTCTTTGGGGAGAGATTCAGACAGGAAACATCTGCTTTAATTTGCTCCAACATCAACACGATCGATGTGGTAGGAAGCCTGTTGTTACTGTGTGGGTTCCATTTCTCCAGCCAGAGCTGTGCCTGAGATCAGGGCTGTTTGGACAGGCAACACAATATGGTCCCATTTGTCAAAATATGGACATAACAGGCAGCATTATTTGAGAGTATCCTGGGACTATTTCTCTATATAGAGGGAATTATTTTCCTTCCAAACCTGTCTCTCTATCTCTTTTCCTTTATGTTTTCTCTCTCTTGCCACATTTCCATTCTGGATTTCAATTATGAGTGAACACTTCTCAACCTTAACTCTATCACTGCATCCTCTCCCATGAGTGAGAATAGCTTCCTGTGGAGGATGATTCTCCCCACGGGTATCAGAATATCTGGGAAACAAGTGTGCAAACATGCAGATTCTCACACACTCACACTCACAAAACCTTAGAGATTGTCATCTAATCCTGAAGGTCTATCTTCCTCCTCTCCCTACCTCCAGAGTCACTACCTAGAATTAATGAAAGATTCTGTTACATTAGCATTATAGAATTGGTTTGTAGAGAAACCTGCCTCATTTTTCTTTTCTTTCTTTCATTTTTTAGATTTATTTTACTTATTTGAGAGAGTGCATGCACGTGTGGGGAGGGGCAGAGGGAGAGAGAATCTCTAGCAGACTCCCTGCTGAGCATGGAGCCTGACTCTGACTCCAGAGCTCGGGGCTCAACCCCATGACCCCAAGATCATGACCTGAGCTGAAATCAAGAGTCAGATGCTTAACTGACTGGACCACCTAGGTGCCCCTCATTTTTCATTTTTTGAAAGAGTAAAGGTGGTACCTGACACCTAAAATTTGCCTCTGGAGAATTCAGGGAATTCAAAGTACACTTCTTGTATCAGTGCAGCTGTAATACTAATACTCAAAAAATTATTGCACTGGTAATAAGATGTGGAGTGTGGATTCATAGAGCTGAGCCCACATTTTCTCCATGATTATTTTTTAAATTCTACTGCCATAAAGTCCTAGGCATTGTGAACAACTAATAAAGGAACATTAGTGTTGATAATCTTTGTAACAACAACAACAACGACAACAACAATAACAACAAAGCCTCAGTTACATTCAGATATAATCAAGGTCCTTTTATACCCATTCTGGTGTTGATTAATCAAAGATATTGCTAGAGCCCACTCACACCACCAGTTGTAATAAATCCAGGAGCTTCCAAGTTCTTTTTTGTTGACTCTGGCAGTGGGCCCAAATGAAGGTCAATGAAAAGATCTGTGGTTGGTTACTTTCTCTTCTATCTCTCTCCTATTTTCTACCTGATGATCTGATGGTATATGTATTCCAGATGTTGGTCCCATCCCATGTGGACAGATTCACTTCCTTTCTCTTTCCAGCATCTTATTCCCTGGCCAGGCCGGTGTCTGCACTGCTCTGTGTCAGGTACTCTGTATAGCATGGAGGGGAAGTCCCCAAGGAAATGATAAGACACATTCTCTGCCTTAAAGAATCGCAAAGCCTGAGAGGAGATACAGATGACTAAACTAATAATCATGGAAATGAGCGGTACAAGGCACATTGATGACACAAAGAAGTGATGAATCAAGTTTGCTTGAGACTGGAGGATGCTGGGAAGAGGTCTTCAGAGAGGCAGAGGTGCTTGGAGAGTGTTTTGAAGGTTGAATAGAAGGTTTGGAGAACAGGAGTTTGTCTGGTGGACAGGAAGGAAGGAGAATTGGAAGGACATTCCAGACAGTGGACAGCAATCAGTAAAAGGGTGTGAGGCATAAATAATCAAGACACATGAGGAGACTGATAAGCACGATGTTTCTGGAGCATTTGTTGCAGGACTCAGGGAGGTATGCAGAAATAAACCAATGGTAAAGAATAATGCTGGAAATGTAGCCAAAGGTCGGGATAAGGAAAGGCCACTATCTTGTGTGCTGGGGCCTCATTCTGTAGTGGAGAAACAGTTCTCTGGACCTTCTTATGTTCCTTATGAAGTCTGTCTGGCTTCTTGTCCACTTATTTGCTGGTTATTCAAGACCTACCACTGTCTAGTATCCAGTTACTCCTCACATGCAAAACCTGGGGCCTGAATGGAAAACCATGGGCCAAATCAAATGTGAAGACCTAGGGACCCAGGCTGACCTCTGGGAAGTGTGGGATGTGTGACAGCCCTCAGGGAGAGCAACTGAGGTGCTTGTTCCAAGAGGTAGTGGTAAGCGAGACACTGAACCCAAAGACTAGCAGGTAGGTATCCAACTGGATAAAGTCCTTCAAGGGAATTCAGGTAAGAGCTTTAGGATTGGAACTAGACTCACTTGGCCAGAGTTGGGGCATTCAGAGCACAGTCTAGAACCTGGAGGAATCCTCTGAGCCACATGAATGTGGGCCTCTGAGGCCATGCCCTAGACCACAGGCAGAGAGGTCGTTGTTAGATGCAGGAAACAACTTGGCTTACACATGACTCATATTAATTTTTCCAGAACATTTCCTTCATTTCCACCCAGTTGGAATTTATTGCTTCCTCCTTGGTGGTATAGAACATTCTATTTGTGCTTTTTTTTTTTTTTAAGACATTATTTATTTATTTGAGAGAGAGAGAGAGAGAACAAGCAGGGAGGAGGGGCAGAGGGAAAGAGAGAGAAACAGGCTTCCCACTGAGCAGGAAGCCCAATATGGGGCTCAGTCCGAGAACCCTGAGATCACGACCTAAGCTGAAGGCAGATACTTAACTGAGCCACCAAGGTGCCCCTCTATTTATGCGTTGAAGTAATTTTGTCATGCCTTGTTTCACAGTATTTCTGTACATTTCTGAGTCAACTCTTGATTATAAATTTGTTAAGTCAGGGAATATGTTTTTTTCAACTTTATTTCTATTATGCTTTAAATAGTATTTTGGACAGAGAATACATAAATACATAGATACACTTTTGTTGCCCCCTCATCTTTCTGAATAGAAATTGTGTTTTCTGGTACCTAGAAGTGATTACAGAAGAAGTCAGTATTGTTGCTAAGATCTTAAAATGACTGATTGCCTTATTCCATTCAGTCTGCTATAACAAAATATACACACTGGGTGGCTTATGAACAACAAAATTTTTTTTAAAGATTTTATTTATTTATTTATTTATTTATTTATTTATTTATTTATTTATTTGACACAGAGAGAGCACAAGCAGGGGGAGCTGCAGGCAGAGGGATAGGGAGAAGCAGACTCCTCGCTGAGCAGGGAGCCCGATGATGCGGGACTCGATCCCTGGACCCCAGGATCATGACCTGAGCTGAAGGCGAACAATTAACCAACTGAGCCACCCAGGCACCCTGAGCAACAGAAATTTATTTCTCACAGTTCTGGAGGCTGGAAGTCTGAGAGCAGGGTGCTAGCATGGTCAGGTGAGGGCCCCCTTCCAGAGTGTGGACTTCTCACTGTGTCCTCGCCTGGGGAAAAGGGCTAAGGAGCTCACTGGGTCTCTTATAAGAGCAATAATCCCATTCATGAAGGTTCCACCCTCATGACTGATGCACCTCTCAAAGGCCCCAATTCCTAATACCATCACTTTGGGCATTGAGATTTCAGTATATAAGTTTGGAGTAGACACAAACATTCAGGTCATAGCATTGGCAGATGCAGATGTGGGCTGGTGTGCATTGAATGGTGTCCACACCCAAAGTGAGTGGAACTGCTATCAGAGCAGAAGTAAATTGTCCATGCTTATGGGGAGATGCAGGATCTGGAGAATTCCTTTCACAAATGCTCTGCCTATCTGATTACTGGCTAACCAGTGATGCCCTCCTATCACACATGCAAAAAAAACCTGAAATAATAAAAGAAAATGAAATATTAGGTGAAATGCTTTGAGTCCCAAGGAGTTATGGATAACTCTATTGGGATTCCTACGTGAGTGCCTGAGGAGAAGTGTTGCATAAGTACCCCAGCTCCCTTGCATCTCCGTAGGATCCTGAGGGCATGTGTTTTCACAGTCTCCCAGTATCTGTGCAGGATTAAGTTTCAGTCACCTACAGTGGTAACTGGCTTGAGAGCTTGGCCTTTATTAGCTTTCTCCCCTACCTTGTCTTCCTTTCTTTCTCCCCTACTTAGGCTCCTTCCTCTTCCTTCTTTTCCCCACAGACCCAACCATGTGCACCTGACTCCTTGTCAAGCAGATTCTGTCTGTTTTTAGGGAAACCAAACTAAGCCATCCAGTACATTTATTCTCTTTCTTCTCATTTGGTGTGGATATATTTTAAGGCCCCAACAATTTCCCCGTAACATGCAGATCCAATTATTTGTGCCTGGCTTATGAAAAGTAGGTAATAAGAAAATTAAGGCACGCAGAGAAACTTTACATGTGTGTCCAAAAATGTGTCCAGCTTTACGGCATTATCTTGGGCCCCTCTAAGCAGGAAATCTGAAAGGAGGTGTTTCTAGCTTTCACGATTATGTGTGATTTTGTTATTTTATGAAATCTGCAGTGCAACCCTGTTGGGGCAAGACACTTGATAAGGCTAAGTAAACATCTGCCACAAAGGGAATTTTATCTCAAAAATGCTGTTTCCTCCTCAGCTCTGAATGTTGACAGATTCTTTCTGTCCTCGTGGGGTTTAGCAGATTGGCTGGAAAGCCAAGAGCAAATACCAGCAGGAAGTGTGAAGACCAGGCAAGCTCAGATCCAATGAGGACACCATTCCTTTGCTAAGTTCTTCAGCGTGTTAAGGCAGCCACCCTCTTGATGGATACGGGTCTGCTGGGTATCTTTAGAGTGTCTGCAGCAAAGCTGGATGATGGAGGTTCAGCTTCATTAAATTAGGGCTAGCAGAAGGTCCCATGCAATACAGTTTTCTTGGCCAAAATAAAAAGTGAGAGATAGTGACAGGATTCTATTTGGCGGTTCCTTGATTGAAAGTGGTTTGTGCTTTCAGCTTTTAGACGAATCATGCTGAGAAGCACAAGTGGTAAGGCCCCATGAAACTCCTCTTCTCTCTCCCCTAGACCCTTGCCAAACCCAAGGGACCTTCAGAGAGCAGTATTGAGAGTCAGAGAACAGGGAGCCCTGAGGACAGAGTGAAATGCTTGTGCTGTGTCTCCACTTGTGAAAACGTTGGCTCACGTGCCCTGCGTGATCCATTTCATGGGACACTGAGAGACACGTCCTCTCAGTTCCATCATTCATGACAATATCCAAACTATACGACAGACCTCTTTGAGCACACAATTGTATGAGGAAGAGAAATTAATGCTGGAAAGAAGAACATTTTACACCTGGTCAAGCAGGAAGAGGCCAGACAGCATGTAAAGGCTGCCAGATTTTGGGCCAACACCTGTCTTCAAAACCTATTCACCTCAGACTCTTTACCTTTCCTGGCTGTCAGGAAAGACTTTTCTACTGTGTGGCCGCCCACATCTTCCCTGGCTCAGTGGCCCGCTCCAGACCTGGGAGGAAGCCAAGAAAAGCCTCTTAGCTCTGCCTCAGTTGGACCAGGTCTCTTCCCTGTTGCTGGCCTCTTGGGATACTTCAGTTTCACGTTTGTGTTTTGGAAGCCTCTGGCAGTAGCTGTCCCTGCCTGGCTCACACGTCACTTGGGACACACGGTTGCCACAGCCCCGTCTGGTACCACCAGGGAGCAGGCAACTTCATTTTCCTGCCTTCAGTCTCCTTTTTGCTGTTTGTATCCTGACAAGAGCCAGAGCTCTTCTAGGGGGTCACCGAGGGCGTTTCTGTCCACGTTGTCCTTTTCCCCTTATATCCCCATGTTACAGTTTTCTCACACTCTCCTGCTTGTAGGATCCTGTATTTCGTTTATTGGGTTTGACCAAAGGCGTCTGCTCAGTCCAAGTGCCCCTATTTCCCTGGGCCAAAGAATTGGAATGCTTTTGTATTTACCTCTGTGAACTGGCAGGAAGGAGTCCCCTGAGAATTTGCCCGAGGTCAGGGGGGGCTCTCTGTCGCCTCCCTCTGTGCTGGGGCTCACGCAGAGGCATCCTGCACCTGACTCTGCCCAAGTACACACAAGCGCTGTTATTTTTAGCTTGCAGACCTTTCCGCTCACATCCTGCCGCATTGAGGGTGTGAGAGAGAAGCTCTTTGGAAATCAGACCCCGTCACTGATAGCTCATCCTAGACCAAAAGGACAAGAGGAGAAAGGATGCTTTGTATCCAGGAAAGAAGAAAACTCAGGCCCTGGGTTCTTGTGGCAGGCTTCTGTGTTCTCACCTTGCCTCCACTCTGTCCAGATGCCTCACCTAGCCCGTGAGGGCCTGCGCCTTTGCTGGCACCTCACTAACCCCTGCTGAGCCCTGGGAGTTGATATGAGCCTGGGCCTCTGATATGACCCTGCACCCTGGCAGGTCCCCCGCTGCTCCCCCAGCACCCTCCTGCTGGCACCCATCTGAACTCCTCCTACGGCCCCAGAGCATCTGTGCTTGGGTGTCAGCATGGAAGGGAGGAAGGAGGTGTTGGGATAAAGTTCAGGGGGGAAATCAATACTGTGTGGGGAACCAGGCTTATGGGAGCTTTAGGGTCAATCGAAAAAAAGAGAACATGGTAAGGAACAGGTGGCCTCTTTTATATGGTTGTAACTTCTGCTTTTAATACTTTTCCAAGTTCCTCCTCCACCCCTATGTATGTGTAGGAATGACCTTGCACTTTGGAATTTTGATGGAAAAGTCAGATTAAAGAAGTCTTATGAAATCAATTTGATTTAATAAAACACCATGGATCTCAATCCCATAGCTTATTATTATTATTGCATTAAGTGGGAGATACAGATGCTGGGGCATGAACATTCAGTTGTCTGAGGGAGAAGGTAAATAGAAGGTAATATGTTTTGAGTTTTGTGTTTTTTTAAGTTTTTTTTTTTAAGATTTTATTTTTATTTATTCCTGAGAGACACACAGAGAGAGGCAGAGACATAGGCAGAGGGAGAAGCAGGCTCCCTGAGGGGAACGTGATGCAGGACTCCATCCCAGGACTCTGGGATCATACCCTGAGCTGAAGGCAGACTCACAGGTGCCCCTGTGAGGTTTTTTTTTCTAAGTTTTAAATTTATGTGGTTGCTGGTAATTTTCAGTAAATTCATAGAGTGCCCATTACTGGACATTTTATAGACAAAACAGCAAATACAAATAGGCTTAATGATTAGCTCCAAGACCTGTTTGCTCCTTTTTCTCCCTTTCCACCACCAGCCAGATGTCTAGAAAGAGAAGGGGATCCTGTTTGGGAAGAGCAGGTGGTAGGCACAGATGCTCCTGGGGAGACCTGGCCGTGGCCAGAGGGGGCTGTTGCTTCGGATGCAGCTGGGCATTTTGAAGCTGTGGGGGAAGAAAAGCTGTATGTGAGGGGATGAGGGTGGGACCAGAGACAATGTCCCTAAGCTCTTCTGCACATCCTTCTCCTGCACACTTAGCTTTCCTTAGAAGCATTTCATGGGAACTAGTCTCTATTGGTTTTCGAAATTCCCATTTAAATGTTCCCAGTCTAGAGAGGTCATCACCCATATGCATACTCTCTGAGCCAAAACAGAAACATTCTCGTGGTAGAAAGGAGAGCATTTTTAGTGTCACTCCTAGGGCAGGCTTTATGTCTCTTTGGAGATGCCTTTCCCCCCTCGTGAGAATTCTGTGAACGCCTGTCATTGTTGAGAAATCCTATTCATTCTTCTGAGCACCATCTCTGCTGGATGATGGTTGCAGTCAAATTCCAGTTAGGCTGTGATGCTCCATCCTGAAGGGCCTGGCTGTCTTTGATCTGTAGTCCCAGTTAAAGACAGTTGCCAAATGTGGGGAAAGTGCCTTGACCCCAGCGTTTGGAGCTGTCACTACTTGCAGGCCAAATCAAGTGACCATCAAGCTCTTTATGCAAAAGTACCCCTAGAGGAATCCCAGCTATTTAATAGGAATTGGCTGTTCCCTCTGTACTGGGGGCAGGCATAGCTCAGAACTCTAGGAGCCCTGGAACTGTGTGATTCTCAGCAGCAAACCTCTGAAGTGTGCCATGCTCCAAATGTAGAGTCAGAGCTACTTTGCTGTCTGTGATTTTGTGGTTGGGCAAAGAGAAATAGGTCACATCTGGAGAAGAGTCCTCCAGTTGTGATCCTGAACGCAAATGAGGGTAACAGACTCCTTTGAACTCATGCCACGGGCCTCCAGGTTCATATTATCGATGAGGAATGAAAAAGGGACCCCACTGACCTTGAGCTTAGTCACTCACAGTGCGGTTAAGTTGGATACCTGGTTGTTATTATGATGTATTTCAGGAATATAATTAGATCAAATGGGGGGAAGGGAGGCACTTTGTAAGCCATCATGCACTATACGCATTATTGCTGTGATGAATTGTTTTTTAAATGGGTAACTTGAAGCCACAAAGCTGATTGAGAGACTATTGCCCGTGATTAATTTAGTGTTGCCTCATTTATTAGTCTATGGCCAGATGTGGCGACTTAAAGCCTTGAGGGATTAGTCTGCACAGCTGTGACCTTCAGGCATTCGCCAGTAGGCAGGACAGAACAGGTCTGGTCTTGGTGCCTGAAGAGTCTTTGAAACTTTGGACCTGACTCTGTGATACATGCATTGGGTGCCTCAATCTCTCTGAATGTCCTTATTTGTAAAACGAGGACACTCATACATGGATTCCCTCTGTGTGGTGGTTGTGACACTAACATAAAAATGCATGAATGGTTTTGAATGTGCTGTGAAACAGTACACTGTTATAAAAGCATAAGGTATGATGATGACATAAACATTCTGAAAGAAGTAATATGAACTTGGGATCCATGCTTTGGTCACAGGTAGCTTCTTCTCTGGAAGGCGAGGGTAAGGAAAGGTAGCTGAATGAACAATGTGCTCAGGTGGGAGCACCAGTGCCCACGTTGGGGTGCATAGTGTGACATGTGTGATGTTAGATGTGTTATGGTCATTTTCTTTTGCATTTAGATTGTCTCTGCCTTACTTTTTCCCTGCCCTTTGTCTCAGAGAGCATCACCCCCTCCCACGTCCCTGTCTCCTGCCAGCTTTGTCACTTACCCCAGAGATGTGGAACTACTTTCCATCAGATGGTACAGGCATCTGGGCTTCTCTTGTCCCTGCAGCTCTGGAGGTTCTGACCATTTCCTGACTTTGCAAATCTCTTTGTGGTCTCACCTCTTCTGTTTGGCTGCTTACTCTTCTGTCTCCTGGAGAACTGATTCTACGTTAAATTCTGCATTAAATTCCTTCTGTTTGAAATACCTAGAATTGATCCTGCTTTCTTCACTGGACCCGGGCTGATACAAGATGTTTACTTCATAGGTAGGTATTAGATGGAGACATGGCTACCAGCAATTTATAGAGATAAAAGATGATAGAGAATTTTTTTTAAAAGATTTTTATTTATTCATGAGAGAGAGAGAGAGACAGAGACAGAGAGACGCAGAGACATAGGCAGAGGGAGAGCAGGCTCTATTCAGGGAGCCTGACGTGGGACTTGATCCCCGGTCTCCAGGATCAGGCCCTGAGCTGAAGGTGGCGCTAAACTGCTGAGCCACCTGGGCTGCCAGATGATAGAGAATTTTAAACAAATGTTGAGCAAACTTAAAGGCCTGTAAATTTGGTTACTTTATTTTAAAACAAAGTAGCTATATTTTGAGTGTACACTGAATCTACTTGAGCACTTAAAATGAGCAGTGCAAGGGTGGCTCAGTCATTTAAGCATCTGACTCTTAATTTCAGCTCAGGGCATGATCTCAGATTCATCAGATTGAGTCCCATGTGAGGTTCTGGTCTCAGTAGGGAGTCTGCTTCTCTTCCTCTCTCTCTGCCCTTCCCCTCGCCCCCACCCCCTCACCCTGTTCACATATGCTTGGTCTCTCTCTCTCTCTCTCTCTCTCTCTCTCTCTCGGATAAATAAATAAATCTTTTTTTAAATAAATAAATCTTAAAAAAAAATAAGCAGTTCAGTAAAGTTTGAGATCTAATATTCTGAAGGAAAATTTTTAAAAAGTTTGTTTAACAAAAGCTTTTTCTTCCTAAAATCCTTTTTTAAATCTTAGAGTAACCAACCAGATGTTTTATAGTGTCTGAGTTTGCCAGGTCCTGGCATATAAAATGGGATAAGATCATTATCATCATGCAATAAACATGAATGAAAGAAACGCAAGCTTGCTTTTACAGAAAGCATATGGAGAGAGGCTGGAATCTAAATCTGGGTTCATTGCTATTACATTTCCATGTGATTAATTCTGAGTTCTCCTATGTGTGTTATCTTATTTGAGTCATTGTTTGTCTTGATAAAATTAAGGGTAGGATATAATTTCCTAAATTCTCAATCATGGAAGGTCAGGGGTGATTTTAAATGACTGCATCGTATTAGGTAAACAAAGGGCTTTCCAGTTCCAAAAGGCAGTTGTAATTTCATGTTAAGAATTCTTTGGATCTTAGGAAGTTAGTCAAAGGATTGGAGATGTCAAAGTTCCATTTGCCTATTTGTCCATCAGATCTTAACATTTCCGTTACATCTGTGGAAAGACTTAGAAACATCTGTATTGAGGTTCAGAATGAGTATGAGAGTCAAGTGATGAGCTTTAACTTAGTTTGCACTATCTATATTAAGGATGGAAACAAACAATAAAAGGCCGTTGATTAAGTGAGCAAAACACCAACCTTTTAAAATGTTAGTGTGTAAGCAAAATTATTCTTAGCGGTATATAAAACATCACACTCTGATAATTTGTTTGGAGTTCAAAGTGAGTTGTCCAATACCTGCATTTGCTAAGCACTAAACAAATATGTACTGAATGAATGAACCATAAGTAGAATAAGAATTGTATGCATTTGTTCTAAGTCACCGAAGAAAATAAAAACAATAAAACTAAGACACTATAGCAAGAGGCAGAATTAGCAAGGAAGTATAAAGTACAGGAAGTACAGAGTAAAATGACAGAAAAAAGTCCCTGATTTGTGTTCATATATTAAAAACATAAATGAATTAAAATATTTCAGTAAAAGCAAAGGCTCTCAGAATGGAGTTTAAATGATTAAAAGTAAAAAAAAAAGGGGGGGAGGGGATCCCTGGGTGGCTCAGCAGTTTAGCGTCTGCCTTTGGCCCAGGGCACGATCCTGGAGTCCTGGGATCGAGTCCCACGTTGGGCTCCTGGCATGGAACCTGCTTCTTCCTCCTCCTGTATCTCTGCCTCTTTCTCTCTCTATGTCTATCATAAATAAATAAATATAAAAAAAAATCAGGCAAGGAAACAGAAAACTTACGAGCAAAAATAAAAAAGCAAAATCAAGGTGAGAAAATGTCAGATAAATCCAGGAAGATAATCTTAATTAATTCTTATAACTCATGGATATTTCTGTATCAAATAACAGTATCAAAATATATAAAGAAATAATTCATTTTTTTAAAAGAAACTCTATAGTATTGAAAGAACTTACTGCAATTCTCCTAACTTTTGACAGAGCAAGTAAGAGGAAAAATCCCCAACAACAATAAAATAATGATTTGAGGATTTGATGAGATATTTAATAACATTAATTGGTTCCAAAGTGTTTTTGTTAGGGGGGTTTTAGGCATCATAATCTTTTTGGAGGTGGTCTAGAGGAATTGTCTTGAAACCGTGTTTGTGTAGCAGGGACTCAGTTTCTATGTTTGGTTCAGTTTGTGGGGAGAGATTGAAGCCGGTGATGAGTGGGGCTACAGGCCTCCACCTCCTTCCTCTTGGTTACACCACTGATCCTCAAGGTTCTCCCCATGCTCCCTCTGTCCCATTTAGAAAAGAAGAGAAAAGCAAACATGTAGATGAGATAATGAAGGGAAATAAAATAAATTGGCACACTCACAGGAAAATAAATAGCAGGATAAAAGCATTTTGCAAAGGCAAAAATATAGAAGAGCACACAGTAATCTGAATTTCAAAGAGTAAACGTCCTAGGCTGGAGGAGCTGCCGTGAAGGGAGACAGCTGGAAGGCACAGGATCCAGGAGCTCTGCACAGTCTCTGTTTGTAGCGGGGACAGTCAGGGAAATGACAGCAGTTTCAGGCGGGCCACTTCTCTCTCTCTGCTCTTTGGAGGCTGAGGTCCTTAAAGACTCCTGAGCATTCCATGAAAACGAAGAGACAGCCTGCAATACCACCTCGCAGTCTGAGTGGGAGGAGTGCAGGTGCATATACATCACTCCTTCTTCTCCTTCTTCTCCCCGGGCATGGGAGAAACAGGGACCCAGTAGGGAAACAGGATAGCCTTAGGGACCCAGAATTAGCCTCGAAGGAGAAGCCTTGGCTGAATTTCAGGAGCTGAGCTTTCCTTTCGAACCCATGCAGATGTCATGTCCCTTGACAAAATAAGAAGCAGACACAATCTGTGGCCATTTTCTTCTCACTTCATTTCAGAGCTCTTCTTCTCCTGTCTGCTCTCCCAGGCTCACCCTTCAGCCACTCCTGACCTCATGATGAACAGGGATGGGGAAGTGCCTGAAAATTTTTCCTGTGCAGAGCTGTTGACAATACCTGAGAGGTTGAGGCTAGAAAAAAAAATCAGTGTTGCATTTCCCACAAAGTGTTTCTCAGAATGCTGTTGTTGAGAACTGTTAATGGATGGGACACCTGGGTGGCTTAGTGGTTGAGCATCTACCTTGGACTCAGAGCATGATCCTGGGGTCCTGGGATCAAGTCCTCCCTATTGGAAGCCTGCTTCTCCCTCTGCCTGTGTCTCTGCCTCTCTCTCTGTGTCTCTCATGAATAAATAAATAAGCAAATAAATAAATAAAAATCTTTTAAAAAAGAAATGTTAATATGTTCTAAAACAAGGCACAGGGGTCCCATAGACAAAATACATTTGAAGAGGGATGAAATAAAGATCGTTTTCCTTTAAAACTTTTCACAACCTTGAACTGTGATTCTCCAGTTGAGGGCTATTGAATGAAGTCTTTCTCATACTTGCATGAACAAAGAACCCCAACCCAGGTGCACCTCCTAACATCTCCTAGAGCACTAGGGTTCCTTGGGAACCAAATCTTAACCTAAGCCATCAAACAGAAAAACAATGGGTTTATTCTGTATTTAATTAGAGGGTGCATGCTGGTAGAAGTTTGAGAGAGAGAGAGAGACAGAGACAGAGAGAGAAAATTTGATTCAATATAAGAGAAACTTTAACTATTAATGCTGCTCTGCAAAGGGATTAAATGGGCATCCTTGAAAAGGAAGCTCAGAAGCCCAGAGAAGCCAGTCAGCTCCATTGTTATAGATTTTACAGAAGGGATTTTATATTAGGAAGGAGGTTGAAGTTATTTGATTTTAAAGATCTCTTCCAAATCTGATACTATTTCGAGTTACAATCCCTGCTCAGACCTGTCTTATGATGTTCAAAATTGACTTTCTTCCCTCTTATCTGAAATTAATATAATTATGTGATTAAATACATTTCTAGCAAGGCCAATTTTATATAAGTCTCTAGCTATTCATTTGCTGTTCATTAAAAAAGTGAAGTTTCTTATTCAAAAGAAATAATTTAAGAATTATAATGGATCTTTCCTGAGAATTTTTCTTTATGCGCCTTCTAGTGTAAGTAACCTCAGCCTTGTTTTCTGTCCTTTGGCAGGCAAAACGACAGGTTTAGTAACAAGCAGGAATTATCAAAACTTCCATAGTAGTGGGAAAAAAAGAGAACAAGAAGAAGGCAAAGGAGGCACCCCCCCCAACCCCTGCCTGCTGACACCCAAGTAGCAGAATTGTTTTCAAATAATGGCCAGCAAGGCTCATGGCCAAAGTGTCCCATCTGGTTGGTGAGAATGTAACAGTCCAATCCACTATGAAAAGGGGAGAGAGGGGTACATTTTAGAGTAATGGAGATTTCAGGGTTTTATTACTGATAAATGGAGAGTTGTGGCGGCTTTCTGTTGTTTAGCTATCTTGGAGGAAGTAACCTTGGCATTTTGCAAATATACGTTTGCTATTGTATTTCTTAATATGCATCGTGGAGAGAAAGCAAATCAAGAGAGAACTCTCAGGGAATGTTGGGGTTGGATCAAATACTGTCCTAAGCATGGTCCTATTTTGGAGTTATGATACCTAAATTTTAGCAGTATCTTTAATCTGGAATAGCTCAGTGCTGAACATTCTGATTAAATGCTTGTTTGCTTGGCATGTACGAGGCAAACCATCTTGAAGCAATTGTGTTCAAAGGTCAAGCAGTACGATAACACCTTTTTGATTAATAAACTAAAAGTTTTGACTTCTGTGAGTAAAATTAGTTCACAAAAAGTGACAAGGGATGTCTAATAGGCTTTCTATAGCTGAGATCAAAATGAATTTGCATTGCAAACAGACTAAGATTCACATTTTCTTGATTTTCTGTTTTAGATAAACATACACACAAACAAAAAATAACACTCGGTTCGCAGCAAAGGTTATTTTTATGTTTGCTGTGTAAACCTCTCTGTCCTACTCAAGCTATATTTTAAAAAAATTGGTGAAAGCATTTTAAAATATTTAAAGAAGCATATTGATGTTTAAAAACTAGGAAACGTGGGGCACCTGGGTGGCTCAGTCGATTAAGTGTTTACCTTTGGCTCAGGTCATAATCCCAGGGTTCTGGAATTGAGCCCCAAGTCGGTCTCCTTTGTTGGTGGGGAGCCTGCTTCTTCCTCTCCCTCTGCTTTCTGTTGCCCTTGCTTGTGCTCTTTCTCTCTGTCAAATAAATACATAAAATATTTTTTAAAAACTCAAAAAAAACAGGAAAAGTTTCATCTGCACTAGCCCCAAACTATTTTCATTCTCCAGAAGCAGAGTAGTATGATGGAAAGAAAGAATTTGAGGTCAAATGTCTTTCTTGGGTTTACATTTTCTACTGCCCTTGAACAAGTCACTTATTCTCCTGAATCTCCATTCCTCATGTATAAAAAAAAATGTGCCTTCACTGTCATACTATCATACTTATTTCCCAGGGTGGTTATAAGTATCCAGTAAGAAAATATGTGAAAGAAACTCATAACCTTCAGATTCCTTACACATACATGCAATTATTTTTCGCTCCTTTCTGATCTTTGTTCACATATATATGGTTCCAATCACAGTACCTCATTCAAATTTGTGTTCTACTTTTTCCATCTGACATTATGGCTATGCTATAATTTACCAGCCTTCCCCCTATTGATGGACATTTAAATGGTTTACAGTTGTTCCCTATTATAATAATACATTGAAAAATGTCTTTGTACATTTAGGCCTTTGTTTTTTTTTTGGACCAATTTCTCTGGGACGAGTTCCAGAGGAGAGATTATGCAGTCAAAGTGAATGAACATTTTTTATCTATCCTGGTTTTTGAGCTTTCCCCTTCATCCAAAAACCCTTCCCTTTGGTAACTTTCCTAGAATGTCACAGAATGCTTAAATGCCTTCTTGAAGGCATCCAGCAAGATTCAGCATCTGCATTTGGTGGCCATATTTCCATCTTCAAGCTCTAACAAACCACGAGGCCTCCCTTTAGACTGCATGGTCCTCTGGGGCAAGACTGTACCAGTCACCTTTGCATCTTCCTGTGGTCTGGCCTGTCATAAGATCTCAATGAGTGGTTGTTCAGTGCAGATAATCTGAACAGATGGCTAGTACAGGATAGTCTCCTTATAGTCACCTGACTCACTGAAACCTTCATTCATCAAAGAGTTATTAAACATGCTAGGCCCTGGTCTTAGAAACTGGAGACAAAGAGGCAGATGGAGCATAGGTGGTCTCATTGCCCTAAGAGCTGAGTCCCCAGTGGGAGTACAAGACTTTGCTCTTCAATTTGGTCTTCAATCTGGAGTTAAAGGGTGGAGCTGGCTTGACTCATGTAATGTGATTTCAGGGAAGGCTCTCCCTTTGGTCAAATATTTTTATCATCCACCCTGGAATATCTGTCATTCTGTAACCAAGATCATGTAACAGAGGCTGGGATGACAGAAGGGGTCTCTGCTATGTTGTTGGATAACTATATCCCATGTCAAAAAACTCCAGACTGTGTCGTAAGAGCCAGGATGTGAAAACAGAGTTCCTTGACACAACAGGGGTAGGGAGGGTTTCCAAATCCCCTCTGGAGCAGAAAATCCCTGTTTGATCCTATTGAGCATCATGAGGCCACCTGCTGTGGGCATGGATGCTAGGGGCCACTGGCCAATTCAGGAAAGATCTGAGTTCTGAGGTTTTGACTTGCATATGAATGAATCCATGTCTAAACACTCTATGTATCCTCCTTGCCTCTTGCTGCACAACTTTGATAGGGGGAACAGAAACTGAGCAAATAGTTCTGAAAAGTTTTCCTTGGCCTCAAACTCTGGGTTGTTTTGCAACTGATTCCTTGGGAGTCTATGTAATTTATTGAAGGTTGACTGAAAGCCAATCTTGGGTCTACTATGAAGCCTCTTGTAGTGTTGGCTAAGCTTGAAGTCTGAGAGAAGAGATTGTCAAATAGGGCAGCTCTGATCCAAAATTCTAATTACTGTTGTTTTCTGTAGAAATTCTCAGAGAACCCTGACAAGTTTTTCAGATCCCAGATTGTTTTATGTTGGCCATTGCGCTATTGAGCAATGACTTGGAGTTTGCTCTATGAGTTAGAACGCTGTGGCTTTCCTTTTACAATGGTTTGTTAAAGAGTTCCCCACATTTGGCTAAAAATCTACACACTTTTTGGTGTGCATTGCAGTAAAAATAAATGGACTTGAACCTATCTGCATAGTTTAGTAAAAATAAATGCACTTGAACCTACCAAGAGATGAAACTCAATTTGTTAGCATTTATTAATTGTTCTTATTTTTTTAAAGATTTTATTTATGTATTCATGAAAGACACAGAGAGAGGTACAGACACAGGCAGAGGGAGAAGCAGGCTTCCATGCAGGGAGCCTGATGTGGGACTCTATCCCAGGTCTCCAGGATCACAACCCCCACCCCCACTCCGGGCTGAAGGCGGCGCTAAGCCGCTGAGCCACCCGGGCTGCCCTAATTGTTCTTATTTGATCATAAAAATATTATCTGCCCACCATGGCCACTTGACCAGTGAATCATCTCGGGGACTAAGGAATTTTTCTATTTCAGACACAGTGTCAATGATCCACAAGTTTTAAATGTCAACCAGGAGATGGATCTAGCACAGTTGTGTTGCATGGGTTATTGGTCATAATTCCACATGCGCACATATAGTTAGAGTTTTGGTAAGTGTTTGATTTATTTTTGGCCACCCATAGCTGGTTTCATTATCCCAAATTTATATTGAAGACCAAATTCTTTCAAATTTTTCCATTTCAGCTCCTATTTAAAAAGTGCCTGGGTGTAATTTTTACTTTGCCTCTGTCGACTGGCTTTTAGGCAGGCACGCTAATTCCCATTTCCCCTGAGCCAAGATCATGTCTTCTGTTTCAGCTGCAAGCTAATAACCTGTCAGGAGTATGGAAATATATATCTGGAGTTTGTGATTCTGCACAGAATCAGGATTTCTAAGAGCGCCTGAGAGAGGAAACTCTGCTCCATGCTTCTCATGTTTAAATGTTGGCTCTTAATGTTCATTCAAATCAACTGCAAGAGACCCAGGTTCCTCTGGAAGTTGCTTTCTCTATCTTTTCACCTTCTACAATCTCATATGCACATGCATCCATTGAAACTTATGGAATTTCTATGAGTCTTTGTGTTTTGGGGAGTGCTCCCCATAAAATCATTGCTGCATTACTGGGAAGGTGGCGTCCATGGTACAGGGCTGGGTTCAGATGCCAACTCTGTTAAATACTGGTTGGGTGATCTTGGGCAAATCTAACCTTTCTGTCTTTTGCTTTCCTCATATGTAAAATGAGGATGAAAATTGTCTTGGTTTCAGTTCTTCCAGTGATCCAAGGGCATATGGGTGCAATATTTCAGTGTCTGCTCTAGTAATTGTACTATTATAAGGATTATAGCAGCCTTGTTATAAGTTTTTTGTGAAGTTAATACTCTAAAGCTTTTTGAACAGTTCCTTGCACATAGCAAGCTTCTAATGTGCATTATTTACCATTATTACCTTAAGAATCTCAAGAAAATATCAATTCTCTGCCTCTGATAGGAGACTGAGCTCTAATTAAGCTAAATGCATGCCCACTGTGTGAAGTTTTGTTTTGTTTTCATTTCTAGAGCAGTAAATACAATCGCATGTCAAAAACAGCCAACCAATCAAATAACCAATCAACCAACCAAAATATCAATTCAGGTTCTAAAGCAAACACAAAATTCATAAAACACAAACTTATTTCAGGGAGTTGATCCAAACTTCCAGTTAATATTCTCTCTTGAAGAAGTATCTGTTGCTCTTATATCCCACAAAAGGCAAAACTCAGTGCCTGACAACGGTTTTTTTTTTTAATTTTTATTTATTATTTATGATAGTCACACACAGAGAGAGAGAGAGAGAGAGGCAGAGACACAGGCAGAGGGAGAAGCAGGCTCCATGCAGGGAGCCCGACGTGGGATTCGATCCCGGGTCCCCAGGATCGCGCCCTGGGCCAAAGGCAGGCGCCAAACCGCTGCGCCACCCAGGGATCCCTGACAATGGTTTTTGATAGTATTTTTTAAAGTTAAAAGAAACAAGTGTATCTTGGAATGAATAATATACAATGTGGTGAAAAATGGCCTCCATGTACAATTTTCATTGGTTCCTATGAGTTACACTGTCTTATATTAAAGAGCACTCATTCTGGTTGTCCCTACATCTGGAGAAGAACAGGCCACAGTTTTTTTCAGGCCTCTCTCCCAGAGTTTATTTTTTTATTTTTTTCTCCCAGAGTTTAATAGCTGTCCCTGCTTAAAATCTTTCTTACAGATAATCTGTGTTGTTGCAATTTAAGACAGTTTCCTTTTATCCTATTTTCCACTCATCCTATGGATAAGAGCCCAGTATGGACGTGAACCTCATAATCCTGTCACACAAAGAATGCCAGTGATCTAGACTGCCACTCAGTATTTGTGTTGCTGGGAGGATGAACAGTATCTGGGTTGGTTATTGTTGGTTTTATTCTCCTAATACCTTTGGGCTTTACTTGAAAGACAAAACCCAACTGAAAAACTTCTGTTATTATCTCTCTCTCTCTTTTTTTTAGTTAGGGGGAGAGAGAGAGAGAGAGAGAAAGAGAGAGAAAGGGAGGAGAAGCAGAGGGAGAGGGAGAGAGAGAGAATCTTAAACAGGCTTCATGCCCAGTGCAGAGCCTGATATGGTTCCATCTCATTATCCTGAGATCATGACCTGAGCCAAAATCAAGAGTCAGATGCTTAACCAACTGAGCCACCCAGTTTGGTGCCCCAATTTTCTTTTTATAAAGGAATTCTCAGATTTCCTTTCCTATACCTAGAAGTGTATGTACTTGGGTTCTTCTTTATGATCAGAAGCAAAGACAGCCAGAAAGTTTGAAAACTTTTAGGCAATTTCTAATCAGAAGATTACTTTCTCACTTAATTTTTTCTTTGAATTTGTCTTTTGAACTTAAGAGTATTCAGCTTGGCACAGAGGTAGCATCATAACCAATGAGGTTTATTTTTATTTTTTAAAGAACATTTTTATTTATTTATTCATGAAAGACACAGAGAGAGAAAGAGAGACAGAGACACAGGCAGAGGGAGAAGCAGACTCCATGCAGGAAGCCTGCCGTGGGACTTGATCCCGGGTCTCCAGGATTAGGCCCTGGGCTGAAGGCAGTGCTAAACTGCTGAGCCACCTGGGCTGCCCCAATGAGGTTTATTTGAGGCATGATTATTGCTAATTGAAATTAGAGTAGTCAACCTTAATTTGCATGTATGCATCAAAAATTTAAACCTGCTCATTATATTGTTTTTTTGCAATAAATTTTATACAGTGGCTCTTTTTTTCCTCCAGTTTTATAGGGATATAATTGACATGTAATATTGTGTAAGCTTAAGGTATACAGAGTGATGATTTGATATCCATATATATAGAGAAATGATGACCACAATAAGGTTAACACATCTATGACCTCACATACTTTCCACTTTTTGTGTATGTGGTGAGAACTTTTAAGATCTGTTCACTTAGCAACTTTCAAATATGTAACAGAGTATTGGTAACCATTGTCACCACGCTGTACATTATATCCTCAGATCTTATGCATCTTTTTTTTTTTTTAAAGATTTTATTTATTTATTCATGATAGTCACACACAGAGAGAGAGAGAGGCAGAGACACAGGCAGAGGGAGAAGCAGGCTCCATGCAGGGAGCCCGATGTGGGATTCGATCCCGGGTCTCCAGGATCGCGCCCTGGGCCAAAGGCAGGCGCCAAACCGCTGCGCCACCCAGGGATCCCTCTTATGCATCTTATAACTGGAATGTTTGTACCCTTTGACCACCTTCACCCATCCCACCTCCTCACCCCTCCCACCCCTGGCAATTACCAATCTATCTCTGTTTCTATGAGATCAGTTTTTTTAGATTCCACGTATAAGTCAGATCATACAATATTTATCTTTCTCTGACTTACTTCACTCAGCATAACATCCTCAAGTTTTATACATCTTACTGCAACTGGCAGGGTTTCCTACTTTTTTATGATTGAATAATATTCCATTGCATGTGTGTGTATTTTCTCGATCCATGTATCTGTCATTAGACCCTTAGATTGTTCCCATGTGTTGTGCTGCCATGAACATAGGAGTGCAGATATCTCTTCAAGATAGTGATTCCATTTCCTTCCAATTAATACCCAGAAGTGGAATTGCTAGATCAGATGGTATTTCTATTTTTATTTTTTTGAGGAAACTCCATTCTGTTTTCCATAGTAGACATACCAGTTAACCTTCCCACCAGTAGAGTACAGGGGTTCCCTTTTCTCCACATTCTTCCCAGCACCTGTTATCTATGGTCTTTTTGATAACAGCAGTTCTACCAAGTATGAGGTAATATCTCACTGTAGTTTTGATTTGCATTTTCTTGATGATTAGTGGTATCTGTCAAGCAACTTTTCATGTACCTGTTGGCATTTGTATATCTTCTTGGGAAAAATGTCTATTCAGCGCCTCTACCCAGTTTTTAATGGGGCTATTTTCTCTCTTGCTATCAAAGTTTATGAGAGCCTTACATATTTTGGATATTAACACAGTATCAGATACATAGTTTGCAAGCATTTTCTTTTATTCCATAGGTTCCCTTTCCAGTTTGTTCATGGGTTTTTTGTTTGTTTTTTGCTGTGCAGAAATGGTTTGATTTGCTGTATTCTCATTTGTTTATTTTTGCTTGTGTTGTTTATGCTCTTGGTGTCATAGTTAAAAAAAAAAATCATTGCCAAGACCAATGTAAAGGAACATTTTCCTTGTGTTTTATTCTAGGAATTTTATGGTTTCATGTCTTCTTTTTTATTCTTTTTTTTAATAAATTTATTTTTTATTGGTGTTCAATTTGCCAACATACAGAATAACACCCAGGGCTCATCCCGTCAAGTGCCCACCTCAGTGCCTGCCACCCAGTCACCCCCACCCCCCGCCCCTCCCACCACCACTAGTTCGTTCCCAGAGTTAGGAGTCTTCCATGTTCTGTCTCCCTTTTGGTTTCATGTCTTCTATTTCAAGTGTATTTTTGTGAGTGTTTTACAATAGGTGTCCAGTTTCATTCTTTTGCATGTAAATTTCTAATTTTCCCAGTACTTTTATTGAAGGGATTGTCTTTTTCACATTGAGTATTTTTGGCTCTCTTGTCCAATATTAGTTGGCCATATATGCATGGGTTTATTTCTGGGCTTCTAGGCTCTTGCTTCTGTTCCTTTGATCTAATGTGTCTGTTTTTATGCCAGGACCATACTGTTTTGATTACTATAGCTTTGTAATATAGTTTGAAATCAAAAAGTGTGCTGCATCCATCTTTGTGGATTTTTTCCCCCCTCAAGATTATTTGGCTCCTCAGGGTATTTTGTGTTTTTTTTTTTTTTTTTTTTTAAAGAATTTTATGATTGTTTTTTCTATTCCTTTGAAAAATTCTATTGGAATTTTGACAGGGATTTCACTGAGTCGACAGATGGCTTTGGGTTGTATGGATATTTTAACAATACTAATTCTCCAGATCTATGATCATGGAATATCTTTCTTTTTGTATCTTCTTCAATTTTTTCATCATTGTTTAATAGTTTTCAGTGTACTCGTTTATAGTTTTTACTTGCCGGGTTAAAATTTTGTTTCTAAGAATTTTATTCCTTTTGATGCTATTATAAACAAATTGTTTTCTTTATTTTTCAGATAATTTGTTGTTAATATGTAGAAACACAACTGAGTTTTGCATGTTAATCTTGTATCTTGCAGTTCTACGGAACTCATTGATTAGTTCTAGTAGTTTTTTTGATTAATAGTTTTTTGACTCTTCAGAGTTTCCTAGATATATAAGATCATGTTATTTGTAGAGACAATGTTATTTCTTCCTTTTTTATTTGTATTATGTTGAACTATATTTCTTCTATACTCAACTTGTTAAGAGTTTTTTTTATCATGAAAGGATGTTGAATTTTGCCAAATGCTTTTTCTGTATCTATTGAGACGTTCACATTATTTTTTATCTTTCGTTATTTAAGTGTGATGTATCATATTGATTGATTTGCATTTGCATCCCAGGGATGAATCCCAGTTGATCAAGGTGTAGATCCTTTCAATGTGCTGTTGATTTTGGGTTGCTAACATTTTGTTGAAAATTTTTATATCTGTTTTAATAGGGGCTCTTTGAGGTTTTATTTCTCGTAGTGTCCTTTTCCATCTTTGGCATCAGGGCACTGCTTGCGTCATAAAATGAATTTGGAAGTATTCCCATTTCTTTAGTTTTTTGGAAGACTTTAAGAAGGATTAGTATTAATTCTTCTTTAAATGTTTGATGGAATTCACCAGTGAAATCATCTGATCCTAGGCTTTCTTTGTTGGAAGGCTTTTGATTACTGAGTCAATCTCCTTACTTGTTGGTCTGTTCACATTTTTTTATGACTTCATGGATCAGTCTCAGTAGGTTGTATGTTTCTAGGAGTTTCTTCTAAGTGGTCCAATTTGCTGGCATAAAATTATTCACAGTAGGGCAGCCTGGGTGGCTCAGCGGTTAAACACCTGCCTTCAGCCCAGGACCTGATCCTGGAGACCCAGGATCGAGTCCCACATCAGGCTCCCTGCATGGGGCCTGCTTCTCTCTCTGCCTGTGTCTCTGCCTGTGTCTCTGCCTCTCTCTCTGTGTGTGCCTCTAATGAATAAATAAACAAAATCTTAAAAAAAATTATTCACAGTAGTCTTTTAGGATCCTTTGTATTTCTATGGTATCAGGTGTTATGTCTCTCTTTTCATTTCATTTTTTTGGTATTAAAATTTTTTTTATTGGAGTTTGATTTGCCAACATATAGTATAACACCCAGTGCTCATCCCATCAAGTGCCCCCCTCAGTGCCCGTCACCCAGTTACCGAATCCCCCCACCTACCTCCCTTTCCACTACCCCTTGTTCATTTCCCAGAGTTAGGAGTCTCTCGTGTTCTGTCACCCTCTCTGATATTTCCCACTCAATTTCCCACACTTCTTTCATTTCGGACTTTGAGTCCTCTTTCTTGTTTTCTTAGTGAGTCTAGCTAAAGGTTTGTCAATTTTGTTTATCTTTTCAAAGAAGCAACTCTTAGTTTTGTTCATCTTCTCCATTGTTTTCCTATTCTCTATTTCAGGTATTTCTGCTTTAATTTTTATTATTTCCTTCCTTCTGCTAACTTTGGGCTTCTTTGCTCTTCTTTTTCTAGTTCCTTGAGGCATAATGTTAAGTTTTTTATTTGAGAGCTTTCTTCTTCCTTAGTTGTGTACATTTATAACTATAAACTTACCTCTTAGAAATGCTCTTTTTGCTTCCCATAAATTTTGTTATGTGTTGTTTCTATTTTTGTTTGTCTCAAGACATTTTTAAGTTTTTCTTTTGATTTATTCTTTGATCTAGTGGTTGTTCAAAAGTATGTTTAATTTCCTTGTATTTATGGATTTTCCAGCTTTCCTTATTTTATTCATTAGAATTCCATGTGACTGTGGAAAATATACTTGATATGATTTCTATCTTCTTAAATTTATTGTGACTTGTTTTGTGGCCTAACACGATCTGTCCTAGAAAGTGTTCTGTGTGTGCTTTAAAAGACTATGTATTCTACTGCTGTTAGATCAGATGTTCTATATATATCTGTGAGGTCCATTTGGTCTACAGTTGTGTTCAAATGTGCTGTTTTCATACTGATCCTTACCTTGGCTCTTTTAAAGACAGTTTTGTGAGTATCATACCTGCCTATTCTCCTAGAATGTATTAGAGCCTGAATAAATTTTGTCCTTATATGACCAAGTGTTAGGGCAGTGTGACATTCAAAGAAATAACAAAAAGCAAATGAAAAGTGGGGGTTCTAAATTTTGCTTGCAGTTCTCAGAACACATTAAAAGGGATCAGTAAACAGATCGTAGCCATCTTGCGTAAGATTCTTATTGCCCTACTACTTCCTTATTGCTGGGGAATAAGGAGCTTTTCTTCTCCACTTTCTCTCTTCCACTACTTCCCACTGTTCTCCATTCCTTTTTCACCTGTTGGGTTCAGTCCTTCTAGTCTTGATTCTGCATCATAGGAACCCAGCAATTAATTTGGCAAGAGAAAAAAGATCCCTTGGAGGGGGGGCAAAGAGGAGACACCAAGCAGGCAGGGCCAATATTATTTTTATTGGGGAGCAGAGACCTCAAGTGTTCAAGTGAGACTAAAAATACTCAAATAATAATACATTTTGCATGTATCTCAAAAGCATTTTAAAAAAGAACATGACAGTTTAATGCAGTTGTTAAAGTTCTTTTTTGCTTTATTTAACTTAGTGTAAGCTTTTCAAAGGAGGCAACCTGTCCATAGTTCTCAAGCCCATGGCATTGGAATGTGAGCTTGGAGAAAACTCAGATAATACACTTAGAATATTCTTCTACAATTATAACAGATATAGGGACAAAATGCACAATGAAGAGTCTGAGTCTATTCTACTTCATGAGGAGAGTGGATTTTCCAGGATGTTGCTGTGGTTTTCCAGAATTTCCCTCTAGGAATAGCTAAAAGAGGCAGCTGGTTGGAAAGGAAGTGCTAGGGAGAATGAAAATTGGGTTTGAACAGCACTTTATGGAAGATGGAGAGAAAAACATTTTCCACATCAAAGAGTAGAGGGGTGGTGGTGGCTGCTGGAGGTCCACAGAACGCCAGAGCCTCCCCATCTAGTGCACCCCTGGGAACTCCCATTGCTCATGTATGAGCTGTTTGCAGCCCAAGAACCTTTCTTGCATGCATTGTGCCTCAGGTTATTGGCATACTGCATGGGTTATTTTATTATCCTTGAGGGAGTCTTTTTGTTGTGATGCTTTTGTTTTTAAAAATCCCTTTCTCTCTATATAAGCACTATTAAGAGTGGTCTGTGGCCTTTCAAACATACACAGAGGTTTAATTTGTGTTTTAAACAAACAAAAAATGAGATCATACCCACTCTTAGACTTGAAAATTTCTTTGCTTTCATTTTATAGTTGTCGTGAATATCCATGTCAGAATATTTAAGTATACTGAATTCCTTTTAACAACTGTTTATTTCATTGCATGATTGTAGAATCTTGTACTCAATAATTCCCCTATTGTTGGATATGTAGGTTACTTCCAACTTTTCATTTTACAAATAATGGTGCAGTGAATACCCTGTGAAGTGAGGAAAGTGGAACAGATGATGATTTCTGAGTTCCAATGGACCATGAATCTTACATTGACAAATTGATGTTGCCCAGTTTCAGAGATTTAGGGCTGTTCCAAACCAATATAAAAATCTGCTCTTCAAAAGATTACTAGCAACAAACTGATTTAAGTTGTCCTGATTGAGTTTGATTAATGGACAATCCATTGACCCATGGAAGATTCTTTTGAGACATTTAAGCTGTAATTTCTTTTCTTTTTTTTCCTTTTTTTAACGATTGTATTTATTTATTTGAGAGAGAGGGAGAGAGCACATGCACATTTGAGCAGGGGGAGGGGCGGGGGGAGACAGAGAGGGAGGCAGAAGCAGACTCCCCACGGAGCAGAGAGCCAGAGGTGGGGCTCAATCTCAAGACCCCAAGATCATGACCTGAGCCAAAGGCAGCCACTTAACCAATGGAGCCACATAGACACCCCCTATAAAATTTTCTTGTAGGATTTTTTGAAAGCTGAAAGACACTACTGAACAAACTTCAATTTGACCAGATTTTGTTTATGTGTCCAGTTCACATCAATTTGATGGCTGCATGTTTACGTGTGCACTTAAACATTCCCCAGTATTTGGATAGGGTACATTTGACCTGTTGGCCAATTAACAGATTTGGTTTAATCAGGTTCCAAGTAAGATATAGCATTCATGTGATAGTGCTCTTTCATTTAAAGTCTACGTTTTCCTTACTGAACCTTGGGAAAATCAAATATATAAATAAAATGAAGAGATTGGGAAAGAACTTGTTTTGGTTTCTTTCAACCTCTGCTTACTGAAGGCTCAGAGCCAAAAGGAGAAACATAGAGCAATAGGGATTTTACTATTTACTTGCGTAGCTGAACAGGTCTGTAGATGTCTGGAACCATTCTCTGTAAAATATAGTATTTACCAGCTCTTAAGAGTCTCTTAAGAAAACAATCCTGGTTCAATACAGTAAATATCAAAGTGCAAATCTGAAATCTATTCAAACCAATACAAGAATGGTTTAGAATATGCATTGGCAGATTACTTTTAGGTCAACTATACAAAAGATTATATAAATAATTTGTGCTATTAGCCAATGTACAAAACCTGGTGTTATATTTTGATCCCTCTGTGATATCACATCCTAATCAGGGTGAGTACGCATCACAAATAAGTTATTACTACTTCTGTGCCAAAGAGTGGTAGTAATTTGATTTTTATAAATGAACTTGAGGCCTAATAGATTAGCTAAAGGATGGACAACCAGTTCAATGTGGCCTATTCACAGACTAGTCATTATCCTTCGAAATAGAGCAAAAAGCTCTTCGCAAGCAGGGAATTACCAACACTATCAGATTTTTTTTTAATGATCTTGAGTTTCGTCATTTCAATATGTGAGAACCAGATAAGAATCTTCCTTGAGCAGGAACAGTTTGTAGGTTCTGAGATAGAAGGAATCTAGTGGAGTAATGATGGTCATAAGTGAGTGGAAGTTGCAAGTAAGCCAGAATAATGAGAAAACAGAACCTACAAAGGTAAAATTTAAATATGCATATAGAATAGAAGATGAGGAAGTCAGTGAGAAGGAGAGGCTGGGTTAGGGTGGTGACGAGTCATGACTAGCTGTATACCCTCCTTGGATTCTGAACAACACAAGTTCCTGAAGTCTAGGTGGTCAGTATTTCCCTAGATTTCTGTTAGGCCTTGGCCTCATGGTTGAAATTTCTGTGTTCTCATTCTCAAGTGTATTCTTACAAGCTACTTCATCCTGCAAAATCCTACCTTATTATTTGAGGTAACTTGAGTCAAGACTTTGTTCCTTGCAACTGGAAAAGCTAAGTTAAAAACTTACATTATTAACTGTGAAGAAACCAAGGCTTAAGGTCATATTCTAGTTGCTTAAGGGGCTGGAATTCAAGTCTGTGTTTATATGACTCAAAGGCCCAAACTTTTTAACTCTGTGGCATACATGATATATTTTCAGACACATTCAGGTGTTTAACTTTGACAGCAATACGCTCTCACCAGTTAAGTGAACTACTTTGGAACTAAGTGTAAATTAAATGATATTCCATCTGTATTAATGAATTTCTTCACTAAAATTAAAATATGGTATTGTATATATGCATAACTAACTTATGATTTCCTATTATTGATAATAATTAAGAACTGGTTTGTATATGAAATGTTTACAGCATTCATTTCACTTCATTATCCCCATGAGGTCAGATCACTTTGAAATTAAAATCAAATGAGACATGTCACATACTCTTCAGTAACTTGCAAGTTAAAAATTCTTGGCAAAAGAAATTAATCATAAATTTTGAGATTTATCTCTCTTTTACTAATTTCCTTCTCTTGTTTCATTTACTCTGGTTCTTGTTGAAAGAAGAGGCTTTTCTACACATGAATGTGTATACTATATGTGCACAACCAAATTCTAGAAGGGCTACCAGTTTTTCTCCAGACCAAAAATAGCAAAATGGTGTCCTGCAGTTTTATTTATTTTTTTATTTTTTTTATTTTTTTTGCAGTTTTATTTTTGAATTATTTTTCTGACATTTAGAAATTGAGAGACTTTATATTAAAAAAGATATTGTTAATGTTTTATTGAAAAATTGCCATCTGGCGCTACTGGGCTTGTATTCTCCTATAGGAATAGTTGTTTGGAGCATAGTGGAGGCTGCCTCCAACAAACATAGACTCTCTAGCTCACCACTGTCCCCATCATTTCCTGGTGTCATAGGTCCAACTGATGCTTAACATATACATTACATATGTGGCCAGTGGAGGCATTTGAGTTTGTAATCTCTGATTAAGAACCCAGACTTCTTTTTTTTCTTTTTTACATTTTTAAAATTTAAATTCAATTTGCCATCATATAGTGTAACACTCCCAGTTGCTTATCCCCTCTCTCCCCTTCAGCAACCCTCAGTTTGTTTCCCAGAGTTAAGAGTCTCTCATGGTTTGTCTTCCTCTCTAATATTTCCTAGTCAGTTCCCCTCCTCTCCCTTATAACCCCTTTCACTATTTCTTATATTCCATGTATGAGTGAAACTATATGATGATTGTCCTTCGATTGACTTATTTCACTCAGCATAATACCCTCCAGTTCCATCCACGTTGAAGCAAATGGTGGGTATTCATCTCTTGTGATGGTTGAATAATATTCCATAGTATCTACATACCCCATCTTCCTTATCCATTAATCTATCAAAGGACATCATGGCTCCTTTCACAGTTTAGCTATTGTGGACATTGCTGCTACGAACATTGGGGTGCAGGTATCGTGGTGTTTCACTACATCAGTATCTTTGGGGTAAAATACCCAGTAGTGCAATTGCTGGGTTGTAGAGTAGGTCTATTTTTAACTTCCTGAGGAACCTCCACACAGTTTTCCAGAGTGGCTGCACCAGTTTGCGTTCCCACCAACAGTGTAAGAGGGCTCCCCTTTCTCCACATCCTCTGCAACATTTGTTTCCTGTCTTGTTAATTTTCACCATTCTCACTGGGATGAGGTGTTATCTCATTGTGGTTTTGATTTATAAGAACCCAGAGTTCTTCAGTGTTGGCCATTATCAGAGTGATCTAGGATAGAATCTGAGCAGCTGCGGGTAATCTTCAGCTGCTTGATTTTATTCTGAGAAATTTCTCCCAACTGCAGATGTGCATCTAATATCTCCTGGGGTGCTTCCCCCAAATCTACATTTGGTCTCCTACTTCCCAGCTCCCCAACTGGGGGTAGATCCAGTAAGTCTGGTGTGGAGCCAGGGAATCTGAATGTTTAAAAAACAACCCTCTTGGTTCCCCTTGGTTTTGAGTAAGATGGAAAAAGCCCACCTCATCCCCTCTGCTTTCTGCTGAATGCAGCTATAAAACCTGGACAGGACACATGGAGTAGCTGTTTGAGGATTTTGAGATTTTGAAGAACAAATAGTAGCAGATAGGGGAAGAAGTCCAGGACTTAAAGTACCATCAAACTAGTGGTGAGTTCACCTTATATGTGTGTCTGCCATCTTCCAGCTTGACCTCAGTGTGATCTGAAACCTAAAAGTCAACACCAGCATGGATAGAACTCCAGGAGAAGTTCTGTAGTTCCTAGAGAGAATATGTCAGGAGATTTCCCATTTTTTCCCCTTTCTTTTTTTCCATCTGTTGTGCCATAGATCTCAAGCAGTCCTGGGGTAGTAGTAGCAGTAGGGGTAAGATGGCTGGCAGGAACCCCAAACTTGAAGTGGCTGTGAGACAGTCGGGAAAAACATCATTGCTTCCCCCCACCCTCCCCCGTCTTCCCACTACTTGACTCTCCATCCTCACAGAAAGGGGCAGGTATGGGAAGTGTATGACAGAATAGAGCAAATAAAGCCCCAACTTTCATGTCAGAGAACCAAAAAGAACCCCAGGGAAGCTGGAAAGTATCAAAAGAGAGGGTGGAATCAGGGGAAATTATGAAAGTTATTTATGAACTACTGGGCTTATTCCTTAGCTGAGCATGCATGGATCTGACCCTAAATTGTATATATAGACTTTGAGAACTCTACTGTAAAGTCTTTGAAAACCAAAATTATATTGGGTTAATTTACTAAGAAGATATAACATTCCTAAATGTATATGCTCCTAATAACAGAACTTCAAAGTACATGAAGCAACAATGGAGAGAACAGGAGGAAGAAATAGAGAATCTAGAATTATAGTTGGAGATATTAGTGATCTCTCAGAAACCTATAAAACAGACAAAGACAGATATGTTAGATAGAAAATCAGCAAGGGTATGGAAATACTGAACAACATTATCAACTGGATCTAATCGACATTTATAGAACACTCTAATCATCAGCAGAATATGTATTCTTTTCAAGTGCATGGAACATTTACCAAGGTAAATCATATCCCGAGTTGGTCATTAAAACAAACAAAAATAACAAAATGTAAAAGAACTGAAGTCATGCAAAATATGTTCCCATACTGTAAAGGAATTAGACTAAATATTGATGAGAAAAATAACAAAAATCTCTAAACATGTGGAAATTAAACAACATGCTTCTCAGCAATCTGTGAGTCAAAAAGAAACTTTCAAGGAAAATTAGAAAATATTTTGGACTAAATGAGAGTGAAAATACAACTCATAAAAATTTGTGGGATGCAGATATAGCAGTACTGAGGGGGGGAAATTATAGCAACAAATGTTTACATTGAAAAAGAAGACAATTTTTATTTTATTTTATTTGCATTTATTTATTTATTATTATTATTTTTTAATAATAAATTTATTTTTTACTGGTGTTCAATTTGCCAACATACAGAATAACACCCAGTGCTCATCCCAAGTGCCCCCCTCAGTGCCCGTCACCCATTCACCCCCACCCCCCGCCCTCCTCCCCTTCCACCACCCCTAGTTTGTTTCCCAGAGTTAGGAGTCTTCATGTTCTGTCTCCCTTTCTGATACTTCCTACCCATTTCAAGAAGACAATTTTTAAATCGGTAATCTATACTTCCACATTTTTCCACTAGAAAAAAGACAGCAAAATAAATACAAAGGTAAGGGGTAAAAAGATCACAGCAGAAATCAATGATATTGAAAACAGTAAAACAATAAGAAAAATTAAATAACCCCAAAGTTAGTTATATGAAAAGATGAATAAAATTGATAATACAGCAAGATTGACAAAGAGAAAAAGAGAATATACAAATTATGAGTATCAGGAAGAAAAATCACTACAGAGATTTTAGACATTAAAGGATGAAAAGGAAGTGCTACAAATTACTCTTCGTAAATAAATTCAACAACTTAGATGAAATGACTGATTTCTCAAAAAATACACATTGTCAATATCCAAAATGAAGTAGATAATTTGGACATTTTTATGGCCACTAAATAAATTGAATCTATAATTTAAAACCTCCCCCAAAATAAACTTGTAAGTGCAGACAGATACACTGGTGAATTTTCCAAATATTAAAATAAATTCTACACAATCTCTTCCAGAAAACAGAAAAGGGTGAAATACTCCAAACTTCTTTCATGAAGCCAGCATTATTCTGACACTAAAAGCAGACAAATATGGTATAAGAAGAGAAATATATAGATCAATATCCTTTATAAACATGTGTAAAAATCCTTAACAAAATATTAACAAATCCAGCAATATATAAAATAAAAAATCTGGGGTTTATCTAAGAATATGAGACTGGTTTAATATTCACAAACCAACCAAGGCAATCCACTATCTTAGCAATTTAAAGAAGAAAAACCACACACTCATATATGAATTGAGACAAAATCATTTAAACTAGTTCTTCAATCTACTAAAGGGCATTTACAAAAAAACCGTACAGCTAAAATTATTTTTCATGGTGAAACACTCAATGCTTCCCCCTTATGATCAGGAACAAAAGAAGTTTGTCCACTCTCATCACTACTATCTAACATTATACTGGAAGTAACAGCCAATATGACAAGGCATGAAAAGGAGTTAAAAGGCATATACAGAGTGGAAAGGAAGAAATAAGGCAATTTTTATTCACAGTTGATATGATTGTCTACATAGAAAATCCTGAGGAATCCCCCAAAAAGTCCTAAAACTAGTAAAGGAAAATCAGAAGATACAAAGTGAACACTCAAAAGCCAATTATACTTCTTTTTTTATTTTTTTAAGGATAAGGTTTTTTTTTTGTTGTTATTTGAGAGAGAGAACACAGAATGGGGATAGGGGTTGAGGAGTGAAGATGACACCCCGCTAAGCAGGGAGCCTTATGCAGGGCTCGATCCCAGGACTCAGATCATGACCTGAGCTGAAGGCAGACATATAACTGACTGAGCTACCTAAGCACCCCACCAATTGTATTTCTGTATGCTATCAATATTTAGTTGAAATGAGAACTGAAATGAGAAAAAGCAATACTATTTACAATTGCTCAAAGAAAGTGAAAAGCTTGGCTATAAACCTAACTAAACATAGGATCTATATTCTGAAAACTACTAAACATTGTTAAAAAAACAAAACAAAACACCAAAATGAAGGGATATACCATGTCCATGGTTTGGAAGACTCAATGTAGCAAAAGTGTCATCTTCTGATTATGGTTGATCCACAGATGTAATGCAATTCCAATAAACATTCCCATAAGATTTTGGTAGATGCAGACAGATGAAGTCTAGAATTTATATGGAAAGGCAAAGGAACTAGAGCAAGTAAAACAATTTTGAAAAAGAAGATAAAGCAGGAGGAGTCACATTTTTTGATTAGCAGAAAGCAGTAGGTATTGGCAAAGGGATAGACATATAGATGAATGAAACAGAATAGAGAGTCCAGAAATAGAACTGAATAAATATGACCAGTTGATTTTTGACCAAAGTGCTGAGTAACTCCTAGGAGAAACAATAATATTTTCAATGTATTAGAAGAGTCGGAACTGTGAATACAATTAAAAATTGGATCCAAAGAGGATATATGGATGTCAGATAAGGACATGAAATGATATTCAACATCATTAGCTTTTCGGAGCTGCCAACTGAAACCAGAATGAGCTATAACTACATAATAATTTGAATGAATGGCTAAAATAAAACATACTGCAAATACCAAGTGCTGATGAAGATGTACATCATTTGGAGCAGCATCTCATATACTGCTGGTGGGAATGCAAAATGGGATGTACTGCCACTCTGGAAAACAGTTTGTAAGTTGCTTATTAAAGAGATTATTAGCATATGATTCTATAATCCCACTGCTATGTATTTACCCTAGAGAATGAAACCTTAGGTTCACACAAAAACCTGGACACAGATATTTATAGCAGCTCTATTCATAATATTGACCAAACAGGAAACACCCCAAAGTCCTTCAACAGGTGAATGGATAAACAAAGTGTGATATACCTCTACAATGAAATACTACTTGACAATAAAATGGAACCCCTACTATACACAACTTGCATGAATCTCAAGGGATTATTCTGAGTGAAAGGTGCCTGCCTCAAAATGTCATATAACTGTGTGACTCCATTTATACGGTACTCAAAAAGACAAAAGTCTAGAGATGAAACCAGAGCAGTGGCTACTCAGGGCTGGGAGTGGGGGACTACGTGGATGCCTCGGTGGCCAGGTGCTGATTTGCCCGTGTATTAAGTGTGTCTGTGTGAGTTTCTTGAGAGTGATGGAAATGTTTGTCTCCTGATTGTGAAGCTAGTTTACATGAATTTATACATAAATTAAAATTCATAGAACAGAACATACCAAAAAAGTCCCATTTTACTGTAAGTTTTTAGAACATTAAAACACATTTTAAAATTTTCACCCTTACCATTAAGGTGCTGTCTGGGCTGCATACCACATCTCTGCAGCAACTACCCAATGGTAGGCCTCTTAAGGAACAGAGTTCTGGAACACCCCTCCAAAAAGAACTTATTTTGAAGAATCACAATAAGGAGTAAATAACTTGCAGCAGGAGATAGGCAATGGTTTCAAAGCAAGAGAAGTAAAGGGTCTTAAATGTTGCATGGCTGCCAAGTCAAATAGAAAACACAAATATTTGTATAGCTTTGTAACAAAAGAGCCATATGTGTTTTGGCAGAAAGACCTCTTAATGGCACTTGTGGCTTTAAAATAACTGAGCCTTGCTTCTATTATGTGGAAATTGCACACAGATGTACTGCATGTCAGGGACCACAGTGCTGCCTAGGGGAGAGGACATTAAAGATAAAACCCAGACTGACAAGGAGGCGAATCTGTCTACTTGTGCAGAGGGGGTGAGCCCAATAACTTCTTGGCACTGGATCTTGAGATTGCGTACACTACTTAGAAGCGTCGTTTGGATTACTTTGCTGTTGTGGGTTCATGACTATTTCTGTTTTCAGCTGCACAGATAGTATCTTAAGCCTTTTAGTTTGGGGATGAGGTGTTTGGGGATCAAAAGCAAAATACTTGGCTTTTTGGAACGAGTAGAGTGGTGGGTATTGATGGAGACCGGGTTTTTGGAAACGTATCCCCACACATCCAACTGCAAAGTCAAACAAATTCTCTGCTCCCGAAAAGGAGATACTTAACCCCAGCTTCCCTTTCTATCAAATTGAATCAAATGCTTACACATGCAAGGTTTGGGGTTAAGGAAGCAGAGGTCAAGAAGGGTTCTTGGCATATAAGTAAAAAAACCAATTTTAGGTTACTGAAAAAGAATGCCCTGGAAGGATAAGGGGTAATTATCAGAATCCGAGGAAGAACTAGTCTTAAAAATAATAGGAACCTGGGTGGTGGGAATTATGTATGGGCAATCTCTTTCAGAGAATTTCTCTCTGGATTAAGGAAGAAACTCAATCCATTGTCCCCATTTTCACATTAGTAAGATTCAGCCTGTGCTCATTCTTTGTTCAGTCACATGCTTGCTCTTTGGCCAGGGAAGTGGGGATCTATCACCTTGAGTGACCATGCAGTGGAGAAGGGGGTGGTTCTGCAAAAGCAAAGTTCTGTTTCCTTGAAAAGGGGCTGGATATTGGACGGGTAGAAACAGCAGTTTCCAGATCACCCCTGGAGAATGTGTGGGTGGGTATGGGTGTGATGCAGGGAGAGGTGGAGAAAGATGTTCGGTGTGACGGCAGAGCCTGGACAGGAGGTCCCTGAGGGCCCTGCCATCAGCTGGTATTGAGACCCCAGGGCAAGTCAGTTACTCTTCCAGGAGCTCTGCTTGCTTTTTTTAAAGAATGAAGTTGTACTAACTGTTGCCTAAGATCCCCTTTTGTTACAAACGTTAGGAGAAGTATACTTTGGGATTATATTTTTTACTTGGGTATAAGGTAGTGTTCAGGACATCAGGATTTTATTTTATTTTATTTTTTGAGTTTTTATAGCATTGGTTCTCAAATGTGCATAGGAATCTTATGGGGGTTGGGTGGGTAGAGAGGTCCTTGTTAAAATGCAGATTCCATGGCATCATCCCCAGATTTGGATTTAGTTAGGCTAAAGGGAGCCCAAGAATCTGCATTTCAAACAAAATGGCCAGGTAATTCTGCTGCAGGTGGTCAAGCCTACAGACTTGCTTACCTGTTTGGTTCTCAATCTCTGAAGGGAACTTCTTCAGTGGAAGCCACAGGTACTTAGAAATGTGTAAAGTTGGGTAATCCGCATGCTTCTAAAAGCTCCCGCTTCAGCCCCATAGGCAATGTGGAGATGCTAGGGAGACACTGGACGCTATGGTAGCCAGGTGCTTGTTTGCCCATGTATTAAGACACACACACACACAAAAAAAGACACAACACCCCAGGACTCTTGCATTTTCTCCTCATCTCTGCTTACTCTTTCTGCCTCAAATGTGGCCATGTGACAAAGCTGTGGGGTAGAGAGACTGCCATGTGTACCTTGACAGCTTTCCTTTATTATGTGAGCTACATGAGGATCTTAAATAGAACCTTTTCAGGTGAGTACACATACTTGGTATCAGTAGGGTGTGGTTTCTAAATTTCTGGTTTCAAGAAGTTGAACCTCTGGGCTACACTTTCACATTAAATACATCTCATCTGGGGAGTTATGTTGAAGGAAGTGTGGTCCACTGTTTTCTGGAGTGTTATTTGTACTGCACTTTCTGTCTGGGATCTCCAAGTGTTTTTCTTTTTTTAATTTAAATTCAATTTATTAGCAATAATCGTGCCTCGGATAAACCTCATTGGCTACGATACTGCCACTGCGCAAAGCTTAAATTCAATTTATTAACATACAGTGTATTATTAGTTTCAGAAGTAGAGTTCAGTGATTCATCAGTTGCATACAACACCCAGTGCTCATCACATCATGTCCCTCCTTAATGCCCATCACTCAGTTACCCCATTTCCCCACCCCTGTCCCCTCTAGCAACCCTCAGTGTTTTCTGGAGTTAAGAGTCTCCTATGGTTTGTTTCCCTTCCTGATTCATCTTACTGCTTTTTTAAAGTATTTGGTTTCACTCAGGGATCTCCATGCACATGTGCATTTTGTAAATCGTGAAGGTCTACGTGCTTGCATGATGAGCCTGAATCTTTCTCTACTAGCTTGTATAATGTGCCATTAAAAACCATAGTGGTGGGGATCTCTGGGTGGCTTGGCGGTTTGGCGCCTGCCTTTGGCCCAGGGCGTGATCCTGGAGTCCCGGGATCGAGTCCCACGTCAGGCTCCCGACATGGAGCCTGCTTCTCCCTCCTCCTGTGTCTCTGCTTCTCTCTCTCTCTCTGTCTATCATAAATAAATAAATCTTTAAAAATAAAAAAAAATAAAAACCATAGTGGCCACTCAAGCATTCCTTGGCATTCTGAGGCTGGATAGAGGAATTCGGTCATTTGGACCAGCATGCACTTTGGATAAATTCACAGTCCTGACCCAATGAAGTGAATTATAGCAAGGGTGAACATAGTTTAAGTAGTGATATAACTTATACTTGGATATATCCAAGAAACTTACCCGTGTAATAAATAAATTAAAAAATGTAACTTAAAAACAACCAGTCTAAGAGGACATTACCATAGTGTTTAACTGTAAACGTATGATTTATAATGTACAAAGCATTTTCCTGTACATTCTAATCTGATACACCCTCTTGTCCTTGCTGGTTCCAGGCTCAGGACAGAGGCCTGATGGGAAAAACTGATCTGTGGCTTCTAACAACATGGCTAAGTCCTTTTATAGATAGGAGATAGGAACTCATCATAGCTGACTGGTCCTCTGTCCTATTTCTACATTATATTTCAAACGAAATTGTCCTTTCTTCTCAGATGCTCAACTGGTTGTGTATATGCAGTATGGGTGTATGTGTGTGTGTGTGTGTGTGTGTGTGTGTGTGTGTGTGTGTACTGGGGAAACAAAGCCTAGGCCAGGAGAGAGGGCAAATGTATGAAGGATAAATTCTACATGTTTTTATTCTTGCTTTCTTTTTCTCTTTCTCCAATACTTGGAGGGGGGGCGGTAGGGCTCTGCATACTCTTGGCTTCAAAACGTGTTGATATTTGAGAGAGGAACAAAAATGTTTATTCTTCAGAGTTAAAAAACAAAAAACAAAAAACCCTCAGCAAGTATGCATTCTATTCCACTTGCTCTTGTAAGTCTTTTGCCAGTGAGATGAGCTTTAGATTTTACTCCCTGCTGAAACATCCCCACATCTCCTGATCGACATTCCTCCACTCTTGTGCTTCATAAATTAGCAGGGAGGGTGCCATTGTAATACTTGACCATATAAGGGGAAGAGAGGCCCCGCCGTTATGTGGTTTTGCCCGCATATCAGAACTGTATATACACTCCAGGCCTTTTAAGGGAACATGGTGCGTGCAGTGAAAACATCCCCAGGCAGCCCATCCATTTTCTCTGCTACTGCAGACTCGGTGCCTGCAAGCTGCGTGTCACTGGGAAGCATAAATCACAGGGGGTTGCTGGCACCGAGCTTGAGGGAGGAAGCCTCAGACGACCATGCTTGCTGCCTAGAGCTGTTGGCATCTTTGTTTTCCCTAAAAGCCCATCTCACAGCTTGGCCTGCAGACTTATAATGAGAACTTCACCACTAAAGCACCTTGGTGTTCACCTGCCTAGCCCCCATCCTGGTTATAAATACTTACGATGGCTGCAGCGAGGTGACCACGGCCTCCTGAAGTTTTCAGATGAGTCTTGTCTGGCTGTAGCATTTGGCTTGGTACTGTGGGAGGTCTCGAGTCTGGAGAGAGCTGGCTTGGAACCACAGGGCTTTCTCTTCCTAGCTTTGAGATCTTGGACAAGTGACAGCCTCTCAGAGCCCCAATGTCTTCATCCAAAAACAGGCAACATCAGTGGGATCAAATCCACCTTAAAGTGTTTAGCACAGTACTTGGCACATAGTAAACACTTACTAAATGTTAGCTGTTGCGATCATTACTGTTACTGTCAGAAGAGCGCTATACTTTTGCTCTTTGCGGCATTTCAATGATTCCCGCTGCTCTGAATCCAGTAGGCTTTATGAACAGATTTTCTTCAATAGGCAAAACACATCCAGAAGGCCCCGAAGAATGTCTTGGCACAATTCATTGTATAGAGAATGGGTTCTGGAATCAGGCAAGTCGGGGCCTGAATCCCTGACTGGCCATTTATCAGTTTACGGCATTTTGGATGAACTGCTTAATCTGTTGGTACCTCAGTTTTGTAGTCTGTAGTCTGGTGATAATGGCTGTTTAAAACCAGGCATTTTGGGTGGCTCAGTTCGTTCAGCGTCTGCCTTCGGCTTAGGTCATGATCTCAGGATCCTGGAATCGAGCCCTATGTCAGGCTCCCTGCTCAGTGGGGAGTCTGCTTCTCCCTCTTCCTCTGTCTGCCATTCTGCCTACTTGTGCTCTCTCTCTCTCTCAAATAAATTAAATATTAACAAAATAAAGTAAAACCAGGCATTTTGGTTGCCAGGGGTGGAAATGAATCACGTTAGAGCAAAGGCAAACAAAGGGTTTATTGCAAACCTGTAGAGGGTCCATGGACATGACCTGTGGTTCTAAGGCTGCTCAGTGCCATCCATGAGTGACATAGCAGCCCTTGTGCTCTCTCAGGTCTGGTATGGCTCAGTTTCCCTGGAGGACACCCCCATCTAGCCTTCAGATCCTTCCCTGTCGTGGGGCCTCTGGGCAGGGGTACTTCCCTGGGCTGGGCAACAGGAATAGAGCCCCAGGAGGATTATAGTAAAGCTGACCTGGGGGCCTGGCCGGGACGTGTCCATGCATGCATCAATGTGGGAACACACCCAGCCCGTGCCTGGCACTAGGTAGATGCTCACCAAACCTGAGTCATGTTCCTTCTCTTCTCCCTTCCTTGAGAGTGAATATCCCCTCCTAGAGCTATAGCACCAGAAAGGGGGAGCAGAAAGAGAGCATTGTTGTCAATTCTGGGTTAAAATCCAAAGGGAGAGGGACAGCTGAGCTGGGGAAGAGGGAAAAGGAAAGGCTTCGAAGGGTGAAGGGGCTTCTCCCTATAGGTACGGAGGTTGTCTCCTCTAGTGACTTCTTATCCTACACTCACTCCCTTCTTTGAATTCCACCTTCTTGAGCTTTATTTCCCAGTGAACAAGACAAAAGTCCTGCACGACAGGTCAGAATGAGTCCTGTCCTTCTGTTCTGGCAGGTCCAGCAGCAGCCGTGCTGCTGAATCCTCTAGGCCAAGAAGACTTGGGGGAGACCCTTAGGGAAGTTTGTATGTGACCTTCCTCCAGGTCCCCACACCTTCAGGTAGAGCCCTGGTCTCACTCACGGTTTCCACCTGGCACCCAGGAGCCTCCCAGTGATTTCATTAAGACACCTGTGTCGGTTGGGACTTCCCTCTTTGTCTTGGTAAGGTCATGGGTTCTCAAAGTGTTTTCCTGTTCATAGGCATAGCCCTCTCCATGAGGAACATCTGCTGCTACCTGCAGGGATTCTCAAAGCAGGTGGGGGTCTGCATATTAGAATCTCCCCACTTCGGAGTTTCCTTTTTTAAAAAAAGATTTTATTTATTTATTCATGAGAGACACAGAGAGAGAGAGGCAGAGTCATAGGCAGAGGGAGAAGCAGGTTTCCTCTGGGGAGTCTGATGTGGAACTCCATCCCAGGACCCCAGGATCACGACCTGAGGCAAAGGCAGATACTCAACCACTGAGCCACCCAGGTTCCCCTGAGTTTCTGATAATCATATGTGGTCTTATGCTAGGAGTCGAAATTCAGAGAAAGACACAGCCCTTGTCCATGGAGGAAACAGACACAGACCACTTTGTGGAGAGGGCTGTGAGGGAGGGGTTACCTGGCAGGATGGGAGAGCACAAGAGGACTTCCATGGTGGGTGCTCATGCTGCCCTTAAGGAGCCTCAGGAGGGGACTTTCCTCCTCCAGGGGCCATGCAGGTGTTTCCCAGGAGCTGAGACTTGAAGGACAATTAGGAGGCAACTGGCTGGGACCCTTGGGGTTACAGACTGTTGTAGGGGTTGAGTGGAAGACAAGATGAAGGATTGTTCTTGAAACCTTATTATGCAGGAAACTACCTATGGTTCTGATAAGTTACAGTGCCCTCCCTTACTCCTATTTTTTTATTCTTTTTTTTATACATTTATTTTTTATTGGTGTTCAATTTTCCAACATATAGAATAACACCCAGTGCTCATCTCATCAAGTGCCCCCCTCAGTGCCCATCACCCAGTCACCCAACCCCCCACCCACCTCCCCTTCCACCACCCCTAGTTCATTTCCCAGAGTTAGAAGTCTCTCATGTTCTGTCTCCCTCTCTGATATTTCCCACTCATTTTTTATCTTTTCCCCTTTATTCCCTTTCACTACTTTTTATATTCCCCAAATGAATGAGACCATATAATTGTAATAAGTCTGATTGACTTATTTCACTCAGCATAATACCCTCCAGTTCCATCCACGTCAAAGCAGATGGTGGGTATTTGTCGTTTCTAATGGCTGAGTAATATTCCATTGTATACATAAACCACATCTTCTTTATCCATTCATCTTTTGATGGACACCGAGGCTCCTTCCACAGTTTGGCTATTGTGGACATTGCTGCTAGAAACATCGGGGTGCAGGTGTCCCGGTGTTTCACTGCATCTGTATCTTTGGGGTAAATCCCCAGCAGTGCAACTGCTGGGTCATAGGGCAGATCTATTTTTAACTCTTTGAGGAACCTCCACACAGTTTTCCAGATCCCTTACTCCTAACACACACACATACACACACACACACATGCATACACACATACGCACATGTATGCATACACACACTCATACACACTTGCACACATACACACAGTATACATGCCTATACACGCTCACATACACACACATGCCCACGTACCCCAGGGTCATGTCATCCCTCTTCAGCATTCTCAGTCCCAGCATTCTCAGTCCCAGTCCCAGTCCTCAGGCCTTCAGCCTTTGTGAGCCTAAAGTTACAGACCTGAAAGCAATTATTAGCTCCAAAATCAAGAAAACTGCTGCATCAACATGATTAACTGCCTAGTGTAACGTGTAGAAAATGCGACATATTGTCACTTTGTCATCAAACTCAGTATCCAAGAAATCATCCTAATGCTTGAAGAATCATTTGTAGAGTGTATCTTCTCCTTTTGAAAGGATTCCTGAATGTGCATGATCAATGAGAAAGGATTGTCAATAGCTAATTAAATGAGTGACTTGTTGCCTCATCATTTCAAAAACAGAATTAGAAAAATCCTTTCAAGATTCTTTCGGAGCAAAAAGATTTTTATATGAGATGTGGGTGTATGTTAATATGTTTGGTATTATATGGAGTGAGGCCTCATACACACATATACATTCCCAGAGTTCCTCACATCAAATGCTATTGGGCAGGCCATATGGTTGGAGACAAATAAAATGTGCCATTCAAAGCTGTGTCTTCAACTATGCCAAGACTGTGAAAGGCTTTTAGGTCTACTCCCAGTCATATGACCATTGATCAGGGTATGATGTACTCCTCGCCCTCCTGCTACACCAGGAACGTGGTTTAAGGGACTTAATAACAGTTGCTTCTACTCTGCCTAAATTCAGGTGAGGTTGATGGACAGCTGCTGCATACAGTTGCACAAGATGTGCACTGTGTAAGGACTCCACAGTCCGAGGCAGCAGTGTTCATATTGAGGATACCTCCTTTTGAATATATGTTATGACAATGTTTCAGCAGATGGCATTAAAGTGCTCTTTTTTTTTAATTTTTATTTATGATATTTGCACAGAGAGAGAGAGAGAGAGAGAGAGGCAGAGACACAGGCAGAGGGAGAAGCAGGCTCCACGCACCGGGAGCCCGACGTGGGATTCGATCCCGGGTCTCCAGGATCACGCCCTGGGCCAAAGGCAGGCGCCAAACCGCTGCGCCACCCAGGGATCCCTAAAGTGCTCTTTTCTAAGAAAAGCAGTGTACTACAACACTTTTGACAGCTGGAAATGATTGTATTTTTAAGGGGGTGTGTTTTTAGCACAAGGGCACTTCTTGGGCTATGGCTCTGGGCTGACACAGAGAGTGGTGCTCCTACTGCTCCATTCATCTTTGTCATCCCTTTGCCGTAGGTTGTGGGATCTTGACCCGAAGAGAACTGTTCCTCTCCCACAAGATTGTGCCCCTGCAGTGGTTTCAGTGCCCAGAAGCCATCCTGTCTTCTCTTGACCCTGCCCTTCCTCTGTGATGAAGTTTCGAAGCCCCCAGGTAGGCCCAGCAGGGGCCTTCATACAGAACGGATCCACACACATAAACAGTAAATATGCCCGCGACTTGAACTCAGAGAAGTGGCGGGGACAAGGCCCCCCTTCGGGAGAAGTTGAGTGGCCTCCTTGTTTCCCTGGGGTAGTCTCTGCTTTTCCAATTAATTTCAGGAACTGTGTGTTCTCGCCAACCTATTTTGGTCTCTGCCCCCTAGAGACAACTCTCTGAGGGGAGAGTTCATCTCAGCTACAGCCGGCACTGCATGGGACACCCTGAATGCTAACAGCTGCTTTTCCTTCCTCCTTCCTCTTCCCCCACTGGATCCCTGGGACTGACTGCTCAGGGGATGAGCCCAGGACTCCCTGAGATCCCCATGATCCCTGCTGTCAACCACATGCACTAGCCATGCCCCTGGGCTACCTCTCTCTGCCCAGCTCCAAGCTTTTTGTAATCCAAGACCTAGAGAACCAGTGTCTCTGCTTCCCTGGATGCCTCTCCAACTTCTCATCTCTCAGGCTTCTTTGGGAAAGGCATCTTGCTGCGGATCCTTGACATGACTCAAGGCCGTTTGACATGTTCCTTCTCCTTTGCTCTTCAAAAGTGTTCAGTGGGAGTATATGCTTTTGAAAGACAGCCCTGTGACCGTCATGTAAGGAATATATTTCTTGGTTCATCTCAACTAGTGTTTTCCAACAGATGCTAAATGAGACATCAGCCCCATGAGGTGCTCCTTGTAAACATGAGAAATGGGTATCCTACTCCCTCTTTGAAGTGTCACAGTAAAATAAGGCTTTAGTTCTGAGAAATCCCACAAAAGGAAAGACTGGCCACTTTTACTATAATCTCCTACCTGTTCACAGTACACTTAGAGCTTTGGACTTGCTAAACTAACAGACATTTGATTAGAAGTAAGATAATCAGTCTTTTCAGCCAACCCTCCATATGCAATTCCCTTTGGAAATTCATCCACTATGACTTAATCTTATCCCGAACCTTCTTAAAAATTTATTATTTGTTTGACAGAGAGAGAGAGAGAGAGAGTAAGAGAGTGCACAAGGAGTCTGTGTGCTGGCAACGTGCCTCTTCTGAAGGTCATGGCTCCTGTCAAGCAGTCCTGTCCATCCAGCTCTGTCTCTGGGTCTGGATTCCAGGAATGGATCTGAGGGTGGGGCAATGCTGTGTTACTTGCCCTGGGGGTGCTGTACTGTTCATTATGTTCCCCCTCTCCACTTCCCACACCTGTGTAAATAGTTCCTGTATGCCACGTGAGTGGGTCATCTGTTCCTGTTGGGACTCTGACTGATACAAAGAGTATCTGCACCCAAGTGAGGGATGTATGCAAGGATCCAAAGCTGCAAGGTATTTTTGGGAGGCACTAGCAGAATACTAGTTTGGTATGGCAGGAAGATGAGGGGGGAGGGAGAAGCAGCAGCTGTAGAGCTTACAAGGCTAGAAGCTGTTGCTGATGTCCATGCACTCCTTTGGATGTTTGGGGCTTCCCAAACATCACCCCATTCAGGCCTCTCTAAGTAAGGAGTTTTACTGTTACTCCATTTCATAGGTGAAAGAGCTGGGCTTGTGGAATTATGGTAAGTTGGCCATGGTCACAGGGCCAAGAAGGATGGAGCTGGGTGGGGACCCAGGCAGTCACAACTCAGAGCCCACCTCTCATCCCTGGGAAGGTGTTTGGACTTGATCACATAGGCAGCACGTGTTTGCCTACCTTTCATGTCTACTCAGTTTTACCCCATGCCATGAAACTTATTTCCCACAAAAAGAACTTTTTCAGTCATTTCTTTCCTCATGACCATTTCTCATTAAGCCAAAAACATTTTTAAGGACAAATTAGTGTTAGAGCAGAATGAACATGGCATGGACTTGCCTTATACTTATTGGCAAAATTAAACTCAGTCCTGAGGAAAGGATGGAAATGCTGGAAGGATAAGCACAGTCTCCAATACGGGGTACTCGTTAGGTGGGTGGCTGCCTATGTGTCCTTTGATGAGTGCTTATTTTCTCAGAGCCCATTTAGAGAGGGCTGTCCCATGACTTGTTCTGGCTTCCCAGGAAACTTCAACCTGGGTCATCCATTATCCACAGGTCAGAGTTCCCCATGGGCTAACACACCAGAGGAATGTCTTGTGTGGTCTATTATATTTTAAAACCAGCATGGGCAGCTGCAGCTCACATTCCCAAAGGGAAACCCACCAAATCTAAAGGTCTTTGTGTTTCAGAGCAGGCATTGCCTCTTGGAACTTTGAGTGCTGTGGTCCAGAAGGTTCTTTGTCTTCCTTCTGTCAAAGAACCAAGAACTAAGTCCCTACAGGGAGCTGAAAATGGCAATCTCTATTAAGAAACACATGCAGAACCAGTAGAATCTTCTCTGTGATGTTGATGGATGGGTTAGCAAGCGAAAAGGGAGGGGGAAATGCTTATACTACACAGAATATAAGCCCCATCTCTTAATTAAAAAGGAAGAAAAAAAAGGAGGGAGAAAGGAAGTTGGCTTGGTTCTGTGTTCTATCCACGCAAGTGGAAAGCTCTGAATAAGAATCTTGGGAAATGTGCAAGCCAATTAATTATGGCAGGCTGCTGCTGGTGTATGTGGACTTGCTCTCTGCCTTCAGAGGCATAGTTATGGGTCAAGGAAGATCTTCCTAGTTATGCCGTGCTCTGGTAGCATTGGCAGGTTCTGGATGATTCTCTGAACCCGATGATGTAGGGGCTCTTCATTTAGTAATTCAGTTCCATTCATTCTTCCTGGTTACAAATATCTGAAACCTATTATTAGAAGTAGGAACGCTATCCCATTAGGTTTTCAATTAGAACTAGTGAGGGAGAAATAGTAATTGGAATACTAGGGATCCAAGATAATATTGCAAGGCAGAAATACACATTTAATTCCTACTTTGTGATGTTTTTGCAACCTATGCATTGGGACCCTTGAATCACAGCTGTTTATTTGCTGCTGTATAAACAAGCCACAGCTTGTCAAGTCCCCTACTGATGGACCACTGAGTAGCTTCCGGTTTTGCTCTTTTTCTCTCTCACCAACAGTGCTGTGATAGACATCCTTGAACCATGTCTCCTTGTGCGTACTTATACCAGTTTCTCTAAAATAGATACCAAGAGATGGGCTTGCTGGGTCTTGGAGTATGATTAACTCCCACTTGGATATCTCAATTCCCCTATAAAGTGAGTGTACTAATTTATAATTCTGCCATCAATGTTTAGGTTTCCATTTTCCTGTAACATTCCCACCAACACTTGGTATTATAAGATCTTTTTCTTTTTTTACACAATGAGCATGATTTTATGTCTGGCTGTTTTAAAATTTTCATTTCCCTGCTGTGTATTTTCTTTCTTTTAAAAGGTTTTATTTATTCATTCGTTAGAAACACAGAAAGAGAGAGGCAGAGACATAGGCAGAGGGAGAAGCAGGATCCTCTGCAGGGAACCTGATGCGAGACTCGATCTTAGGACCCCAGGATCACACCCTAAGCCAAAGGCAGATGCTCAACCGTGGAGCCACCCAGGCGTACCTACTGTATATTTTCATACTGGCCAATTAATCTTCCTTTTCTGTGAATGGCTTAGGTCAGTTGAGTTTTTCATATTGGTTTACACGACTTCTTTATTTAGGTTGGCTACTGATCTTTCAGTGTTATGTATTGCGAATATCTTATCTCAGTCTAAGGCTTGCCTCCTTTTTTTGGTGTCCTTGACTAATAGAAATTTTTATGGATTTTAATGCAATTAAGTTTATTAATCTTTTCCTTGTATTTAGCCCCAACACATGGAATATTCTGCTCATTCTTATGAAGAATGGGGATATTACCTATGGGGATAGATTGCCAAAACTCTTCTGTCAAAGTTAGACTGAAAAGGTTTAAATTAACCATCTTAGGGTCAAAATAGGCTCATAGGACACTGGGGACAAGCACTGAGGTCCCAGTGGTGTTGCTGAAAGTGAATCCAGCATGAAATACCAGAGCAAGGAATAGGTTGTTTGCTTTGAGAAAACTGATAATGCCTTCCTATTTCAGTGTTTACCTGTGCTCATGGCATTATCCACAGAATGGTGATGCAGCATTGTACAAATACTAGTTTACTCTAGGTTTTGGTCTCCCTTTGGAATGACTATCCATTTACAGTCACTGTGTATTTATTTAATGTCCAAAATCCAGATATCTCTTCTCTCCTGTTTTATGACATGGGATCGATAAGATTTGTATAATATCCTCCAGGAAAAGATACTAGTTGAATCCAGAAGAGAAAAGAAAGAAAAGGCTTTGAGAAAGAGAACAAGTTTTGTTTACTGAGATATGTTATCTCCTGCGTTTGAGCTGTCACATCATTTCTTATTACTGTTTATCTATAGGAGTGAGTGAGTGGATTGATTCTAAATCTTCCAAGTGTATTATATAGACATTTTAAAAAGCTTCAGGAAGGTGTCTACAAACCAAAAATTCAAAGCAAAACAAAAAGATGAGATAATTCACTTTTTGGTGTTCGGGGAACAATCTCATGGGAATCTGAAGGACTGCTGACAATTGTCTCTTTATCCCTCAGCTTAGCTGGAACTCTTGGGGCTTAAAATTCACCAGCCCTTGCCTTTCAACAATTTTTCTTCTTTGAAAATAATTAGAACCAGAAGCAGTTTACATCAAAGTGCTCAAGCATCAAGATTGTAAACAGACACTTGTTAATTCCCAGACATAGGGTTCCAGATAATTTCCTAGCTTAGGAGAGTGAACCTGTGATTTTTTCAGTTTTACATATTTTTCTCTTGGATCTTTGGTCAATTTCTCAAAGCCAAAATTTTTTCTTTTAAACGATATCAAGATCCTCAGAAATATGCCTGCCTTATGTTTCTTAACAAAATTTAAAATCTAATTAAGAGTCTATTCTTCCGCTGTAACATTTAACCTAAAATCAAAGTGCAGAAGCTTCTAGATAAAGCAGCAAAGGCCCTTGGGTTTGGGTTCCGCCTTTGTTTGTTTTATAGTTGGCCAAAATCTAGAAGTTTAAAGGGAACATGAGACATGTAGATATCTTTTGGGTTTTTTTCCCTATAAATATTCTTTAAATGAAACGTCCATTTCCCTTTGAATTAAATGAAAGATCCCATATGAAGAACAGTGATCACGTGGTAGCTCTGTAGGGCATTTTTTGGTTGTTAGAGCCCCTTCTTTTCATCATTGACCATCTTATTTGATCTTTACAACCTCCCTCATAGGATAAGCAAGAAAGGTGTTATTTAATAAGTGAGTTTTGGGGTTTAGACCAGGCTGAGAAATTGCAGGGCTCAGGGACAAGCAGCATTTTGCTCAAGTTTATATATAGTCGGAAACCTTTTTATGGTCCTCTTACTATGACAGCCTCCCATTTAATATTTATTTTACCTGAAAGTGTGAGTTGCTCCATCCAAAAGATGAGTTTAAGAGTAGACTTTAATGCCCATGAGTTTCAGCTCTTCTCCCACAGGGGCTTTTAACCAATAGCACTAAGTGAGAATTTGAAAGACTAGCAAACTTGTCATAGATCAGGACAACTCTGAGGCAAGGATTATAATCCAAAGTCCCAGGGAAGGGTCTGGCTGCAACTACTGTCTGCACAGTGGAGCCTGAGATCACACCATGGCTTGGCTTCCTCCCCTTCTCCATGCTACCCTCCTAGCCCTTACCCATCTCTCCTTGTTAAATCTCTAGTAGAGGAATCTGTGTCTCAGAGCCTGCCTCTAAGGAATTCCCATCTAAGACACCTAGACTGCTAGTCCTCATTCTCTAGATCTCAGGTCAAATGTCACTTCTTAGGAATTCCTAACTATGGAAAGTTCTCCTTCCACTTCACTTGGTGAGAGCCTTTCCTTCATAGAACATTCCAATAACAACTTTATATACATTGGTTAGTCTTTGACCATAAGCCACATAAGGCAGGGGCCACGCGTGTTTGACTTATCACTCTGTCCCTAGGGCTTGGCATAGTAGCTTAAGAACAATCAATCAAGATTTACTAAACAGACAACAAAAAAAGTGTAGACTTTAAGATGGTTATTAGAAAACCAGGCCTAGCTGAATTCTGACTAATTCGTATTTGTGAGTTGAGTAGGCTGCCTTAGAAATGCCTTTTTTTTAAACATATTTTTTTAATTGGAGTTCAATTTGCCAACATATAGCATAACACCCATTGCTCATCCCATCAAGTGCCCCCCTCAGTGCCCATCACCCAGTCACCCCCACCCCCCGCCCACCTCCCTTTCCACCACCTCTTGTTCGTTTCCCAGAGTTAGGAGTCTTTCATGTTCTGTCTCCCTTTCTGATATTTCCCACTCATTTTTTTCCTCCTCTCCCCTTTATTCCCTTTCACTAATTTTTATATTCCCTAAATGAATGAGACCATATAATGTTTGTCCTTCTCCGATTGACTTATTTCACTCAGCATAATACCCTCCAGTTCCATCCATGTCGAAGCAAATGGTGGGTATTTGTCGTTTCTAATGGCTGAGTAATATTCCATTGTATACATAGACCACATCTTCTTTATCCATTCATCTTTCGATGGACACCGAGGCTCCTTCCACAGTTTGGCTATTGTGGACATTGCTGCTAGAAACATTGGGGTGCAGGTGTCCCGGCATTTCATTGCATCTGTATCTTTGGGGTAAATCCTCAGCAGTGCAATTGCTGGGTCATAGGGCAGATCTATTTTTAACTCTTTGAGGAACCTCCACAGAGTTTTCCAGAGTGGCTGCACCAGTTCACATTCCCACCAACAGTGCAAGAGGGTTCCCCTTTCTCCACATCCTCTCCAGCATTTGTTGTTTCCTGCCTTGTTAATTTTCCCCATTCTCACTGGTGTGAGGTGGTATCTCATTGTGGTTTTGATGTGTATTTCCCTGAAGGCAAGTGATGTGGAGCATTTTCTTATGTGCATGTTGGCCATGTCTATGTCTTTCTCTGTGAGATTTCTGTTCATGTCTTTTGCCCATTTCATGATTGGATTGTTTGTCCAATCATGAAATAGAAATGCTTTTAAAATGCAAACTCACATAAGCTTTTTACCTCAGAGTAGCTCCAGCCAGCAGTGCCAGACATCAAAGAAGGGATCTGGGAGTGAACTCATCGATGTGAAAATACTAAAGGGCTAATTCTAGGGCAGTTTTGTTAAATGTCTGCTAGACGTTACCCAAGGTATCCAGAATGCTATTAAACTCCATCTTCAGTAGTTTATTTCTTGGGATTGTGTAAACATGGCTGACTCAAACATGTATTTAGTCATAACTACTACAGCGGGCTTTTTCTTTTAAATAAATGTTTGTTGAAGTATAAATGTATATAAAGAAAAGGACAGCTTTTAAGTCACCCAAGGACTTTTCACAAAGGGAACATTCCCACGTAACTCATATCTAGATCAAGTAGCTGAGCAGCCCTCCTGAAGCCTGTTTTCTGTGTCAAGTACTACTGCCTCCCTCCCTCCCTCCCTCCCTCCTCCCTCTTTCCCTCCTCCCTCTCTCCCTCCCTCCCTCCCTCCCTCCCCAGAGACAACTGCTATCCTGACTTCTGTCACCGATGATGATCACAAACATTACCATAGTTAATTAACTCATTCACCACAGCACATAATTGCTTTTTTTTTTTTTATGAGAATGCTACTGTCAGCAGATTTCCAGTATACCGTATGTATTCCTAACTATAATCACCGTGCTGTACCTTAGATCCTCAGAACTTACTCATCTTGACTGAAAATTTGTGCCCTTTGGCCAATGTCTTCCCATTATCCCCATCCCCTAGGCCCTGGCAACCACTAATCTATTCTCTATCAGTCTGCTTTTTTTTTAGACTCCATGTATAAGGGAGTTTTTGTTTTCTGCCTGGCTTATTTCACTTAGCAGAATGCCCTCTAGGTTCATGTATGTTGTCACAAATGGCAGGATTTCCTTTTATTTGTGGCCGAATAATATTCATTGTATATATACATATTCATATATACTGCATCTTCTTTATCCGTTTATCCATTGACAGACATGTAGGTTGTTTCCATATTTTGACTGTTGTAAACAATCGTGTAATGAACATGGACATGCAGATATCTTTTTGAGATCCTATTTTCATTGCTTTTGGGTATATACCCAGAAGTCAGATTGATAGATCATATGGTAGTTAACTATTTTTTAATTTTTTGAGGAACTTTCATACTATTTTCCATGGGGGCTGTACCAATTTACATTCCCATCAACAGTGCACAAGGATTCCCTTCTCTCTACCTCCTTGCCAGCTCTTATCTATTGTCTTTTTTAATAATAGCCATTCTAACAGATGTGAGGTGATATCTCATTGTGGTTTTCATTTGCATTTCCCAGATAATTAGTAATATTGAGTATCTTTCAGTATATCTGTTGGCCATTTGTATGTGTTCTTCAGAAAAATGTCTATTTAGATCCTTCACATATTTTTTTTTATTGAATTGTTTGTTTTCTGGTTGTTGAGTTGTAAGAGTTCCTTATGTATTTTGAATATTAACCCTTCATTGGATATAGGGTGTGTGAATATTTTCTCCTGTTCTGAGGTTGTCTTTTCATTTTGTTGGTAGTTTCCTTTGCTGTGCAGTAACTCTTTGGTTTATGTAGTCCCACTTGTTTATTTTGGGTTTTGTTGCCTGTACTTTTAGTGTTATATTAAAAAAATTGCCTAGACCAATGTCAATGGTTAGTTTTGTCTATTTTGAACTACATGTAAAATTGAATCATACAGTATATATTCATCTATGCTGACTTTTTTAACTCAATGTTATATTTATGTGATGCATTCATATTTTTCTGTGTAGTGATAGTTTGTTCATTTTCTCTTTTCTATGCTTCTGTTTTGTGGAAATATGTCACATAAATAAATATACCATTGTCAGTACTGATTTGCATTCCTTTAGCAATACATGAATTCCCTATCTTCACCAGCACTTGGCAATACCACTCTTTTCAGCTAATCTTATGGGTGTGTAGTATTATCTCATTGTGTTTTTAATTTGCAGTTAAACATCTCTACTGATCCTGAACATCCTTTCATATGCTAATTGGTCAATTGGATATCCTTTTTTATAAAGTGCTTGTTCAAAATTTTTGCTCAAGACTTTTAAAAAGGTTATCTGCCTTTTTAACTGATGTATGAGTTTTTTTTAAATAAATTTATTTTTTATTGGTGTTCAATTTGTCAACATGTAGAATAACACCCAGTGCTCATCCCATCAAGTGCCCACTTCAGTGCCCGCCACCCAGTCACCCCCCCACCCCTGCCCACCTCCCCTTCCACCACCCCTAGTTCGTTTCCCAGAGTTAGGAGTCTTTCATGTTCTGTCTCCCTTTCTGATATTTCCCACTTATTTTTTTCTCCTTTCCCCTTTATTCCCTTTCACTAATTTTTATATTCCCTAAATGAATGAGACCATATAATGTTTGTCCTTCTCCGATTGACTTATTTCACTCAGCATAATACCCTCCAGTTCCATCCATGTCGAAGCAAATGGTGGGTATTTGTCGTTTCTAATGGCTGAGTAATATTCCATTGTATACATCTATTTTTAACTCTTTGAGGAACCTCCACAGAGTTTTCCAGAGTGGCTGCACCAGTTCACATTCCCACCAACAGTGTAAGAGGGTTCCCTTTTCTCCACATCCTCTCCAACAATTGTGGTTTCCTGCCTTGTTAATTTTCCCCCATTCTCACTGGTGTGAGGTGGTATCTCATTTTGGTTTAGAGTTTTAAAATGTAAACTGCAGGGATGCCTAGGTGGCAGAGTGACTGAACATCTGCCTTTGGCTCATGGCCTGATCCTGGAGTCAAGGGATCAAGTCCCACATCGGGCTCCCTGCATGAAGCCTGCTTCTCCTCCCTCTGTCTATGTCTCTGCCTCTCTCTGTGTCTCTTGTGGATAAATAAATAAAATATTTAAAAAATAAAAATAATAAAATAAAATGTAAACTGCATATAAGCCTTTTGTTGGATATATGGAAGGCAAATATCTTCTACTCCATGCTGTTGGGGGCTTTTAAAAAGGGAGCTGAGAATTCAGAGTGTAGAAAATAGGATCATGAGCCCTACTAGGCTCTCAAGAAAGTGAACATTTGAAGGGAAATCGAAGAAAGAGGAATCTGGATCTTGTTCTCTTTAAGTCTACTGTAGCTTTCTTGAAGTAGAATTCTAAGAGCAGCTGAATATGCTTCATATGCTTGATATAATCAATCATTGTTTATTTGGCTGTTCTCTCACGTGCTAAAAGGGAGTCATTAATCATTGATATTCCAGTAGAGTATATCACACATAATGATGTAATACTGTATAATTGAGCTAATAGATATTTGAATAACTACTCTGGCCATGCACTGTGTTGGAGACACAAAGATGGATATGTCAGCACCACTTAATTTGGTGAGCTTGTAGGGCACTGTTAGGATGCTTTTGTATCTGTTATCTTGTTTGATCATATGTGGGTAGGGTGATGACCAGATGAAATAGAAAAAGATATTCTCCTGATCCTCAAACCTTTGGTTTTCAGTCAGTCATTGCCTTAATTATATGAGATCTTTATTTCTAAGAAATGCCTTTGTCTCATCTTGATAACCCTACTAATTAATATCTTGTGAAATTCTCTTTCTTAAAATGATTACTTTAAATAAAACATGCAATGGGGCACCTAGAGTGGCTCAGTTGATGAGTCTCTGACTCTTGATTTTGGTTCAGGTCATGATCTCAGGGTTATGAGATTGAGCCTCACGTGGGGCTCTGCACTCAGCACAGAGTCTGCTTGGAATTCTCTCTCCCTCTCTCTCTGCCCCTTCCCCTTCTCACACTCTCTCTCTCTGAAAAATAAATAAATAAATAAATAAATAAATAAATAAATAAATAATCTTTTAAAATAAATGAAACATGCAGAAATGACATTTTTTTATATTTTTATTTTTAGGAAACTACAAGATAAAAAGACCATAAAATAGAGATACTTTATTCCCTGCTATCCAATAACAGCCATTAAATAATAGGAATTAGTCAACTGAAATCATACAGAATTTATTAAGGGCAGATCTGATAAGCTGTTATATTATTTTAAACACTGAAGAGCTATAAAAGTATATAAGATTTAATTTCTGCATCAAAGAACGTCTAATACATTGGTAGTGCTGGTAGTGTGCATCTGTGTGTAGAAGAAAAGTGTTAAGGATGTGACAACATCAATGACAACATGAACATAAAGACCTATGCTAAGTGAAAGGAAACATAATAGCAGGAAGGGTTACTTTGGTTTGATTGTAATAATGAGGAAGAGTCATATTGATTAAGAAAATAGAGCTGCTACTACAATACAATATTCTCAGTCATCAAAAGTTAAAAATAGGTGTTCCTGATTGATGGTTGATTCTGCTCCAACTGGCAATTTAGAGACCTAGATTCTTCCACATTGTGAGTCTGCTGTCTTCAGTGTATAGCTTCCAGGTTTGCTGGGCTTGTCCACTTGAAGCTGGCAGAAGAAGAAAGAACATGGGGGATGGGAAGTTTTCATAGCCAGATCTAAAAAGGGTATATGTCATTTCCACTCAAGTTCCACTGACTGGAACTCCACCATGTGGCCATAGCTGACTGGGAGGGAGGGTGGGAAGTGTAGTCCACCGTGTGTCCAGGAGAAGAGATGGATTTGTTGGTCACCTAGCAGCCTTTGCCACAGGCTTCATGGTGGCAGGGCATTTGAGATAGGTCTAAACAGGGCTCCTGGGCAGCTCAGTCAGTTAAGCATCTGTCTTTGGCTCAGGTCATGATCCCAGGGTCCTGGGATTGAGCCCCATGTCAGGCTCCATGCTCCCCAGGGAGCCTGCTTCTCCCTCTTCCTCTGCCCCTCCCCGTGCTTGTGCTCTCTTTCTCATACACACACACACACACACACACACACACAGTCTCTCTCTCTCAAATAAATAAATAAAATCTAAAAGGAAGGAAGGAAGGAAGGAAGGAAGGAACAAAGGAAGGAAGGAAGGAAGGAAGGAAGGAAGGAAGGAAAGAAAAGAAAACAAAAGAAAACAAAAAGAAAAGAAAGAAAGAAAGAAGAAAGAAAGAAAGGTCTTGAAACAACATGAAGTATTTTGACAGAGATTGGAAAGGATTAATCCAGGTAAAATGAAAAGCATGAAGAAGGACTCAGGAGCAGTCAACAACAGCAAAAATGAAAGAGCAAATTTGGAAAATAAGAGATGGTCCAGTTATTAGGAACTTATAGTGACTTTCATGAGAGAAATTGTTGGAAAGATAGGTTGAGGCTGTTTCCAACCTGAAGCACATTTTTAGAGGTTTTAAAAATCAAACTGAGAAGCTTACATCCACTATGGGTTTTTTTTGTTTCTTTTTTAAAGATTTGTTTATGTGTGAGAGAGAGTGTGCATGTGCATGTGCACATAAGGAGAGGGGCCAAGGGAGAGTCTTTTTTTTTTTTTTCAAATTTTTATTTATTTATGATAGTCACAGAGAGAGAGAGAGGCAGAGACATAGGCAGAGGGAGAAGCAGGCTCCATGCACCGGGAGCCCGATGTGGGATTCGATCCCGGGTCTCCAGGATCGCACCCTGGGCCAAAGGCAGGCGCCAAACCGCTGCACCACCCAGGGATCCTGCCAAGGGAGAGTCTTAAGCAGACTCCATGCTGTGTGCAGACCCTGACACCTAAGCTGAAACCAAAATTTGGAGACTTAATGAGGGTACTGTCCAGGCATCCCTGTTCTTTTTTCTTTTTTTAACTCCAGATCTCAACCCCCCACTTGCTGGAAAATGGTTGTTGAGACTTGTTTTCTTTCTTTTTCTTTATACTCTAGTCTTCCCTAGAAAGTGAGTTTCTGTTTGTCTCCAGCACATGGTGGCAGTGGTTAAGAGAGGTGAAGACCCTCAGCATGAGCAGCTTCATTTTAAGCTTTCAGAAACTCTCCAGGGGATCTCCTGCCAAAAACCAGTCTAGAGCATGGTATCTGCTGAGTGCTGTGTTTGGGATGGATCCCAAGTTCAGTAGAGGGAGGAGGGAGGGGAATTCCTTTCTGACTCTAGGGCACAATCGACTCATGCTCAGGATCCCGGAACTTAATTACCCACATTGTTTTCTTAGCTTGCATAGCTGCAACTGTGGCTTATAGTTATAGAAGTATCCGGTCCTTTAAAATCCAGCCTCAACCCTCAGCCCAGTGACCTCCTGACAGTGATTAATGGAGAAGGGTGGGAGCAAGGGAAATCCTTTCCCCTCCCTTCAGATCTGCCAACTTGGCTTTGAACCTACAAGAATGTTTTAGCCAGAAAATATGTGTCCCCACACTCTCTACCCTTTTTCTTACCCTTACATCTGCTCCATGTTGCACATTCTAATAATATGCATTCATATTTGCTAAATTAGTTTTGACCTAGGCTTCACTATCTGCTGACTCTGGAAGTTTCTGTGTGAATTAATCCTCTTTCCCTCAGCTTCTGACTATGAAATTGATGGCTATGAAAATGCACCTTTGATCTAAAATTTGGGAAGGATTTCTTTCATTGTTCCTACCAGGATATAAGTATGATTGCATATATTTCTTAGACCATTAAACAACAACAACAACAAAGCCTTTGATATAATATCCGAATATCTAAAAAGTGCTTCTTTTCAAAGCAAACTTGAAAGAGATTTAGTATATAATTTTTCAAAGTCCTGAACACATTGGCTATATTTGGATATTATGGAAAGGAAGGTGTTCGCTTTCCTGTGGCAAGAGTTTCTTGGTATTTTTTTTTTCTCTAGCTGGCCACAAAGCAAACCTAAAGAAATCATTATTTCATTGTGTCCTTTGTGCTCTGTATACTTTTTTTCCTCTTCTTCACCAAGGTACCCTCATTGGTTCCTCTCCCTGGCCATCAGCTGCACTTACAGCCTTGGAAAAACTAAATTTTGCTGGTGGCAGGCATTTGGTGTTTTGCGTTTTGGCTGCTTGCATGTGGAGAAGAGGAAGCTCTTTAGGTCAATGGTACAGTACTAGATTGTTCCCCAACATACTCCCTGAGATCTACATACCTCTTACAACGTTTGGGGAGACAACATGGTATAGTGGAATGGAACATGAGCAGCAATTAAGCAGATTTGTGTCCAAATTCTAGCTTTGCCTCTTACCTCTGTGAAACCGTAAACGGAACACTTGACCTCTCTGATCCTCTGAGCCTGAAAGGAGACAGCACTGATTAGTTTTAGCTGTTCCTGAAGTTTATCTCAGTGGCACAATGCAGTATTTATTTTCTTTAAGATTTTATTTATTTATTTATTTGAGAGAGACAGAGAGAGAGAAAGAGAAAGCATGAGTGGGGAAGAGGCAGATGGAGAGGGAGAAGTAGACTCCCCACTGAGCAGGGAGCCCGATGTGGGGCTCTGTCCCAGGACTCTGGGATCATGACCTGCCAAAGGCAGATGTTTAACCAGCTGAACCATCCAGGTGCCCCTACAGTGTATATTTTCTTGTTCCCACTTTCTTTTACTTGCTATAATGTTTGTGAGATTCATCCAAGTTGTTGCATGTAGCAATAGTTTGTTCAATAAAATTTATGAGAGTGCATTGTATGTCACAAATCATCTGTCCTTTCTACTCAGTGGATGTTTGCTTTGTTCAGTTCTTATGAATTGTGATGCTATGATCATTTTTGTAAAATCTTGTGTACATTCTCTGTTGAGTAATGTCACACACTGGGTTCCCAGGTATCAGCCGTCAGAGAGATTTTGTTTGCAAGAAATTTGTTCCTTTTTTGCCATCAAGGCCGAAGTTGTCCTCAAGAGCAGCACCTATATGGATGCAAAGGAGGAATTGGACACACAGAGAGAAATTGAACTGCAGTACAGTCACAGCAAAGGACTCAGCCAACCTGTAGGGAGCTTTAGAGCTGAAATGGTCCCACAGAGTTGTGCCAAATAGGGGCAAGGAAGCTAGACCTTTATACACCCTTCATTTACCAGTCATTGGATGTGGATTGACCCAGGAAAGAAAGCATGATTTTGAGTGTGACATCTCTCTTTGGCAGAGAGTGCAGGCCACATCTGTGAACTGTTAGCCATCAACATTTCTACGAACTGGTAGAATGAGTATTCCAATCCTAAAAGTCCTACTGTGTGTGTGCGTGTTGACAGTGAAGCAGAGATGTGCACCTCAGTGTCTACTACATGTTAATAGTAATTTCTAGGAGGTGAATTGCTGATTCATGAGATATGTGCATATTCATCTTAATAGATATTGTCAAACAATATTCCAAAGCGTTTGTACCCAAACTCCCTCTTAATTTAGATTCTGAGAGGGGATCTCTGGGTGGCTCAGTGGTTTAGCACCTGCTCTCGGCCCAGGGAGTGATCCTGGAGTCCCAGGATCAAGTCCTGCGTCAGGCTCCCTGCATGGGGCCTGCTTCTCCCTCTGCCTGTGTCTCTGCCTCTCTCTCTCTCTCTCTCTCTCTCTCTCACTCTCTGTGTGTCTCTCATGAATAAATAAATAAAATCTTAAAAAAAAAAAGATTCTGAGATCCCCAAGTAGGATCTTACCATGAAGATAAAGGAACATTAATAGAAGGGAAACAGATATGTGAGAATATCCTATATATTAACTTAATATTTTCTATATTATGGGGAGAGCAAAACTAAGAACCACTGGAATAGACTATATACCATTTTCTGCCTATGGCTTAACATCCTGAAAAATGTCAACACTGTCCAGAATGTTCTGAAATCTAGTTATGGAGTTATTAAGTTCTAAAGATTTCCTTCTGTGCTGATAAAAGAAAGGAAAAGAGATACATGAGTTGACTGTTGCTTTGAATTTAATTTTTCAGAGTGGCCAAATCAATGAAGGTCCCTGTATATGAGACCCCAGCGGGATGGAGATTTTTCTCAAATCTGATGGACTCGGGACGATGCTCTCTGTGTGGAGAAGAGAGTTTTGGCACTGGTAGGTTTTGCTGGGGTGATGTCACTGGAGAGGGTGGCTGTGGCTGCAGCACTGAGTGGCCCCAGTTTGGAGGCCTATGACCCCACCGTGAATCAAAGGCTACAGGAAGAGATAATTAGAGGAAAAAATCAGAGAAACCTGGTGGGATATGTGCTATCATACATTTATCTCTTATGTCCATTTTTTTCTTTTTTTTAAAAAAAATTCCAGTTTTGGATCATATGGTAATTCTGTTTTGAATTTTTTGTTGAACCTCTACACTATTTTCCATAATGACTCTACCAGTTTACATTTCCACCAACGTTGCACAAGGGTTCCCCTTTCTCCACATCTTCACCAACACCTGTTTTTTTGAATGTTGTTGATTTTAGTCATTCTGACTGGTGTGAGGTGGTATCTCATTGTGGTTTTGATTTGCATTTCCCTGATGATTGGTGATGTTGAGTATTCTTTCATGTGTCTGTTGGCCATCTGTACTTCTTTGGAAAATGTCTATTTAGGTCCTCTGCCCATTTTAAAATCAGATTGTTTGGGGGTTTTTTGGTGTTGAGTTGCATAAGTTCTTTATATATTTTGGATATTAACCCCTTATTAGACATATTATTTGCAAATATCTTCTCCCATTCAGTAGGTTGCCTTTTTCATTTTGTTCATGGTTTCCTTTCCTGTGCAAACACTTTTTATTTTTATGTAGCCTCAATAGCTTATTTTTGTGTTTGTTTCCCTTGCATTAGGAGACATATCTAGAAAAATGTTGCTGTAGCCAATGTCGCATTTTTATGGTTTCAGTTCTTTAATCCATTTGAAGTTTATTTTTGTCCATGGTGGGTATTTACCCTAAGAAGATGAAAATGCTAATTTGAAAAGATATATGCACCTCTATGTTCATTGCAGCATTATTTACAATAGCTAAGATATGGAAGCAACTAAGTGACCATTGACAGATGAATGGATAAGGAAGATATCAGGTGTGTGTGTGTGTGTGTGTGTGTGTGTGTGTTGGAATATTACACAGCCATAAAAAGGATGAAATTATTCTATGTGCAACAACATGGACAGAATTAAAGAGCATTATGCTAAGTGAAATGTCAGACTGAGAAACATAAATAAATATGATTTAATTCATATGTAGAATATAAAAAACAAATGAATAGACAAAAAACAAAATCACCCAAACATCTATCCATAGATGAATGGATAAAGAAAATGTGGTATACACTGCTATTCAACATAGTACTAGAGGTCCTTAGAGTCCTAGCCTTAGCAATCAGGCAACAAAAAGAAATAAAAGGCATTCAAACTGGCGAAGAAGAAGTCAAACTCTCCCTCTTCCCAGATGACATGATACTGTACATAGAAAACCCAAAAAACTCCACCCCAAGATTGCTAGAACTCACACAGCAATTCGGCAGTGTGGCAGGATACAAAATCAATGCCCAGAAATCAGTGGCATTTCTATACACTAACAATGAGACTGAAGAAAGAGAAATTAAGGAGTTAATCCCATTTACAATTGCACCCAAAAGCATAAGATACCTAGGAATAAACCTAACCAAAGAGGTAAAGGACCTATACTCTAAAAACTACAGAACACTTCTGAAAGAAATAGAGGAAGACACAAAGAGATGGAAAAATACTCCATGCTTATGGACTGAAAGAATTAATATTGTGAAATATCAATGCTACCCAGGGCAATTTACACATTTCATGCAATCCCTATCAAAATACCATGGATTTTCTTCAGAGAGTTGGAACAAATCATCTTAAGATTTGTGTGGAATCAGAAAAGACCCCAAATAGCCAAGGGAATATTAAAGAAGAAAACCAGAGCCGGGGGCATCACAATGCCAGATTTCAGGTTGTACTACAAAGTTGTGGTCATCAAGACAGTGTGGTACTGGCACAAAAACAGACACATAGATCAATGGAACAGAATAGAGAATCCAGAAATGGACCCTCAACTTTATGGTCAACTAATATTAGACAAAGCAGGAAAGCCTATCCACTGGAACAGAATAGAGAATCCAGAAGTGAACCCTCAACTTTATGGTCAACTAATATTAGACAAAGCAGGAAAGACTATCCACAGTCTCTTCAATAAAGGTGTGGAGGGTGTGGAGAAAGGGGAACCCTCTTGCGCTGTTGGTGGTGGGAATGTGAACTGGTGCAGCCACTCTGGAAAACGGTGTGGAGGTTCCTCAAAGAGTTAAAAATAGAACTTCTCTATGACCCAGCAATTGCACTGCTGGGGATTTACCCCAAAGATACAGATGCAGTGAAACACCGGGATACCTGCACCCCGATGTTTCTAGCAGCAATGTCCACAATAGCCAAACTGTGGAAGGAGCCTCGGTGTCCATCGAAAGATGAATGGATAAAGAAGATGTGGTCTATGTATACAATGGAATATTACTCAGCCATTAGAAACGACAAATACCCACCATTTGCTTCGATGTGGATGGAACTGGAGGGTATTATGCTGAGTGAAATAAGTCAATCGGAGAAGGACAAACATTATATGGTCTCATTCATTTGGGGAATATAAGAATTAGTGAAAGGGAATAAAGGGGAAATGAGAGAAAATGAGTGAAAATATCAGTGAGGGTGACAAAACACGAGAGATACCTAACTCTGGGAAACGAACAAGAGGTAGTGGAAAGGGAGGGGGGTGGGGGGTGGGGGTCACTGGGTGATTGGCACTGAGGGGAGCACTTGGCGGGATGAGCACTGGGTGTTATGCTATATGTTGGCAAATTGAACTCCAATAAAAAATTTTTTTAAAATTAAAGAAAATGTGGTATATATACACAGTGGAATATTACTCAGCCATAATAAGAATGAGATCTCGCCATTTGCAGCAATATGGATGGACCCAGAGGGTAGAGCATTAAGTCAAATAGATCAGTAGAGAAGAACAGGTAATATATGATTTCACTCATATGTGGAATTTAAGGAACAACAACAACAAAATGAACAAAGAAAAAAGAGACAAACAAAAATCGGCTCTTAAATACAAAGAAAAAAACTGATGGTTGCCAATGGGGGTCGGGGGAGAGATAGGCAAAATAAGTGAAGAGGAATAGGAGATCCAAGTTTCTAGTTATGGAATGAATAAGTCATGGGAATGAAAGGCACAGCACAGGGAATATAGTCAAAGGTATTGTGCTAGTGTTATATGGTGACAGATAGTAGCTACACTTGTGGTGAGCATTACATTATGTATAGAGAAGTTGAATCACTATGTTGTATACCTGCAACTAATGTAACATTGTGTGTCAACTGTACTCAAATAAAAAATATTTTAAAGTTTCCATTTCTTTACAAAATTATCTATTATGGCAATTAAAAATTTTTTTCTTCTAAGATTTTATTTATTTATTTATGAGAGATACAACGAGAGAGGTATTTATTTATGAGAGATACAACGAGAGAGGCAGAGGCATAGGCAGAGGGAGAAGAAGGCTCTGTGCAGGGAGCCCAATGCAGGACTCGATCCCAGGACCCCAGGATAATGCCTGAGTTGAAGACAGACGCTCAACCACTGAACCACACAGGTGCCCCTTAAAAAATGTTATGATAGTAGAGACTATATCATATTGAATTCCCATGGGCCTATCACCTAGTTTCAATCTTCATCAACTCATGATCAGTCTTACTTTATCTTTACCTTCATCTGCAAGGTGAGTGCCCCTCTCTAGTGTGTGAAACAAGCCCTAGTGTGAATCATTAAGTATACAAGCTATTGAGAAAAATATATATAATACCACATTACCATTGTCACACCTAAGATGTTAAGAATTATTCTTTTTTCAGTATTTTAAAGATGTTATTTCATTGTCTTCTGGCTTGCATATTTTCCAAGAAGGATGCTTCAGTTCATGTCCTTGTTCCTCTATGTTTAAACTCTTCCCAACCTCTACCTCTGGCTGCCTTCAATATTTTCTTTTTTGTTTTCAACAGTTTGATGATAATATATCTAGTTTTTTTTTTAACCTTGCTTGGGGTTTTAGGGATTCTTGGATATATTGCTTATTGTCTTTCATTAATTTTAGAAAATTCTCAACCATTACCTTTTTAAATATTTCTCCTTCCCCATTGTCTCTCTCTTCTTCTGGGGTTTTGATTATACACGTTAGTTGATTTGTGACCATAGGCTGTCTCAGAGCTCTTTACACGTTCTGTTTGTTTTGTTTTCCTTTTTCTTTTGTGTTTCAGTTTAGATAGTGTCTATTGTCATTGTCTTTAAATCATTCTTTCCTTAGCTATGTTCAATCTTCTGGTGAGCCTAATGAAGGAATTCTTCATCTCTGATATTCTTTTTTATTTCTAGCATTTCTCTTTAACTCTTCCTATAATTTTTATCTTGGTGAAAAAATTCTCCATATGTTTATATATGTTGCTTATCTTTTCTATTGGATCATTTTAACATTCAAACATAGTTATTCCAAACTCCCTCCCTGTTATTTCTAAAATCTGGTTTATCTCTGATTCTGGTTCTCTTGATTGTTTTATTTCTTGATAAAGCAGTGGCTTACTCTTTCTTGCTTTTTGTGCATCTCACGATTTTTCATTGAATGCTGGACAGTATGTATATAAGAATAGTAGAGACTCAGGTAAGCAATATTTATACACAGAAATGGGCACACCTCTTTTATCAGGCCACTACTGTGCAAGGTTAAATTAATGTAGTTAGGAGTTGAACTGGGCTTGGATTTTATTGTTTCTATTATAATTTTTAGTGTTGCATAGGGTTCAAATTCTTCCAGAAGTGGTATATTTTTACTGTGTGCCAAAAGCAAAGGGTGCTAGAAGAGATTTTTCAGTGTGTCTGTTTCATCTGCAGCTTTCAAAGTTACTGCATGTCTGTGATACAAGATAGACCTCTATGGTCAGGTGCTTGACCCTTCTCCAATGGCAGCAGACATCTGCTTAGTATTGGTGTTTGCTACCTATGCTATTTCCAAGGGCAGAGGGTTTTTACTTCAATCCCTATTTCATTAGCAATGGATTTTTGCATGGGCTCTTAGGATGAGAAAGTTTGCAAGTCATACATCCAAAAGTTTAAGCCTTTTGTTTTCTATCAAAGAAGGATTTGGGGAGCTGGAAGGGCTTCATGCTTGTCTTTCAGCAACTGATCATTGCCTGCATGCCAGCACCAGAAAGTCTCCTTCTCTGTTTTCCGATCTTTTCTATAAGCACCCAGTGAAGGTTTGTGGGAAATAACTTGGAAATGTGTTCCTTATATTCAGGACTCTAAGCAATTTTAGACTAATATGATAAGCTATACTTGGCCTTTAACAATTTTTGAAACTTTTAAGCAACTTATTTTTTACTTGTATGGAAGCATCCTCTTTTTCTCTGATCTACCAAAGGGGAGATGGTTTTGTGTCCTGTTTCTCCTTGAAGAGGCCTGTCACTTTTTGGAATTTACTTACTTTATTGCCTTATGACTTCATATTTCTAATGAGTTCAAGAAAAGCTATGATTTTGTAAGTTTCCTGGCCTTTGCTTATTACTGGGAAAGGAATGGTATTCTCTTATAGATTTCCATACCCTAAAGAGAAATGCAGAAGTAGAATTCCAAGAGTAATTTTTAAATAATTTCTCCTATTCTCACTCCTTCCTTGATAGTTTTTTTCCATTTGGGATCCAAAAGATTTTACTTTATAACTGGTTGATGTCTCCTAAGTATCTTTTTACCTGCAAATCTCCCTTTTACATGTTCTTTTTCTAATTTATTAACTAAGGAAATTGGGTCATATGTCCTATAAAGCTTTGATTTTAATGTTGATATTTCCATTTTTCTTTCTAAAATATTTGGTGCTTACATCAGGTGAAGCTATTGATTAATATGCCTTTTCTCTTCTTTGCAACCACCTTAGCACATTCTAGTATTAATTACAGCATTTTCTTTTTTAAAAATTATAATCTCTTGTGATTTTTAAAAGGTAAATGGTCATATGATTTGTGACTAAAAGATTTTTTATGTTTCCTTTTCTAATATTTACACCCTTTATGTCATATTCTTATTGCATTAGGTATAACAATAATTGTTATAATTCATGATTTTAATGGAAATGGACTTAATATTTTACTGTCTGTTTTGGTGATTGCTTTTCAAAAAATTTTAAAAATATTTTATTCATTTGGGAGGGAGAGGGGTAAAAGGAGAGGGAATTTCAAGCAGATTCCATGCTGAATAAGGAGCCCTATCCTGGGCTTGATCTCATGACACTGCGATCATGACCTGAGAGAAATTGAGAAAGAGTCAGACAGACACTCAACCCACTGAGCTAACCAGGCGCCCCGGTGATTGCTTTTTAATGTTGGTGAAATCTTTATCAGGTCTATGTATTTTTTTCCTATTTTCATTTTACTCAGAACCTTGTTAGAAACCGTTGCTGGATTTATCAGGTGTCCTTTCAGAATCAGGTGATATGGTAGTCTTTTTTTCTCTTTTATTATGAATGTAATGAAATATGATTGATTTGCTGATATCAAACCATCCTTGAATTCCTGAAAATGAGTCCTGTTTGGCTATGCTTAAACAGAATATAGTAAAACCACTTTAACTGGTTATAAGATAGCATTTCGAGATATTTCAGGATTCCTGAAGAAATTTCATTCTGGAGAATTTTCTTCCTTACTCCCTCTAGTGGGTAGATGGTGTGTATTTTTGTTTCCTTGGGAAAGGAGAGACCATATCAAGCTCTCTCAAGTGCTACTGTTTAGACTCAGAATGTATGGCTGGTAGTTGTGCTAAGGTCAGTCCAGAGTCAGTCCATTGTGATACCTTCTTCCTGTTGAGGCCCTAACACATACAACAGGCTCTTGCCTTTTTGGTATTCTACATGTCTAAACCAGTGACTGTGACTCAAAAAATCAGGGATTATATTTAATTTATAGTAATTCTTCTTCTGGTTATTAAAATAACACAGATCTAGCAAGTGGAATGGAAAGTGGTGAGCTCAGGTTATCCCTCCCTCTCTCTTTGTCTTTAGAAGCATTTATTGAGCATTACAATATGTCATATATTTATAGGCTTTAACATTGCAGGATAAAATATTACATGCATAAACCATATTATACCATTAGTAACAAATATTTGCTTACTTCAATTTAATAAACACTTATTCAGTATTTACAGAGTACAGGATATTATACTGCATGATACTTAGAATACAAAATGCTATGATGTACTCTTAAGGAACTCAAGATCTCTGGATACATCATTAGAAAGATGCATAGATGACTGTTTTATGACACAGAAACATAAAGAAAAGAAAAGAAAAAAATGTTTATGTGTTTTATGACACATAAACATAAAACATCTCATAAGAGATGAAAGGACTGGACCATGCCAGATGGAGGGAACAATGCCAAGAAAGAAATAGAGGTTGGAGAGCAGGGGACATGTGTTGCAAGTAGCCAGTTGTTCAGTTTGTCTAAAGCAGTATTTTCTAAATCAAGACTCCTCTGGAGTCATGAGATTAATTAAATGTCATGAGCAACTTTTGAAAAACAAATTGATTAGACCGGAAACCTCTTAGAATGCATTGTGTTTAGTAAAGGTAATGTTTCTGAGAAATATGTACATATAAATGTGCACACAAGTATCTATGTGTGTACTAGGTCTCATTGTCAAGTGTGTTTATTGTGGGTGATGGCCAAAAATGTCTGAAAAAGCAGACAGAGGTCAGCAAACTTTTTCTGTAAAGGGTTGGATAATAAATACTTTGGGTTTTGCAGACCAAGAGAATACGTACTGTCTCCTTCACACTCAGCTCTGCCACTGTAGCACAAATGCAGCCATAGATAATATGTCAGTGAATGAGAATGGCAGTGTTTGAATAAAAATTTATTTTTATTTTTAAAAATATTGATTGTTTAATTGATATATGAGAGACACACACAGAGGCAGAGACATGGGCATAGGGAGGAGCAGGCTCCCAGATGGGAGCCTGATGTGGGACTCAATCCCAGGACCCTGGGATTATGACCTGAGCCAAAGGCAGATGCTTAACCATGGAGCCACCCAGGAGTCCCTCAATAAAAATTTATTTACAAAAATAAACCTAAGTCCAAATTTGGTCCATGGGCCAAAGTTTACTAACATATAGGGTAAGTTAGAGGAGGGATTATCAAGAAGCAGTGCCAGAGATATAAGTGAGCAGGGGACAGTTTGTGAAGCCCTTCACCTGTCTAGCTTTGACATGGGTATATGATTCACGGGGACCTAGGGGACCATAGTCTGCACTGGAGGGAGGTCTGCTCGCAAACACCTTTCAGAAAACTTTGCTCTCAGACAGTGATGCTAATGGCAACTTGTAGGTTGGCCTAGGTGGAAATTTTAAGTCTCACCATTTTTACTTGTTTATCATTTTCCTTTAAAGGAGTACCAGGTAATGTCTTTCACTGTTCTTCTGGTTCAGGTAACATTTGCTTTATTAGCCTGATTTGACAGATGAAGCTCCTGAGCCCAAGAAGTAGTTGAGTGACTCACGCAGGGCCTCACGGCTTAGCAAAGGTCCCCACTTGAATTACCTTACCATTGAACTTAAAGACTGGTCTCCTGCGTTACACTGTGTGCTGTTTTTCCACCATGCTGATCATCAGTCTTTTCCAATGAAAGAAGTGATTAACTCCATCTTTCAGACATTCAATAGTAAGGGACTGTTAGAAGGCCAGCAAAGCTGGACCACTCAGTCTTGCAAAGAGAAAAGTAGCTTCATTCTGCTCTTATTCTGGGCTTTAATGCCAGTTCCTGAGTAGTGCTGAGCTGGTGTGTCAGAATCGCCTGGGAAACTTGCTAAAAATATACATGTTTTCTATCCTATCCTTACTTGGAATCTCTGGAAGGGCCCAGCCTGAAAAATCTGCATTTTATATAAGGATTGTGTGATTTTTTTAAAAAATATTTATTTATTTATTTATTTATTTATTTATTTATTTATTTATTTATTTATTTGAGAGAAAGTGTGAGCAAGCACAAAAAGGGGCAGAGGGAGAGGGAGAGAGAAACTTTAGCAGACTCCTCACTGAGCTTGGAGCCCCATGCAGGGCTTGATCTCATGACTCAGATCACAACCCAAGCCAAAACCAAGATTCAGACACTCAACCGATTGTGCTACCCAGGGTCCCCCTGTGTGATTTTGATGTGCATTCAGAAGTAGGAAATATTGCTCTGGTGAAAACCAGGTATTTTTTTTTTTTTCATTGAGAGTGGTAGAGAGGGGCACCTGGGCTCAGTGGTTGAGTGTCTGCCTTTGGCTCAGGGTGTGATCCTGGGGTCCTGGGATCAAGTCCCACATTGGGCTCCCTGCAGGGAGCCTTCTTCTCCATCTGTCCGTGTCTCTGCCTCTCTCTGTGTGTCTCTCATGAATAAATAGATAAAATCTTTAAGAAATAAAAAAAAAAGAAAGTGGTAAAGAGAGTATCCTTGAGGTGCCATGGGATATGGTATGGGAAGTCCAGAGGCCTAGAAACGTGAGGCTGATGAGTATGTACAAAATTCTTAACTGCCAGCTTCAAGGTCAAGCCTCATGACCTCTGTGACCCCCAGTTCCAATCTGTAAAAGTCAGCTGATTATAGGAGCTCCCTATCTATCTTGAAATATGATTTTCAGAGGCAAGTGAGCTCACTAAGGGAAGAGAAAGTGGAAAGGACAGATAGGAAGGTTTTAGATCTGAAACTGGGGAAGTGCTCCTAAAATGTACCCAAGCTTTCTTGAGTGGAGGCCTTTTCCCGCATCCCTAGGGCATGAAGCTGTGTACCAACTAGGAATGCATTGTTGAGTGCCAAGAAAGCTTGAAAATATGGATCTGACTCAGGCCTAAAAATGTCAAGCTTTTTTTCCAAGACAGGCAAGATATATCCTGAGTGGAAGTTTCCCTTGCCAGCTTCTTGAGCTCCTAGAACTTTCCAAGGTAATAAGCCAGTTATAGGATCAGAGTTCAGACTTCTCTCCTAGGAAAGGTTCAGATCCTGAACAATAGGAAACCTGTATTTATGGTTCTGTCAAAGAACCAAAATCACTTAAGAAGTCAGATCATCTTTTGTGCTAGGACCAGGTATTCACCTACTTCCTGGGAAGAGCCTTGGAAAACTACCTTACAGAGAGAAAGAAGAAGGTTTTATAAATTCTCAGATATAAAAAGAAGAAAACTGGTCATCTAAATGGCATTCTGGCTACTTTTCTAAGGTTCCAAATTTGAAGGGATCTGGACTTGTTCCCATACACAAAAGAGGATATATGAAACAGCTAAACCTTAGATCTATAAACCAAAAATGTTGAAGTTCCTTTTTTTTGGGGGGGTGGGGGGGAGGCAGTTTGACATTGGTGGATGACGCTCTTCTGGTTTCCATCATTGACATCAGTTTTCTAAGTCATACCATTTTGGGACTGTATGAATTGTCACAGCCCAAAGAGTCTTCCTTTACAGGCAACACTGAAGAATTGGTGTGTTTGTGAAAGCCTGGATGAACTCTAAGCTTGACCATCACCTTGAGTATTACTATTACTTTTATCACGTATTCTTAAAAAGCTCATGTTAATAGCCATACAAATGTGTTGAATAAAATCAAGCAACATGACAAGAAAGTACTCCCTGCTGAGTTTTTCACAATAATAATCTCTTTGAATGAGTACTTAGTATGTGCCAGGGCATTGCTAAACCTTCTGTATATGTCCATCTCTCTCTGAAGATTTGGAATTGAATCCACGTCTCCTGGCACCAACATGACTTGTCCATCATTGTCACACCAACTTTTTCCACTGTCAACTTTGGAGCACAGCCTGGTACTCTTGAAGCTGGCTATTTTTACATCTGCCCAGTCTCTAGTACAAAAGGGAGAGACCAAGTGTATGCATGCATTCCATGTCACAAGAAATTTCAAATTTTTGAGATTGGTTAGATCTTTCTGCTTGCTGTGCAGAAATCATCAATGCCCTGAGGACAAGGGCCATGACTATTTTGTTCAGCTTTGTTTCTTTGATATATGGCAGGTCTTGAGTAACTATTTGCTGGATAGATGGAAGGAGAGAGGGAGGGATGGTAGAATGGAGGTAAGTTAAGGTAGAAGAGGAAATGAAGGAAGGCTGGAAAGATGGATGGAAAGTGGATGGATAGAAGGAAAGTAAGGAAGAAACAAAGAATTTCCATTTTGCTATTTCTTCTTTGCATTATTAGTAGTTATATTTTTGGCATTTTTGAGTCGATATATTTCTGGAGATCTGGATATTTCTATCCCAGGATTTGGGAGGATTTATAAAGACAAACCCACCCACACAAATATAGACCAATTGGAAGGGAGTGAGGAGGGATGTTATGAATTATAGTAAAATCAGAGTTACATAAAATTTAAACTAAAGTTTTAATATTTTCAGTCATCATGCAGTTACTAGCTCAAACTAATAGCTAACAAAAAAAAATTAATAGCTGACAAAGTTGGGGCACCTGAGTGGTTCAGTGGTTGAGCATCTGACTTTGGCTCAGGTCACAATCCTGGGGTCCTGGGATCCAGTCCCGCATCAGGCTCCCCACAGGAGGCCTGCTTCTCCCTCTGCCTGTGTCTCTGCCTGTCTCTCTGTGTATCTCTCATGAATAAATAGATAAAATATTAAAAAAATAGCTAACAAAGTGCTTCTAGGAAGATTCCTTCCCAAAGTCTGTGTTAATGAGCAGATTTTAAATTTTAAGTACTGTTAAGGATTTGTAATTTGTTTTATTTACCTGTTCATTTCCTGTGTGTGTAGTTTCTGACAATTACCTGTAAAGAGCCACATGTTCAATAGTGGGCCAGATTCTAGCTTTAGGGATCTTTTGTGTGTACTAAATTCGTACAGCCTTCAACATAGGCATTCTCTGCTGTATAGTCTTATGTTTTATATTATTGACTTATTCTCCAGTTGCTTTATGAAAGGACATTTTATTTCCCCTAATAGTTATATAATTTATAACATTTTTCACAGCCATGCTTTTTCCTTTGTTTATATTTTACATGTGACCCACGTACCTCCTAACTCAAGATTGGGTTCACAGGACTGCTGTTGAGCAAATATTGAATAGATTTAACTGTCCCTTTTTTATATAATGATTTCACTAAATATTGTATATTTTTAAAAAGATGAAATAAAGGAAAACTTTAGCCAATTCCCTATCTAGATGATCACTAACTCTACATTTGTTCTCTAGGGCAGAGAAAGAGGCCCATGGACATGTGAATTGCAGATTATTGAGGTTCTATCACATTTCTTTCTCCTATTCATGGCCAATTTGTGTAAATTTGTCTGGGTAGCAGATGTGATGTGAGAAGGCTGTGGTGACAGCATTATCAGTGCTGGGAGAGCAGTTTCTCTGCCCAGCTAGTTGAGACAGGCTATGTGCACATGTGCAATTCAATCTAGGCTAGGCCAGAGTGCAGAGGTGCCATGATTGGCATCCCCAAGAGCCTCCTCATAAAGTCTGAAAACTGAGATTCCCTTCTGGGCCCTCCACAAACTATCTTATCCCTGTGCTGGAAAAACAGAGCTCCACCTGGAGTGGGAAGAATGTCTCCAGCACATAAAATCCTTTTCTTGGGGCCTCCTCAGTTTTAGTTGCACTGACCCTTCAATTCATCCTCCAAGCTGTTGAAAAGTGGTGAGAGAGGGTGCGTGTGATGCCTGAGTCTGCAGAGTGGGCCTCGGAGGCTGTGTCCATGCTTAAACGAGGGCACTTTGAGACCGAGAATCCTCGGAAATCCTGGTACTTAGCCACAGATGAAGGATCACAGACAGACTCCAAGTTTCTTTGTCCACAAGGTCTACAAAGGACTTCTTACAAGGGGGCCCATCCGTTGGCATTTAAGATGCAATTCTTAGACTTGTGTTTGGAGGCTTCCCCAACTGCTATCTCCTAGTTACTAGGTAACCCCATGGAAACAAAGTGTAATGACTCTGGAGTGACAGGTCCTCACTCACCTGGAGTGATATGGTGCCAACCTTAAATCCACTGGAGAGATTTCTGGTTCAACTTATGACCTGTCAAGGAGCAGTTCTCAGGGAGTCATGTTGTTTTCATCAGCGCCGGTGACAAAAAAACAGGTGGGATGTATGAGTTAGGAGGTCCCATTGTCCCTTACCTTCCAGTGCTGGTGTGCTCATGTGAGGGAGTTGTGTCAGCTGGCTGGCCACCATATTGTTTACACTTTCACCTTGTCCGGATGAATGGCTTGATTGCCCTGGGGGCACATGTTAATGAAATATTGCTGGTATGTATGATTTATTGAGCACCTCCCAAGTGATAGATACCCCTCCTATATATTATTCCATGGAGACTTCTCAACAGTGAAGTAAGGACCATTATGGTCTTTCATTTTCCAGAAAAGCTTACTGAGGCTTAGGGAAGAAGATCAAGCCAATGATCAAGGTAACAAAGTCAGGATTCAAGCCCAATCTCACTGGCTCCACAGACCCTGCTACCCCTGTTTGAAGACAGGCAGAGGGATCATTTACTCCCCTGAGGTTATTCTTTTAGATGGGAATGGGATGAATACCGAGGAACTTGGGAGAATGGTGTCATGTGAACAGCACAATCCTAGGACTTGACAAGCCTAGCTCAACTTGACCCCCTCTATATGTGGTTGAGCCACCTTAGATTGTTTTAACTTTTCTGGGCCTCAGTTTCCTCATTTATAACATGAGTGTTCAGTCAGATGATCTGTCACTTTTTTTTCCCAATATAACCTTCCAGGTTGCTTCTAGTTAGCTAGCTACTTTTAGTGAGAAGTGAATCTGATGAATTAGATCTAGCTACATACTAGAGTTTCACTCAGTCATTGATTTGTTCATTCAGCGGATATTTATCGGATGCCTTCTATGAGCCAGGGCAAGGAGAGAATGATGAATAATTTCAGACACAGTCTTTTCCCTCATGGAGCTTATTGAGTATTGCCATGGTTAGGGTATTAGTCAAATGCCCTGCAGTATATTTGTGTCAAAGACTGTCATTGTTGTCATCACCACCACCACCACCATCATCATCATCATCCAATTTATTGCCACATAGTATTAGTCATTGGGATCTATGTTGGCCACAGCACAAGATGAGCTATACTGGTCAGTTACTGCCATCCTACATTTTTGAGCGGACAGCTGGCCTGTTACTGGATATACATATCCTGGCCTGCTTATATACAGAATTATTTTGTTCTCCACCTGGTGAAAATTTTAGAGCATTTGTTTTTTGAAAGCATTTATTTTTTAAGCATTGGAAAGTGATATTTTTCCATGAGACTTGCTTTTGGGCAAGATTTAAAAAGCTGAAAGTAAGCGATTTGAGACATGAAGAAAAGCAAAACCCCAAAACCAACCCATCACAATTCAACAGCAGGTTTTCAAATCTCAGATTCACCTTTAGGCAGTGTCTCCCAATTTTCCCTTATAACTCCACTATTTAAAAAAAAAAAAAGACAAATCCTTGTCTTGAGTGGCTGAAAAGAGGATGGGAAGAATTTCATGGCAAACTAGTGGAAACTTTGTTTGTAAATGGGAAGGATGAATTGATCTGAGAAAAGAAGCAAAGGGAAATTGGCAACTTTTCCTGACTGTGTGAGAAGGAGGAAGTGCACATTCATGACCCACATCCTCAGGATGGTTGCCTGAGTTTGGCCACATGGGGTGTTTTCTCTGGCGTACTGCAGCCCTGAGAACCACCATCATACCTGGGCTTGCTGATTGTAGCGAAGTCCATCAGTGTCAGAGTCAAACTGCACAGGGTTGGCCACTAGTTGCTGTGTGACCTCATACAAATGGTCTAACTACCATCTCTTATTTGTATAAAAGGAGTTATGCAGTTGTGAAAATTGGATGATAGATGTGTGAGATACTTAGTAGTGTCTGGTGCCTTGCTGCTATTCCATTTTGGAATTTATTGTGCTTCATAATCCTCCTTCAAGAGCAAGGGCATATACCTCCTGTCATTTATGATTCCGGGAACGGTGCATGTACTGAACCTGCACAAATCCTAAAAACCATCAGGGACCTATTTAAGTGAGTGGCCCTTCTTAGGAGATGACCACCCATCCTGGCGTGCCTGGGACTGAGAGGTTTTCTGGGGAGTGGGACATTTACTGCTATAAAAGATCTTGGGCAAACTGGGACGAGTTGGTTACCCCAAAATTGGCAAAACCCTCACATGTTTTCCAGACAAAAAGGGCAGGGAGAAACGAAAATCCCTGACATGCTTCAGCAAGAGCCACCCACCCGAGCAAGGCCTGTGGTACCCGCCAAACTACAGACCAGTGGTCACTTTCATTTAGGACCAAATTTGAACAAATAGAGGAAGAGGCCTAATCCACTACCCCTAAGCAATCTGCCCCTAACATGGTCCTATTTTGACTATTCTTCTCCTAAAATAGTGGCTCTCAATCCCAGCCACCCATGAGAATCAGTTGAGGAACTTTAAAAAAAATACTGATGCCTGGGTCCCATTGCCAAAAATTCTCATTTTAGTGGTCAGGAACGACGCCTGTGCATTGGTACTTGGTTTTTTTTTTTTTTTTTTTTTTTTTTTTTTAAGTTCGTTAGGTGATTCTAATTTGCAGCCTGGATTGAGAATCATAACAGCCGTTTTAGCTTGGGGCCTGCAGCAAATTGCAAATGATATCTATTTTCCTAATTGACAAGTTCGGACGTTCCTGATCTGAGTCTCAGCTGAGATGACTTAATCTGTTAGGAACTTGTGTGACGTTTTATTGAGTTGATTTGCCTATGCTGGGATTTCCATTCAAAGACAATCCCTTTAAGACTGAGTATGCTCTTTAGTTCCCCCTTGTCTTTCATGAAGCCACTAGTCTCACTGGTGTCTGCCTACCTGAAAGTAGTAGTATGGTTTTAAAATGAGAAAATTCAAAGTTGAATTTGAGTGGAGTGGAGGAGAGGATAGGGATATTTCTGATGAGAAAAAAATAGACCTGAGTACCCTCTTTCTAGTATCTGGGTGGGGATGGCAACTTCTCCAATCTTTGGGCTGGGGTGGCCTGGATGGAGGAAGGCAAGGAGAGTGGTACTTCTGAGCTTTGGGAATATGGCTAAAAGCTCCTGGCGAGGTCCTCAACCAGGTGGCCAGGTTTCCAGAGGAACAAGCTTCAAAAATTGTACTGGTATTACTCAGTGCTAAAAATAAATAAGCTATCAAGCCATGAAAATTCATGGAAGAAACTCGAATGCGTATTACTAAGTGAAAGATGCCAGACTGCAAAGGCTCCATACTGTGTGAGTCCAACTATATAATAATTTGGAAAAGGCATAACTATGAAGATGGAAAAAAGTAGAGTAGTTTGTCATGTTTGTCAAAATCATTGCATGTACACCAAGAGCGAACCCTAGCATAAACTATGGACTTCAGGAATTAATCATGCGTCAGTGTAGGTTCAGCAGTTATAACAAATGTCCCACTCCAGTGGGGAATGTTGATGGTGGGGGAAGTTGTATTTGTGTGACGACACGGAGTATCAGGGACTCCCCATACTTTTCATTCCATTTTGCTGTGAAGCTAAAGGTGGGCTACAAAATAAGCTTCCCCCAAGGCCAAAGTTGACAGTTCAGCTGCACATCTTCTTCCTTTTCTCACCTTTTGTTAGTTACTAAAACCTTACAGGACATTCCTGATCCTAATCGCAAGTCCTGTGAGACCCACAAGGATGGGGGTCATATTCAGTCTCTATGCTCTAAAAAGCTATTACTCAGTGGAAGAAATGAGATGATTGATAGATTCAAAGTTCATCACCTGTTTATAAGTGGTAGCGATCCTTTTAATATCCCAACTAGCTCTTTGATAAATGGAATTGAATGGCCTCGAATGGGAACTTCTACCCACCACTGAAAACTTTTTGTCTTTTTTTTTTAAAGATTTTATTTATTTATTCATGAGAGACAGAGAGAGAGAGAGAGACAAAGAGAGAGAGAGAGAGAGAGGCAGAGACACAGGCAGAGGGAGAAGCAGGCTCCATGCAGGGAGCCCGATGCAGGACTCGATCCCAGGTCTCCAGGATCACGCTCTGGGCTGAAGGCAGGTACTAAACCGCTGAGCCACCCAAGGATCTCCAACTTTTTGTCTTATAGTGAAAAAATACATGTGTCTTCTGGAAATAGATCAGAAGAAGAAGAAAACTCCTGTGATTCTATCATTTCAGAGATAACTATTGGTAGTGGTTAGGTGGTCCTCCTCTTGTTCACCTGTGCACATACAGATAGACATACCTACATATATTTTGCTACAAAAACATACTGAAAATTCCTCCTTGGAAAACTGATTTATTCCATTTGTGAAAATTGGATGAGCATCTAAACAAGATTTTGGATGGATTTTCCACAATTATCCTGATGTTTAACGATTAGCCTTTATTTTTCCAATTTTCCTCTCTTCCCTTAGCTACTTCAGTCTTTATGGCTAAAAGGTTAAAAAAATAGAAGAGCTCAGACCAAAGCTGAGTGGCATTTTAAAGACTATTGATTATTACTGCCAAATTATGTTATCAAATTCTACACAATTATACTAATACTTTACTGGTACTAGGTATTCCCCTTCTCCTAACTGATCTTTGCTAATTTGGCAGTCTCTAAATATTACCCCATTTTATGAATTTTGACCACAGACTGAAGATTTGTTCATGTTTTTAATTATTAATATTTTTCTCTTGAAAATTATCCATTTGTGCCCTTCCACGATTTTCTATAGGGGTGTCTCTTTTTCTTATTGGCTCATAAAATATTTGTAAATATGAAATATATTAGCCTGTAATATATAATGTGAACATCTCTCCCCTCTGTTTTTACTCTGTTTATGGTGAGGTTTATTCATTTGATACCTTTGTGTTTTCTGCATTTCTTATTTAATTTACCTGTCACTGATATAGCATTATAGTTCATTTGCTTTAAAGAATTATTGAAAGGAAGGTTGTATCCTCCAAACTCTCTCTACAACATACTATAAGCATCTGATGGAAATGTATCTAAATGCTATATCCTCAGTGTTTCTATCCTTACCTCCAAGAGCTGTGAAGAGCACAATTCATTTTATTTCTTTTTCTTTTTCTTTTTCACAATTCATTTTATTAGACCATTGGTCCTTATGAATTTTGGCAAATGTTTAACTTGTAGGCAAGTATATCCAAGCCAACTCACAAATCTACTATGAAGTTGGCTACAAATGGTTGAGATTTTTTTAAATCCTGCTAAAAGAACTTTATGTCTCTTCTACCACTGAATTATGACATCTTATCTCACAGAGTTAATAGCACCTAATGGTTCTATCTCCAGGTAATGTAATCCAGCTGGAAATGCAAGGTATGTGAAGCCCATGTTTTGAAACAAAAGAGTATTTTTCTCTAGCCAGTAAATAAAAGTGATTTTTTAGCTATAAAAGGACAAAAGGTTTTGAAATTATCCCACTGGGCAGGGTTTCCTAGACTTGTTTTTTTGGCACTTAGCCATGGAGCCAACCTAGCATCTTCCAAACTTCTTCCATTTTTGTAGCAGTGTGAAAAGTTCGCTGGATAAGATGAGAGTCACCCCATGGTGTGATGATTAATGCCTAGGGTCCTCTCAACCTAGAGGCAGCTGCAACCAGACATCTAAAAGTGTCGTCAGCAGATCATTGATCAGCATATAGGAAGAACCAAAAACTGATCATTTTTCCTTTTAAATATCTTCACTGCCCTGTCAAGGTTGTATGTGTTTTCGTTTTCAAGGAAAAGCATTTAACATTTAATACTGTCAATGTTACAAGAGGAGTAAGTGGTTCATAGCTTCACTGAGTGGTTGTCAAAAATGTTTAACTTAACGAATGTGTTATTTCATCCCATTTCCAAGGTTTAAACAGCTTTGTGACATCACATCTCCCGTTTTGATTTTCTATATGTGTTTCATAGCCCCGAAGCTGAAGAGTGCTCTTGTCCATTCTCATTGCTCTATTGCAAGAAGAGATGGTCCACCGCCTGGTCCCAGTCCCCTTTCTCATGTTAATGGTTATTGCTAGTGTCACAGGATAAAATTATATGAATAACGGAGAATAATCTGCTTTACAGTGTGCATTAAGGAATCAGCACCATGTTGGCCTATTGTGTGAATTACCAAAGAGAAGATTAACAGCAACAACAACCACTCGTGACAACCCAGTCAGTGTTCTAAATACATAATCATGTTTTATCTCTTCATCCAGACAGTGACTCTGTGGGGTAGGAGCCATCATCGTCTCTGTGTTGCTAATGAGAATGGCAAAAGTCACACAAAGGGAAGTAGTTGAGCTAGAACTTGAACATAAGCAAACTGACTCACGAGCCTGCCCTCTGAACTGGGTTAAATTGGTAGGACAACTCCACAAGATTGTTGATCATATCCTCATTTTACAGATGAGAAGTCGAGGCTCAGAAAGGTTAATAACTTTGCAACAACTTCTCACACAGGTGGGAAGTAGCAGAGCTTGGTTTCAAACCCTCGTTCCAAAGCCTTCCCATGCTTTCCCATTGCACCATATTCCCCACACTGCTGCAAGTGCCTTGTATTCAGGGCCTTCTTCACTTCTAAGAGAGCTTAGAGTTGGCCAACAGACAGGTGCTTAAGTGGGCCTCCCATACTTTCTTCTGGTTCTTTTTGCACAGAAACCTACCTGTCCAGCTGGCACTCATCATTCGTTTGAATGTCACAATATAAACTGCCTCTCTTTCTATAGAGTAGCTGTAGGATTAAGTTTCCCAATTTTACCTGCATCAAGGACTTTGCAGTTGCTGTTCCTTGGCTTGGAATGCTTTGTCCCTACATCTCAGCATGGCTGACTCTCACTTGTCAGCTCAGATGTCATCATCACAGTGGAGCTGACCACGACTACCTGTATTCATTTCCTAAGGCTACCATAGCAAATTACCATAAACTGGGTGGCTTAAAACAACAGAAATTTATTCTCCCATAGTTCTAGAGGCTAGAAATCCAAAAGTAAGGTGTTGGTGGGGTCATTCTTCCTCTAAAAACTCTAGGGGAGAAGACCTACTTGCCTCTTTCAACTTCTGGTGGCTGCATACGTTCCCTGGCTAGTGGCAGCATAATTCCAATCTTCATCTCTGTCTTTACATAAGCCAATCCTTTGTATTTCTCTTCTCTGTGTCTCCTCTTATCCTTTGGGGAACACTTGTCATTGGATTTAAGGTCCACCTTGATAATCCAGGATGATCTCATCTCAAGATCCTTAATTATATCTACAAGACTATTTCTCCAAAAAAGGTCACATTCACAGGTTGTGGGTGAACATGTCTTTTGGGAAAGCCACCACCAGCCCTGCTGTAGATAAACTACACTACTCTAGGTAATAGTTTTTGCTGCTGTCATACTCTGTGACACTATCACCTAGTTTATTTTTTTTCACAGCCTTTGTTATTATTTAATGCATCTTTTCCTCTTGTGTACTTTTCTGTTGCCTATCCCTACCTACTTGCATTCAAGCTTTACAAATAAAGAGCTATCTTGTTCACTGTGCTGTATTCCTAGCACCTAGACCAACACTTGGAATATTTTAAGGATCCCCAAATACTGACTGAATGAATGATACCACTGGGCAAATGTGATGTCAGCTTGGCTCTTTGGTACTTTCAACAACCTCCAGGATTTTATTTTTTGATGTAATTTTATGTTATTTGAATTTTAGTTGGAAATTTTTGGAAATGCAAGCATATTATGGGACATATATTTATCACAACGGATAAATATATCCAACCATTTCAACATTCAATTGCTAACTGGTCTTCATAGTTCATTTAGCTTTTACTTTTCACCCAGAAAACAGATCCTCAGAAGAATACAAGAATACTTTTTTTCTTTCTTAGGCTCTGATCACCTTCGTGAAAAAGATGGCCTCTGGGCTGTCTTGGTCTGGCTTTCCATTCTGGCTGCCCGGAAGCAGAGTGTGGAGGAAATCGTCCGAGATCACTGGGCCAAATTTGGCCGCCACTATTATTGCAGGTGAGAAGGGTGAGGACCCTGGGGAACTGCTCTTAGAGAAAACTGGCAGACTAGAACCTTCAGAAGGAGGCATCATTCAGAACGATCTGAGGAACAGAGAGGCTGGAACCCCTGAGATGTGGTTGGGGGTCCTGTGAAGGACGTCCAAACCAGAAGGCATCAATTTCCCCTCCCCTAGCGACATTCCTCTGTAATATTTTCATCAGTGACTGTAAGGTGGGCAGCCATTCCAAGAGGGAATCTGAACTGAAGAACCTTAAAAGCCCTTTGGTGCCCCTGAGAGTTGTATAGTCCAACCAGAGGCTTTGCTTATTAGTTCTGCACCCATAATTATCAAGGAAGAGAGGCAGAGACAAAGCTGTGACAGGTCGGTCTGCTTTTGTCATCCTCTCCTTACCTCTGTTTTACTTTCCCACTAATGGCCCAGCAACGTCTAAGGTGCCCTCTGAAGGGGCCACATGGTTCAAGAGCCCCAGATTTTGCTAAAGATTTGTCCCTGTGAAAGGAGACTAGAAAAAGGAATTGTTATCCTGGGAGGGAGGAAGGGAAAAGCTTATTGGCTAAGAGCTCAACGTTGGGGGTTTATATCACTTTCCTGTTTTTGAAGTAAGGGAGGGGGGCATGGTTGCCTGCTAGAAACATATACCTAGATATGCTAGGTTTGTGTTCCTAGTACCAAGCCACGATTGTGAGGGAAGCAATAGTAGGAAAGGATGTCAACTGTAGAGAAAATAGCTATGGGACAAAGGAATTCTTGAGTATTCTCAGAGACTCTCTACATATTGAAAACAGAAATTGTGCCTCCTTTTGTTTATGAACAGCTAACTACTTTGGATGTTTGGTTATATTTCAAGAGCTTAAGACACAGAAAGAATGTTTTAGACTTCCCTTATAAGGTGATTGTTTCTTCTCTTAAAAAAACTCATTTACTTAGATAAATATCAGAGAATAAGAAAGCCTGTGATAGGGCTCAAAACAGTTTGCAGTACTCTAGGAAATGCTGACAGTGCCATCATGTTCTTTGTTCCTCATTTGTCAAGAAGACAAAGGTTGTAATAGCCTGAAAACCACCTCAACTTATTCCTTGTATCATAAAATACTCTCAAGGCAGGTGGGAATTTGTTTTACGTACTAGTATTTCTAACAAGTGCCAAAAAAATCCTGATTCTTGTGGGCCTTTTTGGCATACCAGGGAACTAATTGGCACAACAAACCTTTCTATTGCACAAAGCAGTTCCAAAAAAGTCCAACCTGATAAAATATGTTATGATTGCCAATCTCTGGCTTAGTGAGATCACTTTGAGTTAGGGATGTGTTCCTCATAATGTGTGCAATGATTAGCTTTCTGCCAGTGTTTTGAAGACATGGTGTTATGATAAGTGTATTTATAATATAGTTCATTTTTTTTGTGGCCAAGAGCTTACATGATAATTACTTTGTTCATAACAAATACCATATTAGAGAATATAATGCAATGGAGATTTAAATTCTTGTAGAACATTGACTAATGTTTCAGATTTCTGTCCAAAAAGATCACAGAGATAAAAAGGGAGGAGGGAATAGGTAGAATGAAAGGTAAATACTTTTTTTCAGTCTCCAGCAGATACAAGTTGAGAGATCCTTGTGAAATAAAATGCCTCCTATCCAGTTTTTTTGGGAGTGGGGAGGAAGAGATAATAAAACAGTTTTGGTTTAACTATTTCTGAGCCTAAAGTCATAGCTGGGAACCCAGATGATTTTCCTTGTATGAGTGGACCCCAGAAGGAACGCTCCATTGAAAGATTTCTTGAAAGTGTATTGTGGTGGTGGGTCAGGGGATGTGGTTCATGGTAGGAAAGGGGTAGAAATGCCCGAGTCTGCTTGTATATGAAGATGAGCATTTGGGCAGGCTGGTCTGATGACCATCAGCCAGAGACCAAATGTGATCTGTCACATTAGTGGATTTCCTCAACTTCTTATTCTCTTTCAGGACCTCTCTGTATCCTAATAAATCCTCTTATCCTAGCCTCCTCCCCCTCTTGGCTTGGTTGGGTCTTTATCTTCCCCCAAAAGACTAGTGTTAAAGAGAATTTAGGCTCAGAACACATCCACTGTGGAGAATGTTCTGAGAGAATTCTTGGTTATTTTGTTCCTGAGGCTGAAGAGGGCACATCTGGGTAGGAGGGAGAGGTTAAACGATACAGAGACAGGGGACCCACTGCTAGAAATGGCATCATTCCATGTTTCCCATTTTGGCTAACACCCTGATGTTTACTAAAAGTCTTAAGAGATCTTGGGTGAAGAGAAAGTAGTAACAATGATGCAAGTCTTCCTTCTTCCAGTTTGCTGGGAACCCACATCTTGTCCTTGGGTTACATGGAGCCCAGTGTGAGATCCCACTGTAGCCATTTGGGCACAGATACCCCTTGAGGGTATCTTCCTTCTCGAGGAGCACCCCACCCTGCCCAAGTGTGCTATTAGGTCTTGGTCAAGACTCTCTGACATTGGGAAAGACTCTACAATTTCTTTGTGGTTGTGACTAAGAATAAAATCAATTAATAGGTTTAAGCAACGGTGTCTGGAACTGGACTGACTACTTGATATGCATTATGGTGTTTTAACCCTACAACAACAAATGAGATAGGTGTTATTTTTAGTCTTTTTTTTTCTAATCACCTCCCAGCCCCATTGTTACATTTGATGATCTTGGCTGGAAGGACCTTTTTAAAATGGAACAATGGTGGTATTTCTTCCAAGTTTCCAAGAGAGATTTATGATACACTGAGTTCCCTTCCTCCTTCTCTCTTCACCTCCCTTGATTCCTCTCTCTCCTTCCTTCCTCCCATCTTTCATCCCTCTGCTTAGAAATCACTTACTAGAAGCAGCAGAGAACAAAACAGATAAGGTCTCTGCCCTCCTGGAGCTCATGGTTCTTGTGGACAAAGGCAGATAAGAAATAAGTAAACAAATACACAAACAAAATATTAAGAGTGGTGTGAGAGAGGGGCAGACAGAGGGAAGTATCTTGAATGGATGGTCAGAGAAGAGCACTTTCTGGAGGTGACACTAAGTTTGAAAGGTGATGGAAGAGACTGTGCCAGGTATTGAGTAGTCAGAGGGAAGAGTATCCCAGGTTGAGGGTAGAGACAGCAATGGCAAAGGCTCAGAGGCAGGACAGGGCAAACTGTCTTTGAGGACTGGACAGGAGGCCCATGTGGCTGGAGCATAGGGAATAAGGGTGAGAGAGGGACAAAGTTGAGGGGGTGGGTGGGGCCGGATCCCATGGTGCCTTATGGCCTGGGTCTAGAGTCTTGTTCTCAATGTGATGGGCCCTTGGGGAGGGATTTAAAAGAAAGTATATGATTTGATACGATTTTTACAAGTTCACTCTGGCTCCTGTGCAGGACCTGGCTTATATGGGCCAGGTAGGAGAGAGTAGGGACCAGTGCTTTTCTGTGCAGTTCTTCCATGAAAACCAAACCGATGATTCGATGATCTTGAGGGGGCACCCAGTTACTGGCTCTCTGATTAGGTTTGTCTTCACCCTGTGTCCTGCCTTCCCTCCCCAGGTTTGACTACGAAGGACTAGAGCCCAAGACAACATATTACATCATGAGGGACCTGGAGGCCCTGGTTACAGACAAGTCCTTCATCGGCCAGCAGTTCGCCGTGGGAAACCATGTCTACAGTGTGGCAAAGACAGACTGCTTTGAGTATGTGGACCCTGTGGATGGCACAGTGACCAAGAAACAGGTACTTGGCTAGGAAATCACCAGCACAGGCAAAGCCAGGGGCTGAAGTATCCAGCAGTTGGAGAGGTCTTTAGGGATGATCTACTCTGAGGGCTTCATCATACAGATGAGAGCCTTGCAGCCAGGAGAGAAGAAAGCCCTTGGTGAAGGTTGCCTACCTAGTTAACTAATGGTAGAGGATGCATTTGAACACAGGGCCCTGACTGTCTGTCCAGCATTCTTTATACTTGTAACTGACAGGCCAATACTACATATAAACCAGTATTTCCTTCTGAAATGTTTGCAACCTGCAGGCCCTCTGCATGGTGGTCATTACAGATTCAGAAAAGGTTCCAAGGGCAAAATATCCCTTTTCCTTGGCACCCCCCTCAGGTGCAGGCATGTTTCACCTTTTCTTACCTTATGTAATTGAGAATGATAGGAGCTTAACCAGATGGGTTATGGGGGAAAAAACAGTTAGAAAATATGTCCCACAAAACCCAAAAGGAAGATTTATGGTTGAGAATTATTACAAAAGGTAAGTGACAAGTTTAACAATTTCTATCACAGTCTCATCTTTGTGAATTGTGCAAGAGAGGTTGGAACCTATTACATTCATTTATCTTTTTGATTTTGTATATTTATTGACTATGGCAAAAATTGACCACTCTAGGAGCACAATTCAACATTTATAGTTCAAATAAGACACTGAGTAATATTAAGAAAAGTTCCATTCTAAAATACCCAAATTCTGGGATCCCTGGGTGGCGCAGCGGTTTGGCGCCTGCCTTTGGCCCAGGGCGCGATCCTGGAGATCCGGGATCGAATCCCACATCGGGCTCCTGGTGCATGGAGCCTGCTTCTCCCTCTGCCTGTGTCTCTGCCTCTCTCTCTCTCTCTCTCTCTCTGTGACTATCATAAATAAATAAAAATTAAAAAAAAAAAAATTTAAAAAAAATAAAAATAAAAATAAAAAAAAAAATAAAATACCCAAATTCTTATCTTCATACACATTTTTTAAAATTTTTTATTTGTTTATGATAGTCACAGAGAGAGAGAGAGAGGCAGAGACATAGGCAGAGGGAGAAACAGGCTCCATGCACCGGGAGCCCAACGTGGGATTCGATCCCGGGTCTCCAGGATTGCGCCCTGGGCCAAAGGCAGGCGCCAAACTGCCGCGCCACCCAGGGATCCCCCTTCATAGACATTCTTCACCAAGAACAGACAACAAAATAAATCATAAGCTGTAGGGTTTGGTAGACTAGATATAGTGGTAGTTACTGATATTTTTATTTTGACTAATATTTCACACACTGTCCTTATCCTAGGGTCCCTGACTTGCAGATGTTCCAAAGCCTGAAGCCCTATTATTTTCTTAGTATTCTCCTTGTCTGCTGAGTTTCATGGTGATCTGGAATCTCTGTCAAAATGTCATTATTCTTTCATTATAGAAGGCCTTCTATGGCTGGACAAATTGATTACTGTTTTACTTTGGGAAGATGTGGGGTACTGGAGATAAGAGTGGTTAAGAAGTTTAAAGATGCAAGGGTAAAAAAAAAAATTAAAAAAAAATAAATAAAGATGCAAGGGTGTCTGGGTAGCTCAGTCAGTGAAGGGTCTGCCTTCAGCTCAGGTCATGATCTTGGGGTCCTGGGATCGAGGCCCATGTTGGGCTCCCTGCTCAGCAGAGATTCTTCTTCTCCCTCTGCCTCTCCCCTTCCCCCTGCTCATGCTTTCTCTCTCTCAAATAAATATTTTTTTTAAAAGTTAAAAATAATTTTGAAGACCCAGAATCAAATCCTCTCCCTGTCCCACTTGCCAGTTATATGACTTCAGGAAAGTTGCCTGATTTCTTCCTTGTTTGTAAAAATCTCACAGAACTGTTTTATTTATTTTTATTTTTAATTTTTTTTCACAGAACTGTTTTAGAAAGGCAATGAAATAAAAGATACAGAAGCCCAGCTATCCTTTACACAGAGAGTATACACTACGTTTTTGGTAGTTGTGTTTTGTTTCACATGAGGATTTTTTTTTTTTTTTTTTTTTTTTTTTTGGTAGATGAGATTGAATCCTTTCCAAAATTACACTAGTGATCTCCGGAGATATGAAGTCGGTAGCTCAGCACATGGCATCTTAGAGCCTCAGGGCCTTAGATGAATCTTTTCCAATTGTGTCCCATATTCCTACTTCCATTTTGCAAAGGAACTGCAGAACAAACATTTTGCAAATCCAAGGCTTATAAAATATGTGCTTTCTAAATTATTCTTGGGAGGTTTTTGTTCCCTGGTGGGGAAGGCTTGAAAACCATTCCCTGAAAAGATTATCTAGTCGATGCTAGGTTCTGGACTTTATTTGCTCAAAAGAAGCTTGTCTGTTGAGCTAATTTGTTTTGCTGTTAAATCCACTAGTACCTTACCTTGTTTCTTCCCCAAAGCATTCACCATTTGTATCCCTTTTTCTTGGCTCTTTTAATAGTTCACATCAGGCTAATTCCTCAGCTAGATCTCAAGTTCAGACATCTATTTATTCCATGTCCACTCCCCTGCAACCCTGAATATTGGTTTCCATTTTTACTCTGGAACTTATTATTTTTTTCTTTCCATATTCTTTCATATTAGCTCCAATGTGGCCATAAATAGTAAATGCTGCCAGAAGCTGTTCTGGGGAGCTTCTCTAGAAAGAAAGGAAGGTTGTCATTCATCTTCCCAGATCCCAGGACCCAAGTGACAGTTTATTAGCTGGTGGTCCTGAGTCACCCCAGAACTTTTCCATACACTCGGTTTGGCTCACTGAGGGTTTGGGGAGACAGTTGACATTCAGTGGCATCCACATTGTCAGCGAGTCTTGGATGGTTTTTGTACTACCATTGGCCCTGTCAGTGCAGAGTAGGGAGTTCCTGCATCGTGGGGCTGCTGGTAAACTTCCACCACCGAGGCCCACATCTCAGCACTCCTATGAAGTCAGTAGTCATCAGCATTCTGTTCCAGGGATGGTTGAGTCTGGGCACATTTCATGTGATACTGTTGCAAAGCAAGCACCATCTACTCCTGAAAGATATATTTGAATTTAAATGAACATGTATTATTTTTAAATAGCCATAAAGTACTTTGGCACTTCATTCAATAGATATTTCTTTTTTAAAGATTTTTACTTATTTATTCATGAAAGACACACAGAGAGAGACAGAGACATAGGCAGAAGGAGAAGTGGGCTCCCTGTGAGGAGCCTGGTACAGTACTCAATCCCAGGATCCCGGGATCACAACCTGAGCCAAAGGCAGAAGCTCAACCACTGAGCCACCCAGGTGTCCCTCAACAGATATTTCTGAAGAGCATGCCAAATGTGTAATTGGTTTTTGTCATGAAGTTTTGTTTGTTTTTTGAGAGGGAGAAGGGGGGTCAGGGGCTGAGGGAGAGAATCTTAAGCAGTCTCCATTCCCAGCATGGGCCCGACATGGGGCTCGATCTCATGACCCTGAGATCACAACCTGAGCTGAAATTAACTGATTGAGCCACCCAGGTGCCCTGGAACAGTTTTCAAATATAAATGTATAACAGCTTTACCAAGATATCATTCACACACCATATAATTCACCATGTCAAGTGTACAATTCAATGGTTTGTAGTATATTTATAAAGTTGTGCCATCATTACCACAATCAATTGCAAAACATTTTTGTCACCCCCCCAAAAGCAACTTGTACTTGTTAGCTATAATCTCCATTTCCCAGCAATCCCTGACCTACTTTCTGTGTCTCTGGATTTGCCTATTCTGGGTATTTCACAGGATTTGCCTATTCTGGGTATTTCACATAAATGGAACCATACACTATGTTGTCTTTTGTGACTGGCTTCTTTCACTAAGCAGAGTGTTTTTAGAGTTCATCCATGTGATACCACATATCGATATTTCTTTCTTTCTTACTGATGAATAATGTCTCATCAGTGGTTAGACCACATTTTGTTTATCCATTCTTCAGTTGGTGGACATTTGCACTGTTTCTACTTAAAAAAAAAAAAAAGATATATATATATCTTTAGAGAAAGAGAGTGTGCATGAGTAGGGGGAAGGGCAGAGGGAAAGGGAGAGAGAGAATCCTAAAGTAGACCTCTCCACTGAGCAGGGAGCCTGATGCAGGGCTCCATCACAGGACCCTGAGATCATGACCTGAGCAGAAATCAAGAGTTGGCCAATTAACCAACTGAGGAGCCTCTGGCCAACTGAGGCCACCCAGGAGCCTCATGCTGTTTCCAGTCTTTGATTATTATGAACAGCGCTGCTGTGCATATTCACATAAAGTTTTTTTTACAGACATAGATTTCCAGTTATCTTGGGTGTATAGCTAGGCGAGGGGTTGCTAGGTCAAATGGTAACTCTAGGTTTAATCTTTAAAGAAATGGCCACATGGTCTTCAAAAGCAATTGCACTGTTTTGCATTCCCACCGGCAGTGTAGGAGGGTTCCAATTTCTGCACACTTTTGCCAACCTTTGTTATTATCTGTCTTTTTGGTTAGAGAACACTGTAATTTAAAATAATCTACTAAATTATGTGTCATTTTAAAATTAAGATGGAAGAGATTTGATCTATAAGGACAAACAAAGTACGCCTTGCCTAGCAAAACCCAAAGGAAACATAACAAGGCAACGTCTCTGTTTGCTGTGGGAAGCAGATTGCTATGGCCTCTTAAGTGTTGTATTATGTTGGAGTCAAGCAGACATAGATTTGAAGGCTGGCTTTGTCACTGCCTAGATTTGTGACTTTGGGCATATTACTTAACTCCTCTTTTCTCAACTTGTTGGGTCAGGCAGGTGGCATGTTGGTAATAATCATCATGTAGGGTTACAGAGGTTTGAGGAGAAAGTCCTATAAAGTGTCAGGCACAGTGGCTGGTATCCATCTGATATTCAAGAAATATCGGTTGTTTCTCCCTTACCAGAATCCTCAACCTGACTGCATATCAGTTTGAGGAAACGGTGTGAGTGGTGTTCAAGTGTACAGGCTTGAGACCAGAAAGTCTTGGGTTTGAATCAGCATTACTCTCTCATTGATGGGTGATCTTAGGAAGTTACTCAACTTCCCTGTGGCTTTCCTTATCTGTGAAAATAGGAATAATCATTGTGGCAACCTCATACAGCTATTGGGAGAATTCACTTACACATAAAATCCTGACATGTAATAACCACTAATAAATGGTTAGCTAAAAGAAGTTATGTTAAAAGAGCATCCTTTGGAAAGAAAGATTTTGACATTTAACGAACTCTATATGATGAGAAAAGCAAGGAACACAATGCTGAATGGCATACAACTTTGCAGGGTGTCATGTGGAGACACAGGAAGGCCTCTTCAGTTCCTGAGTTGATTCAAAGTCACATTTCTCTGCCTTCCCTAAGTCTCCTCCTCCCCCATCTCTTCCATCCCACTTTGCTTCAGAAAGGAAAAGGTTTTTTAAGGCAACTCCATCTCCTTTTTTGTCCTTGATTTGGGGTCAGAGTCAGGAAACAGACTGGAAAAAAAAAAAAAGCAGTTTCACATATATCTCTAGAGATAAAGAAGAAATGCTCGTCCATCCAAAATGAAATTAAAATCCTATTCTGGTGATAAACCCCACCCCCATCCCCTTCACGGCTGTGGAAGTGTTCAGCAAAGTCGGTCCTGCCTGTGAGACCCTGTGAAGGTCATTTAAGGACCCTGAAGTATTCAGTCCCTGACGTGAATTCCCAAGGACCTCACTGGCCTTCCCATGCCTGTCCAGGTCTCATGGAATTTACTGTGGCTGCCTCCAAGTGGCTGATACTTTTGTGGTGTCAGGTACCAAGAGAAAAGTTGATGTGTGTCTTCTGTTAAACAGGACCTAAGAGAAACTCTGATTTAGAAATACCAATTTAGTGAGGCACAGTTCAACAATTGCAGTTCATCCTCTCATCCTTGTCCCATGAGGGTATGTCACTGTTATTTTCAGGTAAAAGTCTAGTCACATGAATGAATGATGATGGCTTCTTCAAATATGAGTGGGAAAAATAAGCCAGTAGCTCCTCTGAGAGTAGGAAGCAGTTTGATCCAGTTGCTGACTAATTTAAGATGTTCTCACTTTATGCCTTGCAAGGATATGGGAAAGATGAGGGAAAGGTAGGCAGTTCCTTAAGGCTTCACTTGGTGGACCACTCTTTCTCAAGGACGAGTTCCTTGTACAAACATGAAGATTTTCCATGGTGCTAGGTGCTCTGTCTCTTCCTTAACCATTAGCATCCCAAGGAACATCATCAGCACCAGATTACCCCTTAGCATTATCGTCCCCATCTCCTTGTAGCCCAAATCTCCTGGAGTCAGTACACCTTGATTATGAGACTCTCCCAGCTCTGATAGAAGGAATACTCCAATCCTGGTGGTGTGAAAGAAGGATGATATGACAGATGGTACCAGCATCAAGTGATGGCATATTGCCACTAGGATGGGCATCGATCCAGAACCATGACTTGTATTTTGAAAATTAGCTTTCTTTTTTTTAAATTTATTTTTTATTGGTGTTCAATTTGCCAACATATAGGATAACACCCAGTGCTCATCCCACCAAGTGCCCCCCTCAGTGCCCATCGCCCAGTCACCCCCACGCCCCACCCACCTCCCTTTCTACCACCACTTGTTTGTTTCCCAGAGTTAGGAGTCTCTCACATTCTGTCTCCCTTTCTGATATTTCCCACTCATTTTTTCTCCTTTCCCCTTTATTCCCTTTCACTATTTTTTATATTTCTCGAATGAAATCTTGACACCAGGAGCAAAATTTAAGGAACTGAGTCTCTCCTCATGATTCGTCCCATGCCTGTATTTCTATTTAACAAGATCAAAAATCGTGAAATTCCACCAGTGCTGAAGTCATTTGCCAGTAACAGTTCAGCTGATAATAAAAAACCTGATGTAAATAAAAGCATACCAGTTAGCTGATGTGGAAAACCAAATCCAATTTGATTATGTCAGGCTAACTCTGAGCTTATTAATACCTCTTCAAGTTATGCAGGCTGTGTGGAAACATTTTGATGTTGTCCTCAACCTGGAAAAAAGAACCATTTGAAATTAGTTCAGAGGAAAAGCACACTTTGAAGACTGATTGCAAAGTCAATTGGCTTTTGGAGTTGTTGTTTTAATATATAGGAAGGTGTCTGACCTTTTTAATTTCAGTATTCAGAAATAATGAAGCAAGTAAATTGGCAATCTTGAAATTAATGCTTTAATATATACTGCAGTGCTACTAACTCCTGGTCAACAGATAGAAGTATCCTTAGCCCTTGTTTCTGGAGGCATCATATGAAGGCTTTGGGACTATTTTCTAAAATGCTGGTAGTTGAATCCTGCTAAGATGTGTGATAAGAATCTAAGCATTCTGGAATGAATGACATCACAGGTACTTCCTACTGAACTACTAATGTCTGTGTGTAGTCAGGAGGGTGACCGTCACCAGGAAAAATAAATATTAAAGGAAAAAACTGTGGACTATCACAGGAACTGAGGGAGGAAGCCACCCCTGTTGTCTGGGTAAAGTGTGTCTGATTCCAAAATATCCCAGAACTGGGGCTGGTGTTGAGTGAATGGGGATCAACAGCCATTTTGGCCAAAGATGAGGGAAAATGGAACATGTGTGACCTAGTTCCATTGTTCCAAATTTGATAGTTGGAATCCGGATAATTTTTAAGCCTTCACTCTCTAAGCAGCGCTCTCAACACCTAATGTGGCTTTTGCTGGATATGTGTTTTTAAAAGAGCACTTAGGAAGCCATTGGATCTTGATTCCCCCCAAATAATTATTTGCAGTTATTGGTCTCCAAGCGAGCTGGGTTGGTTGTGAAAAAGACTAGACGAGAATTTGCTCCCCAAAGTAAGGCAGTCGTGGCTGTGCAGTCAGTGCACTGCACAAAGGCACCCGGCCTAATGGGGGAGGAGAAACTCAAGTCCAGGCTAGCCAAGAGAAAAGATACTTTTCTCTAATTTGTCTTCCTGCTCGTAATCTCTATAAGGGCACAGTATGGACTAGTTAGCTGCTGCCCTGCTCAACCTCTTTTGAACTCATGCTTGCAGCTAACTCTATGACTTAAACAAAGAAAAATGGGTAATTCTAGTTAATTTTTTTTTATGGAGAGAGATGTCTGTCCAATCCAAATCCTCTGCTTTATATGCTGCATGCTTTCTTCCACAAAATATGGTTCAGATGTTACACAGCAGTATTTTCACCTTGAAGCTTTCCATAAATCATTGGGATCTCCTATGGGAGGTAAGTTAGGCTTCGAGTCTCTCTCTTCCGTGCCTATCTTGTCTCTAGGTTCACATACCTGCTGTGGCCAACTGACTGTATATGTGACATTGTACTAGATTTTGGGGCCACATGCCGTTTTCCCCCTGGAATTCATCCTAAGTTCTTATTTGACTGGATTGGGTGCTGCCAAATAACTGTTGGTAATGTACAGTTCCTCCTTCCCTGCCTGGCTGCAACATGTCCTATAGTCTCCAAATGAACATCTGGCAGCTCTGTGTGTATTTAGCAACTTGCAGATTTCCCTGCATCGATTTACACAAGGGCTTAAAAAAATAACCCAACATGTATTTATCCAACATTTATCAAATACCTGCTGTACAAAAGGCCCTGTACCCATTTGGGGCACCATACAAGGCATATGAGATATTGTTTAAAGAGTTCATGAGAAGCAGTGTGTGACAATCAGCAGTCTCATATGGTTGAACCTAAAATTACAAACCTGGGGTCAGAAGACCTAAAGTTCTGGCTCCTCTTGTGACCAGCTATTACCTTAAGTGGTTTTTAACTCTTCCCTTTCTTTCCAGCAAAGGGAGAAAGTGGCCAGGATGACTCTGAGGTCCTTCATTCAGGACCTAATGGTCTAAATAGACCAAATTAGAAGGGACATTTCATGGTCAAAGAAGCCAGTTCAGTGGTAGTCGTGGAGAAGATAAATGGTAACAGATCTGTGAGTTTAGTAGTGATTTCAGAGAACGTGGCATAGTCTTTAAAATAAAGTTAATCTTAATTCCACCTAATTTAAAAATAAATATGCCATAAACCATCACCATTTAGGCTTTCTTTGGCAGTCTTTTTTTTTTTTTTTTCTTTGGCAGTCTTCTGAAAAATCTGGAAGGCTGGATGCCTTAGAGCATAGTACCATTTTCATTAAAAGCTTAACATACGAATAGTATTTATAGACTGATTTATGATTTTCTTTTTTTTTAAGATTTTATTTATTTATTCATAGAGACAGAGAGAGAGAGGCAGAGACACAGGCAGAGGGAGAAGCAGACATCATACAGAGAGCCTGATGTGGGACTCGATCCAGGGTCTCCAGGATCACACCCTGGGCTGCAGGTGGTGCTAAACCGCTGCGCCACGGGGGCTGCCCTGATTTATTATTTTCAAAGCACTTTTCACATATATTCTCTGATCTGATGCTCACAACAACCAAGTAAGCCAGGCTGCATTGTTTTTCATCCCTTTTTAGGAAACTAAGACTTACAGAGCTCAAAGTGACTTGCTCAAGACCCCTCCTGATTAGTTGAGCCAGAACGCCAGCCCGGGGTTCTCCAGTTGTTATCCTTTTATCATGTCCAAAGCAAAGAGGGGCAAATGTGGGGATAAAAAGAAAAGATCTAGTGATAAATGGAAGCACATTGGTGGATTTTGGGGTGGAGATACCTGCAAAAAATGTGGCCTTTTAACAGCACTGGGACAAGGCTAGGGTGAGCAAAACAGAGCTCTTATCTTTGAGGCATACAACAACAGGCACCCAATGGGAAGAAAATGCTAGGCTGGAACTGAAAGTGCCCCTTTGATACACTACTCTGTGATTAACATTATCTTAGCACAGAAGAGGGCATCTCTTCGAAGCCCTTCTTTGGGTTTGTGGCTGTTGTGTCATCCTGGACATTCAGGCCACTCTTGCTGCAGTGACTACAGAGGTGCCATGGATTCCTTTACAGTTGCTTTAGGAATTCCCTAGGAGACTGTGCTAAAGGTTCTTAGTGTCAAATGGTTCAAGAGGAGATTCTTGTAATAGTTCTGCTATTGGCAAGGTGGTAGGAGGAGGCTTTCAGGACACAGCAGCAAGGTGTTTTATTGGCACCCCCTCACTGTGTTATGGCTCTCCTGAGGTTCCAGTCCATTGGGAGTATATGGGTGAAACCTTAAATCTCAAAGGGATCTTCCTTAAGACTGACATGTATTATAGTCAGTCACTTGATACATGAGGCAGATGACCCAGACAAAAGTGGCTACTACTAGGGTGTCCACATATGGCTACACAGTAGAATCACCTGGAGAGCTTTTACGATCCCAGTGCCCAAGTCATAACCTATTCAAATTAAATTACAGTGTTGGGGCTAAGAGTCAGATAGCAATATTTTTTAAAGACCCCAGCTGATTCCAGTGCATTGCACCTTTTGCAACTAATGGGCTTATGATTTATCTAACATCACACAAGTGGGGACAGGAACGTACAATGGTTAAACTCCATTGTTTTTAGCCAAAACTAACCCTTGCCTTAAAAATGAAGGATGAGTAGATACAGTATCATTCATGACTACACTTCAGGGTAATATGTTTACCCCAGTTCACAGACAGAGAACATAAGTATGTTTTCATTTGGCCTGTGGGCCCTCCTTAAATGTGGAAGGAGGCATTCATTCCAGTGAATGCTCACTCCAGTTGTAAACACACAGTGACATTCACTCAAGTGTTTGCAGGGGGCCTATTGTGTGCCAGGCATTTTCCTGGGCTGTGGGGATAAATGGTGAACAAGGAACAGAAGGCTTTGCCCTACCAGAGCTTATCAGCTAATGAAGGACCCAAAGACATATTTCAGCAATTCCAACACTTTAGGGTTAAGGCTGAGATGGGAACTTATTTTATTCATTTTTAACTGGGCCTTGTTTCTTGAGGAGGATTTGTGGCAGCAAAAACACACATAATGAAGTTGTTAGGATGTAAATAAGAAACAGAAATCAAGACTAGAGAAAATATAAATAAGAGTAGAAAGTCAAGAACAGAAGAAAAATTCATAGTTATGCAAATCATAAGGATCCGCTTGGGCTGAACCTCAAATTTGGCATTAAGTGTTCTGGCAGCCATATTGGAAAGGGAACTATGGTTAATTATTATTGTCAGAAAGACAAAAAATGCCAGCTCCTCAGGGAAGGAAAGGCTTTCCTAACACTTGGCTCTTAAGGAAATGTCTCATGTGGAATTTTATACAATCTCCAATAATATTCCTACAGTGACTGCAAAAACAGGTTTTATAAGGCAGTACCTTGTAGGCCCTACAAGGAAAGGGAGGATGTGAAATGAAAATGCAATTTAATAAATCTATTTTTTGTCATGAGTGGTTGGTCAGAAGTAAGTTGAATCAGGTCACATATAGGTCCAGATGAATCTATGGCTAAAATACCCAGAGAAGTGCATGGATTGGATACTCTTCATTATTTTTCTCTAATTGGGATTTTGGTAAGTCACATAGATAAAATATTTTCCTGGGGTAGAGTTGAAGGGTAAGTATTTTGTGTTGTGGATAATGTAATGGTTTATTACAGGGGTTAGCTAACATTTCCCATAAAAGATAATAAATAGTAAATATTTTAGCCCCTATGAGCCAGACTGTCTTTGTCCTAATGATTCAGCTCTTCGGTTATAACACAAAAGCAGACGTGGAGAAAACATAAGTGAACAGGGCTGGCTGGGTTCTGGTAACACCTGATTTATAAAAATAGGTGGCAGGTCAAATTTGGCTGACAAACTATATTGCCAACCCCTGATTTAACCTGAAAACTAAAAAAAAGCAAAATGGATTCTTGGGATGCTTTTGTTGGAATCACAGAACATTGAGAAACTTGGCAGGTCTTGGCCAGTGGTGACTCTGACCACGTAATTTAATTGAAAGTAGGTGATTATGCACGCTGGCAAGAATATGGCTCCCTTTCAGGGTACGTATTAATTGTAGTTCATTGAAGTTCATTAAATTCATTGAAGGAACATGCAGATGCCAAAGCAATCCAATACAACTTCATACATCAGAGTGACACTCAACAGGCATGGATCTGGGGCACAGTTCTGCAGCACAGAACTGAGTCTAGAACTTTTGTCCTCTCATGTGGAGGAGACATGGGGTGGTTCTCACGTGGAGGTCTCACAAAGCAACAGGATTTCTCTGGTAAGATCTTAGGGGTGGTTTCTTAAGAAGGGGAGAGGTGGAATTATCAGCAGCACCTCGTGTGTGCCTTTATCGGCTGTTCAAGCGCAAAATCTGTTCCAGGCTACTACATGTAGATTCCAACTAGTCTTCTAGAAGTACAGCCAAAGATATGGTGACCCACAAGGGAAAAAAATAACATGATTTTGCTGTATAAAAAAGCTTAGTTGTGAGCTTATAATACATATTGTTTATTTATTTGAGAGAGAGTGCACACCAGAGGGAGAGCACAAGCAGAGGGAGTAACAGAGGAAGAGGGAAAAGTAGAACAGGGAGCCCAATGTGGGGCTCAATCCCAGGACCCTGGGATCATGACCTGAGCCAAAGGCAGACCCTTTAATGACTGAGCCACCCAGGTGTCCCTAATAATACATGTTGACAGTTTGTTATGGCCTGAATTCTGGAATACCTCCCACTGGGTGTATACAAATCTGGGATTATTAATTAATTCTTGGTTAATTACATTAATGGTGTCATGGGAGCTACAGGAAAGGGTTGAGTTTGAGAGGTCATCAGAAAAAGGGGGCCTCAAGTGGTTTGGAATCTACAAGAACAGGTGGCTCAGGACTTTAGCCTTCAATATTGCTTTAACCAACTTATGCATAAACCATAGTCCTGAGCGACCAATTACCTACTCATGTGTCCCATATATGGTGACAAGGTGAGTGGAAGCTTATTAAGAAGACACAGCTTCGAAAGAGTTTGCAAAAACATGACTGTGGGTATAGTTGTGGAACCTTTGGGACCTCGTCGTCTGAACATAATTTGGTCTAGAACCCTTCCTGAGTAGTAGGGAATTGGGGCATTTACTCCATTTGGAATTTCCTAACTGTTCACTCCTCCAGCAGCAGGAAGTGGTTAGGAAAATGGTTGCTGCTTGTAATATATTGCAATGACTAGTCCAGGCTTATGGAGAGCAAGGACTGTGTCTTTATCTCCCTATCCCCAGGGCTTAACCCAGGACCCAATCCCCAGGGGCTGCTCTAAAATGTTTGCCCAGTGAATGAATCCTGGTCAGTATCATCCTGTTTGCAAAGCTAGTATCCTAGAGAGAGGAGCTGCCAGGAAGGGAGCTGGCTCCTTTTTTTGTTACACAAATCGTGGCAGACATTGAATCACTCCAAAAGAGACTAAGGCTATTGTTTTGGGATTGGAACAAAATATGTCTACAAGATGTAAAAAGCAGAAAACCATTCAGATAGAATCACAGTGGCCCCCACCCCACCCCAGCAGATATGGGAGTAGGGTAAGGGACTGGCAGTCAGATTTATATGGCAGGTATATTTTTAATCATGGCTTATTCTTAACAACCAAGATTTAAGGCCAGACAAGTTTCAAGGGCAAATTTCTTAGGGAAAATGTCTGATGTCAGAGCTGCCTGAGACTTCTCCTTTTTCAGAAATAAGTGGCCAGGCTTAATTATTTTGTTTCCTCCTCTTCTTTCCTCTGGCCCCTGCCAGTATGCTTATTTATAACAAGGGCTTTATCAGTTGACTTAAGAAAACACATTTCCTTCAACAAATGTTACAATATGATCTTATGGTCGTTTTATTTTTCAAATATCCCCACCACTGATGAAAACAGATCCGTAGAGAATGGAGATACTGTGAGCCAAAAGCAAATTAATGCTGCCACAGCTCTGCCCCCATGCCACCCTGGTGGCCAGGTCATAGAGCAAGAAGGAAGGACAGAGCCAAGGGGATGAGGTTGTACCCAGGAACCCCAGAACCCAGCTGAGGCTCCAGACCTGAGCCTTTCATTGTAGGCTTCAGTTGAATGTGGGCGTCAGGTGAATCAGAACAGATGAACTTAACTTTGCTAAGCCTAAGGTCACATGGGGGTAAGCTTATCACAGGTAATTTGCTTTACTGTAATAGAGAAACTGCCTACTCCCATTGCATCCAGTAGGCTTCTAAGGGACATTTATTAAATATCATCTCCTCCTTGTCCCTCCACCTCTTTCTGGCTCCCACATCTCCAGACCAAAGAAACTTGAGCACCTGCTCATAGTTTGGCCCCTAGGTCTCCCCCAGCATTAACCACAAGTAGGTATTCATTGTGACTCCCTATGTGTTCATTGGCTCACTGATCCATTCTGGGTGTTCCAGGGCCTGAGGATCATTTTCTCGGACGCATCACGGCTCATCTTCCGGCTCAGCTCCTCCAGCGGCATGCGGGCCACCATCAGACTGTATGCAGAGAGCTATGAGAGGGACCCCAGCGGTCATGACCAGGAGCCCCAGGTATCTTCAGCCCTGTGTGTCCTATCACTTCTGGAAAATTTAGGGAGCTCTTGTGAGCTCGTAGTTAAGTTCTGGAAAGTAAGTTCTGTACTGATAGATCCAGCTGAAGGACAAGCTTGCAGTAACTCCAGGCAGATTGTATTCATTCATTCATTACAGTGTTTGGAACAGAAAAGTTCGGCTCTGGATTCTTTGATGAGTGTAGACCAGCATTTCCCAAATGACTTTCCCTTCTTGATGGTTTTGCAGTTTGTTAATCGGGGTGACATCAAGAAAAAGCACCTTGTACAGATAAAGAAATTTCTGGTGAGAGCCAAGCTGGTCCAATTCCTCAGAGCCTTGACTCTGCGCTTGTAGATAATGAATCTCCAGGTGTTTGGCAGACTCTGAGTTGGATCATGACCTTGAGGTGTGAACGTGGATGGGCCTCCTGTCTGAGATCACTGCAGAGCCCAGCTTCTCTTGAGGGGCGACGGCTGGTCTGTATTTAAATTTAAGGGAGGCTGAGGTAGACCAGCCAAGGCCGGGCTGCCTTGTGTTTGGCAAAGCCCCTTATGTTGTCAACAATAGAGCTAATTAAGAACTCAGAAAAAAATTATAAATAGCTCAACCGTAAGCATCCCCACTCTCACATTCATTAAAGCTGCAGGCAACGTTAATTAATAGCAGAAAGGACCCACCAAACTACACTGCTGGCTGACCCTGGCCCCCTGGTCTCTACTTCACCCTGGGGTTTGAAGCACAGTCCTTGATGAAGTGGTTTCTTGAGGTGAAACCAGTAGTTCTATATGCAATGCTTCTTTTGTGGAGAAGTAGAGAAGCAAAGAAAAACTCGCTGCTGCTCATTTTAGAGTTCCAATAATAATCTGCCATCCTTGTGCCCTAGAATGATATAAGTAAGGGTTTTCTTTGTCAGTGGTTTAGTGTGTTTTTCTTAAAATGGTATCTTTCTTGGGAGCATCGCAAAGAACTTGACAGATAGGGTGCCATTGATCCTTACAGCTGATGCTGTAACCAGAAGATCCATTTGAAGTCACATCATCTTAGATGCAGAAGGAGAGGCCTGGGAGGCTGAGAGCTATTGTCAGTGTCACCAAGAGCATGAAGCAGCAGAGCATGAGGCTAGTATAAAGTCCTCAGCCCTTCCCCATCAGAATCACAGGCTTTCCATGCAAGGACGGGCCATGCTCTGCCAACATAATTTGTCAGTGAGTACATTTCACCCAAGATAGTACCAAATCATGTAAGAATTGGAGGCTTACCCTCTCTTTCCATATAAAACCCTTCTACTTCTCATGTTGGGAAACCAGATTGAAGCAAGAGCCTAAAAGTCCAGAGCTACATACAGGGTGAGGAATGATATTCCTGGCCTCACCAACTCTGACTCACTCTGACTTGAGGCTATTTTTTCTCAACATTCTTTTCCCTATTTGCACAGGGTAAGTGGTTATGATTATTTGCTTATTTTTATTTACCTTCCACACTGACTGCAGGCATATGATGTCCAGGCCTTTAGACACGTATGAAAACGATCTATGTTCCGCAAAAGCCAAGTGGTGCCACTTTTTTTTTTCCCCAAAGCTTCCTTTGAAGCTGAAAACCTCCATAGGCCTCCTGCTAGAGGATTGTGTGTTAAGTATATACTTCAATCTGTGGGTGAAGAAAACATAAGTAATGCTTGTTTCAGCGGCCCATACTGGGTATTTTCCATCCTGTTGGCTTAAAGAATTTGCCATTTTGAATGGTTGGGGAATCCTTTCATTGATCTTGTTCTTCTGATCAGTAATTGGCCCTCCATTTTTAATCATGAGCGAGGGTCTTCCCAAACCTGGCTGGGTGGGCCTTGCCATATTTAGCTCATGATCCAGCTCATAATGTTACATTAAAATAGAACTCTTCATTGAAATAGCTTGTATCATTGACTCACCAACTGACAGCCTATTGCATAATACATTTAAGTCAAGGTATCATTTAGAATGAGGTTTTAAAAGACATCTATACCCCTAAGGAAGAAGAAGATGCTCAGCAGGCTCACCTGTCTCAATACTGCTGAATCATTCCTAGGAACTTAAGTTTGACTGTTGGGGCCTCCTTATTGCCTTGCTTCCCAGGACCCCAGCTTCTGCCTTTGAAGAGCTCTGGAAGAAAAAGCCTTTGGCCAACTGTTAACAGAGATCAAAGATAAGGCATGCTTGCTCCTCAGGGTATTAATAATCCGGGGCCTGATGGCAAAAGACCAGCTATGTTGCTTCCTCAGCTGCAGAGACCTCTTCCTCCATTCTAGCTTGTTCTGATTTGCAGCCCAGAAAGCAGAACAAATACCCATCTCCCCCGACCCCACACACTCAGACACCCAGTCAAGTACTTCTCAAATGTCTAGAGATTCCATTGATAAATTTATCCAATTCAACAGATATTAATGTTTAACTTGCCTTAACTTGAGACCCACTGCATTCCAGTTAATAGCAAGAGGAGTAGAGAGTTCTCTTCAACTGGCTTCTCAGCATCTGGCTATTTTACTTTGGATGGGTAGTTCCTTGTCTATATATCTTTTTAAAAGTTTTTATTTAAGTTCTAGTTAGTTAACATGGAGTGTTATATTAGTGATTCAACAAATATATAGTGATTAAGCAATATAGTGATTCAACAAATCCATACATCACCTGGGGTTCATCCAAGTCCTCCCCTTAATCCCCATCACCTATTCCCCCATCCCCCCCTCCCCCCTCTCTCTCTTCTGGTGATCATCAATTTGTTATTTATAGTTAAGAGCCTGTTTCTTGGTTCGCCTCTCCTCTCTCTTTCTTTTATCCCTTTGCTGCTTTATTTCTTAAATTCATATGAGTGAAATCATACGGTATTTGTCTTTCCCTGACTTATTTCACTTAGCATGATACTCACTAGCTCCATCCAGTCATTGCAAATGGCAAGATTTCATTATTTTTGATGGCTGAGTAGTGTTCGGTGTGTCTATATATACACCACATCTTCTTTATCCATTCATCAATTGATGGACACTTTTGTCCTAACATTTTAAAAATGTTTTATTTATTTATTCATGAGATACACAGGAAGAGGGAGGCAGAGACGTAGGCAGAGGGAGAAGCAGGCTCCATGCAGGAAGCCCGATGTGGGACTTGATCCCCCAGACCTGGGATCACAACCTGAGCCAAAGGCAGCCGCTCAACCGCTTAGCTACGCAGGCATCCCTTGTCCAGACATTTTAAAGATATGTGAACATATTTTAAGCATTAATACTGTGGTAGCTTTGTAAAAGCATTTGTAACCATCCTAGGGATGTACCTAGGAAAACCTGTAGTATAATCCATATCCATAAAAATCCCTGCTCCTGCCTGTGGATTTGTTTGAGTCCATTTTTACAATATTTACTATGCTATTTGTTTTAAATGATGTAAAATAATTTCTTAATTACATCAAAAATGTTTTTTAAGAATTCTATCCATCTAGACCTAGGACTGGGTGGTGAGGGGAGGAAGAAGATTGGGGCCCTAGACAGGGGAGAAGGTACTTGCCTTGCCCTTGCTCTGGTCCTTGGTTAATCAGGAAGGAAAGCCTTCAAGGCCTGTTTCAGGAGGATCACATGGTTTTGAAAATACAAGATTACTTTAATTTTACTGGCAATCAGTAGGCCTTCCTTCAACAGCCCTCAAACCAGCTGGTAATAATTTGGAAAAAGGGATGAGCCAAAGGATTTAAGTTCACCGGTGACCAGAAATAGTCTATTTGTTTTCAACTTTCTTTCCCACCAAGCTTATTAGCAGGACTGCTCAATTAACTTTTTATTTACCTTGTCTCCTTTTCCTTTTGAACCTGAGGGTGGAGTAGCTAATGAACAATAAAAGATCCAAAAGGAAAAGGAAGGAGAAGTTTTGTTAAGGGCTGGATAATCACAGCCTGATAATCAGCTCATGGCTAATCAACAGTTGGCTTTGGTACTTTAATTGCAGAATAAAGCCACACCCTATCTCACCCCAAGCTTTGGAAGGAGACCAGTTTTCCCCAACCCTCCTTACAGTTGAGGGAATTTATGTATTTCTGATAAGCTGTATATAGAATACTTTAAGGACCAATATCTCAGCACCGAGAGTCATATATGGAATTCATCTATCCAACCAAGGGCTGGTGGCCATCTTGCTCTACTTGTTCTTATTATGACTTTATAATCCAGAAATGTTAAGTACAGAGCCATTTTGTGTTATGCTGGGAGAACATAATTTCTCACCTAAACCAGGATACATCTGAGAGTGAAAGGGGGGCACCAATAATAATTATGTTGAGACTGTCCCCAGTAAACCAGAACATTGGGTTATTCTACTTACATACCTCATGCTATGCTAGATCTTCCCATTTCTTTAGAGATGGGCTTCCGAGAGCACTAGTAGTATAAGTCTAGTAGTACAGAGGGAATGCCAGGAATGAAGAGTTGGATCTGTGGTTCTAACCCAGGCTACATACCAGGACCACTTGGGGGCTTTGGTAAAGATATCTGGGCCTGGGCCTCACTCCCAGAGTCTACCTTAATTATTCTGGGGTAGGGACTGCATTTTTGAACAGCTTCCCAGATGATTCTAATTAGGTGAGTGCTCATAAACTTTAGTGTTTATTTACTTTGCCTGGGGATCTTGCTAAAAAATGCAGATTCTGACTGGGGAAGGCCAGAGGAGTCTGCATTTCTAATAGACTCCTTGGAGCCATACTTGGAATAGCAAAGAGTTAGATGAATTGCTAACCCCTAATGACACGTCATTGAATTAATCTAAAATTGTAAAAGCAACACCTGTATTTAGAGCCCTTGCGTGCATGGGCCTCTATCCTCTGGATCTCTCTCTGGTAGCTCACCCAACTTGACTTGTGTAAAAGTGATCGCCTGTCAGCCTCCCCCTTGTTCCTACTCCCTCCAGAAGACCCCTGCCTCTTTCAGCATCCTCAACTCAGTAAGTGGCTGAAAAGCTAAGAATCATCATTATTCTTTTTTTTTTTTTTTTCCTTATCTCACATCCCACCCCCAACCGCAAAGCCTACCAACATGACCTTCAAAGCACGACCAGAGCCTGGCCCCACCTTGCCACCCCTACTGTTTTTATCCAGGGCCAAGCTAGTGTTCTGGCCTCCAGATTATTGCCTTGGTGTCCTACCTGGTTTCTCTCCTTCCACCCTTGCCCACTCCCTGCCCATACCCTAGTCTTAGCACAGCAACCGGAATGATTCTTTTTTTTGAAAAAAGATAGATTCCCTTCATTGCTCTGCTAAAATCCTTTAGTGGCTCCCCAGCTCACTCAGAGAAGAGCCAGAACTCTTACCGTGGTATCAAGCCCCCAACTGGAAATGGCCCCCTTCTCTTTCTGACCACATCTCCTATCTCTTGTCCTATTTCTGTGCTTCAGCCATTGTTCTGTGTATGTGCCAAGAACACTCTGCCTCAGGACACTTACAATGTCTATTTCCCCTGCCCGGAATGCCTTTCCCTGCAATATCTGCATGGCTTGCCCTCCCACTTCTCAGTGAGGACTCCCCTTTTCACCCTGCATAAAATAACCCTGACACTCAAGTAGCACTTATCTTTCTCACCCAGGTTTACTTTCCCCATAGTGCTTATCCCTGCCTCACACATATATTTACTTGTTTTATTGTGTCTCTCCCAGTAGAATGTAAACACCAGGAGGCTAGGACTTTCTTAGTATTTTTCACTGTATCCCTAGTACATACAGTACTACCTGGCAGATGGTAAATGCCCAATATAATTTTGCCAAATGAGTAAAATATTCAGTGTTAATTACTTTGGAATATCTCAGACTGATTATATCACATGGGAGACTGAAATATTCTGTACTCAGTATGAACCTTGGTTACTATTGGGTTTTCTCCTATGCTTGAGAGTTTGAATAAAATCTGTTGTCATTTGTAAGGTTCTGTGCCAGGCACCATTCTAGATTCTTTTTGATGCATCATTATTGTGCTTATCATTCTAATACCACCCCCCATCCAGTAGGTTTACCATCCTGCTTTGGCAGGTGAGTAAACTGATTTGGGGAGCCATTAATACTCAGAGAGCAGGTAATTTCTAGATTGGAGAGTCAAATTAGGTCTTAATAAAACCTGCTAATCCTTGAGGTCCAAGGAGAGAGGATTTCCTCTTACCTGTGCTTGAACCCTGGAGCCTTAGTTCAGTGTTTACTTATTGAGATATATATTTTCTCACATCAACCAACTTCCTCATTCTATATACCACTGGATAACAAACAGTTAAATTCGGTTCTGACACTAACTACCTGGCGTTAGCACAGGCCCCACAGATGAAGGGCTCAGTCCCACAAGACTACTCCCACCTAAGATACTAGTGGAATTAAAAATAAAGAAAATAAAAAAAGGGGCAGCCCGGGTGGCTCAGTGGTTTAGCGCCGCCTTCAGCCCAGGCACTGATCCTGGAGACCCAGGATCGAGTCCCATGTCGGGCTCCCTGCAGGAGCCTGCTTCTCCCTCCACCTGTGTCTCTGCCTCTCTCTCTCTCTCTCTCTCTCTCTCTCTGTGTCTCATGAATAAATAAATTTTTAAAAATCTTAAAAAAAAAAATAAAGAAGATACCAGTGGAAGATGGAGCGTCCAGGCTCCCCACATTTCTACCCATTAGAATACAAATTTAGGGGTTCCCATGATCTCCTCAGGTTTGGTAATTAGCTGGAATGACTTAAAGAACCCAGGAAAGTACTTTCCTTATTATTGGTAGTTTATTATAAAAGATACTATTCAAGAATGGCCAAATGGAAGAGATTCATAGCACAAAGTATAGAGGGAAGAGCGCTCAGGGCTCCCATGGCTTCTCCTGGCATGCCAGCCACCCTTCCAGCATGTTAAAGTCTTCACCAACTCAGAAGCTCTCTGAACCCCATTTAGGAGTTTTCTTTTGAGGTTTCAGCGCATAGCTATGATTGATTCAATCACTGGGCATTGGTGATTGAACCCAACCTCCAGACCTTCTCCCTTCCTGGGAAGTGGGGATTTCCAGCCCTCCAATCCCCTGATTGGTTCCTCAGGCTACAGCCCTCATTTTGAAGCCACTAGAGGTTCACAAGAGTCACCTCATCAGCATAAAATCAGGTGTGGTTGAAAGGGACTTATGATGAATGAATCCACTCCTATCACTTAGGAAGTTCAAAGGATTTGGGGAGCTCTGTGCCTGGAACCAGACAGAAAGACCAAAAATATATAGGTTTTTTTAGAGCACACTTACGGATGTAGATACATGTGAGTGCTTTGAAAATAACTATTTCTCTCTCCCTTAACAGTGAATGGGTTTTAAAAGTTATTTTAAAAACAATTTTCTAAATACATACTTATTAGGATTTATACTCAACAGGGATTCTAAAGTTAGTAGTTAACTAGGAGAATAAAATTAGAAATTGAAATCATATATGTAATGGAGAAGAGCTAGAAATAATGGAATTCAAAAATGACACATAACTGGATACTCAGGTATTCAATTCTCATGACCAGATGAAAATGTATATATGTATATATATATACTTACATATACTTACATATGTACATGTGTCTGTATATACACACATATGTATATACACACATGATTTTGGATTCATACTAAATATATATATAAAACATTATGCTGTTATTTAAAAAGAAAATCTGCACAGAGATTTTATTAATAGCCATACACAAAGAAAAAGATGAGGAAATAGTTCATTTTTTTTCGCCTCAGAGTTTAGTCTGTATTTGCTGTAATTTTAAAACATGGCGGAGGGTGGAGTGATGTAGAGAGAATTTAGAAAAGAAACACGTGGTTAAAAGGTTGGGATGTACACTCTCTGGACAAGTTAAAGAGCTGGCTCATTTTGCTTGTAAGAGAGGCATGACCTGGAGGTCTTGAGGAATTTAAAGAATAATATGCTGAGAAAGATGACCAGCTGTTCTCCATAACTAATGAATATGTAATTTGATGAAATAAACTCAAGCTGAACTGGAAGGGATTCAGATTGACTGTTAGGACAATTTCTCAACTGTGAGGGCACCTGCCCAATTAAGATGGCTGGTCTGTGCTTTTCTACAAGTCTCTATGATCACATAGATTCAAATAATTTTTAAATATAGGCAGGCATGGAAAGAATGGAACAAGGTAATGTCTCAACATTTTCTAGAATCTTAAAATTGGGTTCTGTGCAAACAGAACAGGTCTGGTCAGGTGGGTTAGATTTCCCTCTAGTGGCGTAGAAAGGAATTTAGTACAGCTGTGTGTTCACAAATCAGTGTCACTTGGAGCGGGATGAAACTTGAGAAAGAAGCAAAGATGTAGGGATTTTCTTTATTTCTGCTCACCTAGGTGACTAGCCTCCTAAAAAGGGTGAGCAGAACAATTCTTCTTTTTCTCCCTTAGCTATTGCAATCTGGACTCATGGTCTATTACTATGGATTGTTTTCCTTGGAACTGAGAACTGGGGATGATCATCTGTTGGTGTGTGAAAAAACTCCCTTGGACTGGAAGTTTGGCAGGTGTTTCGCAGGGGCTAGTGTCTGTCATGGTACAGGGATGATTAGGGTTTTGATGACAATGGGCCTTTCCCTGCCTCTGCTGGGATCAGAACTCCCTTCACGGTCCTGAGTGGGTGTTCTAGCATTTGTGGGAAAGTGTGTGCCTGATGAGATCTGACTGCTGCTATAAACCACTCATGTTGAACCCATAGAGTTTAGTTCAAATCCCTCTTTTTGGCAGTAAGCACAAAAGAGACCCTTACTCCAAATATTTTAAGGCTATCTGACATTACCAATTTATCCCAAGAACCTGGTGGCCCTAAGAAGCAGAAGAACTAAAAGTTGTGCCTTGATCCTGGCTTTGAGTAAATTTTAAATTAAGGTTTAGAGACCCCAAACTCTGAAAAAATGTATATTTCCCCTCCCTACTTCCCTATACATAATTAAAAATATAAACAAAAACTTAAAAAAGATTTTATTTATTTCACACACACAACACACACAGAGAACACAAGCTGGGGAACAGCAGAGGGAGACAGAGAAGCAGGCTCCCCACTGAGCAGGGAGCCTCATGGGACTCAATCCCAGGACCAGGGATCATGACCCCAGCTGAAGGCAGACAGCTCAACCGACTGAGCCACCCAGGTGCCCCCCAAAAAAACAAAATTAACTTTGTTAATAAAGGTAAAGAAATCCAACACAATTCTTGTTTTTTTCCTTATGATGCTGTTTATTTTGCTGTGCCCAAAGCACATGCCTAACCAGCTACTGGTTAACCTGGCACTGTTTATGTCCACAAATCACAGAGTCTTGCTGGATCTTGTTTACTCAGCCTGAAAAGGGAGCATGAATGAATTTGCCTTGGTCACACAAGTACAGAGGGTCACTGGCCATAACTCCTCTCACCAGATGAATGGGTTTGACAACTGTGGCAAGCACAGTCTGGCTTTCCCAGCATCCTCTTTGTTCCACCCCAGAAACACAGCCCGACCACGTTTCCATGCCCTTCAGCAGAAAGCTCCTCAAAGCTCATCAGCTGGCGGTGATTCAGGCTTCCTTTGAAGCAGTGCCCTTCTCTGGTGGAGAGTAAATCATTTCCTTTGCTCATAAATAAGAGTGTATCTTGGTAAATGAATACTGATGGTGAAGATGGAGACTGGCTGTGACCTTCAGGAGAAGGCTCTAGACTAGACCATGCACTCAAGCAGCATCAGGAGGAGACACTGCCTAGGCTGGCCACCATGGTTCATGCATTTTTCCTGGGGAACATACGATCTGGGTGGTTGAGGGAAGGAATGTGGCTGTTTTAGCTTTCCTGTCTGTTCTTGGATAATTTTGACATCCCTTTTTTAAAAAAAAAGATTTTATTTATTCTTGAGAGACATGGAGAGAGAGGCAGAGACACAGGCAGAGGGAGAAGCAGGCTCCTCAAGGGGAGTCCCATGTGGGACTCGATCCCAGGACTCTTAGACCATGCCCTGAGCTAAAGACAGACACTCAACTGCTGAGCCACCCAGGTGTCCCTAAGTTTGACTTCCTGATCCCAGGAAGAGAAACCCTGTTTCAGACGCAGGTGAGGGAGTTCCCCGTTCCTTTGTTTTTTGCCTTCCAGGAAAGCTAGGAGGTATGGCAACCTCCAGAAGGGCAGCATTTCAGTACAGAATGCTTAGATCTTAGGCAGGAGAAAAAACAGTGAAAGATTTTATGAAATTGCTTTATGGGTTTTTGTTTGTTTGTTTTTGCCTTGGGTTTTATTTCCAAACATTTTGGTTCATATAAATCATCATATTGAGGGGCACCTGGGTGGCTAAGTTTATTAGGTGTCTGTCTGCCTTTGGCTCAGGTCATGATTCCAGGATCCTGGGATTGAGCCGCATGTCTGACTCCCGGCTCAGCAGGGAGTCTGCCTCTCCCTCTGTGTTCTCTCTTCTCCTGTTTTGTCTCTCTGTCTCAAATAAATAAAATCTTAAAATGAAAAAAGAAAGAAATCATCATGTGAGATATTTGTTGGTTGGGGCCTGTGTTTCTAGACTTAATCATAGCGGTATGGGACGTAAGGAGGCCATGGGAATATTTTAATACGTAGGTTTTGTTATTATTCAGGTATGGTGAGGCCAACAGAACAGGAGACGATTGGGCTTGAAAGGATAGCTTGTTAGTCACTGTTCCCAAGAGGAGAGGCATGCCACTCTATGCAGGGCCACATGGGAAACACTGTGATTAGTTTTGAGGCTGGAAGAGTGGGGGGAAATGTGGGCAAGAGATTTTATTGTGGTTTATATAGAGAGGAACACATGAGACAGTGTAATTAGGTTTAGGATTAATTAGTTTGAATAATTTCAGCAGGCTCTGGGGCAGAGAGGCTGTCCCTGGTTATCTGATACCTGGCCCATGAGTGATTAGGGATGGTGGAGAGTGGCCTAGAATGTGAGGGCCCCATGGGGAGATGGTTGGAGATTGGACTTTGGATTGGTTGGTCTGCACATGAAAGGCATGTTCCTAGGGTACTTATTTGCTATCTCTAGAAATTAGCTAACTCTGGACAGGGCAGTTCCTTGCAGTATCAGCAAGGCCCTAAGATGTCAAAGCATCACAATAAAAGACATGCATAATATGGAGAGGAAAAAAGAAAACTGTAGTCACTTTCTCAGGTGGATAAAATTGCTCCAAGATTTTGGCACGATGTCCAATTGTTCAAAGATTAGGCTTTGGTATCCTACATCCTTGGTCTTGGGCCCTAGGTATTCTGTGATCTTGGACAACTTAACTTCTGTAAGTTTCAGTTACTCTCCAATTATATGGAGATCAAAATACTTTTTATTTCATAGAATCGTTGTGATGATTAAATGAGATCATTCACACAAAGTGTTTTGGACAACGCCTGGCACATACAAAGTGCTCAATGTTAGTTGTTATTAATACCATTGTTCTTGTCATTATTTTTATTACTAGCAGTGTAGACCAATTTTCTAATCACCTGAGGATCAAAAAGTCTCAGACTGATTAGTAACTTGTTTTATAATGGCATTAACCTGTCTTGTCCTATCTTTTCCCATTAAATTCTCTGAAGGCCACCTGTATTGCTGGGAGATGATGTCTTAAGAGAAATGTCAGCTTCTAAAGACTTGGTCTTATAAGAGGGTTCCCAGGCCCTTATGACATGGTATTTTAGATATGCCATACTTTCTAGAAAGGTTAAAAAATGAAGTTGAGATTCTCTACCTGTCTTTCTAATCCCTCCTCTTACTCCTCCCATTCTTTAGAATCCCTACCCTGATGGGGCTCATGGAAAAAATTTGCTGTCCTCCTGGTTTGAAACAAGATACTGAGTTGGAGTTATTTATTAATCCTATTTTATCCAAGATGGTATACAACTGGCTGGCTGTTCCCAGCTCATTTTCCAGAGAGAAATGATTTAAAGACAAGAACAAGTGTGAGACAAAGTGTAGGCTTATTGGAGAGAAGATTCTGGAATCTCTGTTGCTGGTTATGAGGTGCTTATTGGCTTCAAGGTATTAAATGAGAAACATTAGTCCTATGGAAGAGGTGTTAACAAGCTTTTTTCTATCAGAGGCTAGGTAGTAAGTACTTTTAAGTTTCCCCGTTTTATGTGTTTGCTAGGGCTGACATTACAAAGTATCAAAGACTGGGTGGCTTAATCAATAGAAAGTGACTCTCTTCCAGTTCTGGAGGCTAGAAGTCCAAGAACCAGGTGTGAGCAGAGTTGATTCCTTCTGCGAGCTGAGAGAGAAAGATCTGTGACTTTGCTTCTTGGTTTGTGGATGGCCATCTACTCTATCTCTTCACATCATCTTCCCTCCATACATGTCTGTGTCCGAACTATTCCTTCTTAGAAGGACACCAGTCATATTGGATTAGGGTGCACACCGATGACCTTATTTTAACCTGATTGCCTTTGTAAAGACCCTATCTCCAAAGAAGATCACTTACTGAGGGACTGGGGGATTCAGGACTCCAACATATGAATTTTGAGAGGGGGTCACAAACTCATAACATTAGTCATATTATATTAGTCGGTGTTGCAATTTCTCAACTGCCATTGTAGCACAAAAGCAGCCTAGACAATGTGTAAATCATTTAGTAAATTTATTCATAAACTGAAATTTGAATTTCATGTAACTTTCACATGTCACAAAATATTCTGATATTTTCCAACTGTTTAAAAACACAAAAACCATTCATGTTCACAGGCTGAAAAAAAACAGGTCATGGGCCAGACAAGGACGATAGTTTGCTGACCCTTGCCTTAGAGGTTTTAAAACATTACGCATGATTTCTGATTACATTCAGTGAAGCATACATCAAAATGAGTTTGGCTAAACAATACATGTTGTAAAAAGTAAAGTTACATTTATATTCCTGTGTGTGTTTGCTTATATGTGGAGATGAATTTTCAAGTTTTCAGAAAAAGTATCAAGTATCTCTGGAAATCCCCCAATTTGACGTCCTGAGATTGAACTCCCTGGCTTTTGGTTGCAGTGAAACATGAGAGGAAAATGTCTTACTTAGAACATGTTTGTGTTCATGAAATTAAATTCCTTTTTTTTAGGATTTTGATTTTTTTGAAGGAAGTTTCTTTTTCCTATTAAAAGCAGTTGCTTACAAATGATTTTCAGATGAGCAGCATTATATTTTGGAAGAAAAAGGAAAAATATAAAGGAAGAACTTGTGGAGAAATGGGATAAAAAAGAAAAGCACAAGAGAGAGCCCTGGTGAATAGCTGGAACATACGAGAAGCATTTCCACAGGTGCACAAAGCCAGGAGAGCTTGGACTTTGTATCCTGGGGCTGAACGGGCTTCCAGGAGTTGGTCAGAGGTGCTCTTGCACTTGAGGTGCTTTATCAGTGATCCTCCAATCCACTCTCCAAAGAAGTCCCACATCCCATAGGAAGCAACCAGTCTATTGTTACTTTTTATTCTTTGTTTGCTGTTAGTTACATCTCTAGAAATTACATTTAGGATGGCAGGTATGGGTGTTCAACAAAACTTAAGATGCTTGGATGATTTACTACGATTTTCCAACTGTATATTTTATACTATGTTTAGCCATGCGGGCATTTTGATATTGGTGAATCCAAACCCCCAATTTCGACTTACAGTCACATGGTATGTTTCATTCCGATATTGCTCAGAATTTGCAGTCATCATCCTTTTAATGGACAAGATTTGATAAAAAGCTTAAAAGCAGCTATAATGTAGACTGTTTCTATCAGCATTTCAAACTCTTGCTACCCAAAGGACCAGCCGCATCAGTATCACTTGGTTGCTTCTTAAAATGCAGACTCACTGCCCACCCTCTACCCTCCGCCACACCTGCTGAATCTGGTTCTGCATTTTAACAAGCTTCCCAGGTAATCCGGTGCACAGTCAAGTTTTAGAAGTCCTGCTAGGAAGACCTTCATGATGCTTATTTCCACCTCTGCTAGAGCAGAAAGATCCCTCATGCCGAACTACTAGGAAGCAGGGTGACTCACCTCTGCTTTTCTCTCCTCCTTCTAGAAAGTTACAAAAAGTACAGAATAGAACTCAGATAAATATCCCAAGACCTTTGAAGACCTGTTTCTGCTCCTCAGATAATTAACAAAAAAGAGAACTAAGAAAATCAGTTTCGCTTTGCATCTCCATAGAAACACTGCCTCAGTATCAACTCCACAGTGTTAGACTATGTTTTCTTCACACAGTTATACCAGTGGAACTGAACGATTCAAAATAACCCAGGGCTGAACTAAAGAAAGTTCTAATTTGATTTTACCAAGATAGGGAGACTTGCTAAAAGTGTGGGTAGACAGTCTAGCACCATTTCAATTACTAGGTAAAGGTCAATAATGTACTTAAAATACTTAAGGGTTATATGGCAGCTATGTCTTGCAGGCAAAGTCCAAAAGAACATGTTCTTTTGTCAAAAGTAGAAGAAATGCTCAGTCACTGAGCTCATAAAATGTATATTAGCTGTCCATAAATTCCACTGAGAAGTCTTTATAACACGAAAAAGAATCTTAAGTTAGTGGGTCTTTTTTTTAATGATTTTATTTAGTTATTTGAGAGCAAGAGAGAGAGCATGAACAGGGGGAGGGGCAGAGAGAGAAGTAGGTTCCCTGCTGAGCAGGGAGCCTGATGTGGGGCTCGATACCAGGACCTTGTGATCATGACCTGAGCTAAAGACAGACGCTTAACCCACTGAGCCACCCAGGTGTCTCTAGAGGGTCATTCCTAGTTTTTTAGTGCTTGGCATTGGTTTTTCTTCTATACTGCCTCTACTATATGACTCAGGCAGCCTCATAGAAATTTTCTTTCCACTTTACTTCTGCTGTTCACGCTCAGTGTGGCAGTCCTTGCAAACTAGCTGCTTTGGAAACCAATACACCCTTGAGGAGTATGTTCCAAGCACAGTGACGTCTGTTCCTTCTGCTTTCAGCATCATCTTGTCCAACTGCAGGCTGATTGCCTTCCCCCTGGCTGCATAGATGGGGCCATGGAGGACACAAACACAGGCAAGGCAAATGGAGGACACAAACACAGGCAAGGCAAGCTTTCCTGGGGCTGGGCTGGCTCCCTAAGGCAGAGAAATATTACTTCTGACTGGAGTGACTTTGGGTGCCTTTCTTTCAAAGAGCTGAGGACACTTCTGATATTCTTAATCCTTTGTTTTTAATCTGATCTTCCATCAGGAAAGATAATATGAATTTCATTTTATGGGCAAGGAAGCAGAAGTCAGAGAGATGATTGTCTTCCTACCAAAGGTCAACCTGTTGGGGCTAGATGCTGGTCCACTCACTCACTTCCATCTTGTTCTAGCAAGCCAGGCTTCCTGCTTCAGAAATAATAATAATAATAGCACTCATTATATGTATCCCGTGTATCACATACAAAGGTTAGGTAGAAAGGTATGTGTTTGGTGTATCTGATGTCTTATTCTCACCATAATCCAATGTGATGGGTACTCATTCATCCATGTCTTACAAATGAGAAGACTTTAGCCCCGAGAATTTGAATAACCTACTATTTCTAAGGAGTATGGCTGGTATTTGAACCTAGACTCTGTCCCCCGAGACCACAGTCTTCACTGGGGTGCTATACTATGTGCTGTCCAAAACTTTGGGGATGCACACCCATCTATGTAAAATAGAGTAACCAGGGCACCCATCCTTGGTCTGGCATACCCTCAATGTCCCTGCCCACCCCACCCCACCCCCCGGCCCAGTGTGTCCTCTGAGAGTTCTCAAATGCAATCCTTGAGTCTCACAGCTCCAGAGTAGTGGGAAGTCTGGTCTCTCTTTCCGACTTCCTATCCCGTATAATGTCCCCAAATCCTTTCCAAGGGGCTAGTCCTCTCTTAGAAGGCTTACCTTCTAGAAGCTAAGGAATACCTGGAACCAGTTTCATCCAGTGGGGTGTGCAGTGGCAGCTATGGAAAGTGCAGAGAGACTTTCACTTTTCCCAGGAGAAACAGTATCATCACCTCAGGGTGGGCCTCACTGTGGGCATGGGTGGGCCTGGAAGTTGGTGTGGCACTGGGCTCCACCATCTAGCTTCCTAGGCCATGGCGGCTCCCCAGCAGGGAGAGGACAAGAACTCATCCTTTCCAGGCTCCCTCATCTGGGAGTTCTTCCTGCCCAAATCGGCCTGGCGTCTCAGCGGCTCTGCTCTGTAGCTTCCTTCACACGGCTGCTTTGCCAGGCCCTGGGGTAGCCTGTGAGGACTGGCTTGAGAGGAGACAGTTCCTAGATTATAGACAGTTCCTTCATCTTAGCCCTGATCAGTACAGTCCATGCTGAGAATTTGAATAACCTAGTCTCAAGGAGTAGGGAGGAGTGGTGGTGAGGGGACCTCAGCCCCTTCACTCCCCATAAGTTTCCTGGGCTTCTCGTGCAAATCTGCCAGCCTTCCCTCACCATCTTCAAGCTCCTCACCATGAGAATCTCTATTTCAGAAAAAGAGAAAATTTAAATTAGAATGTTCTAGATTCCTGGATATGTAACTATCCAGGTAAAACGTATACTCATGAATATCAAAATAGTTTCACTGCTTCTGCTCCATTATTGCTTGTTCAGGGGTAGCAAATTCAGATGCTACCAGAATAGGCAGCAAATCTTAGTTTAGGGCTAGTTTAAGACCTCAGAGCACAGTAGGAACTTTGATGATGCTCTGCTCTCTCTGGGTATTGCCTTATTAATATATAAGTCTGGGGTGGCCAGATTTTCTGGATTTTTAGAAGTCTGGGTTTTCAGATGAAATTTGACTTTTAAGTACTGGCAGGAAAATGATTACAAAACAAAAAACCCTGTGTGAAGGGCTCCTAGTACTTGTGAGCTAGGTGATTCAATCTTACCCTCCCTCTGGGGTAGAAAAAAAAGATGCTGAAAGAAATAGATAAAAGCATTTTGTGAAAAGCATCAGTGACCAATGACCTAATAAATTAGTAAGACGAACAGAGAAGAGGTTGGAGCTCTGGGAAATGAGCCAGAGCACTTTCTATGCTAAGGTATTTCTCTATCTAGGAGAAGTGCTAAGAACAGCTGCTTTTGGCAAATTAGATAAGGTGTGGGTGACAGGCCTCAGGTTCGGGTGGAAAACCTGGTCTATTGCCACCTGCCTCTTCTGCACAAAGGACTTAACCAGCTAAGAGGCACACCCGTGTGGCAGATTCATGTGGCTAAAGGAAAAATGGTTAGTGTTAAAAACTCACCAATGGCAGAGATCCCGGCACACCAAGCCCTGTTTTACATTGCAAACTCAAAAGGAATCATTCCAAAACCGTACATAGCGTGCAGACCACAGTCCAGAGGGTTATAAATCCACAACTCTGAACTACTACCTCCCTCAGAAGATGAAGGAAGCTATTCTAAGTTTCACGTTATTTCTAGAAGTAATTGTTTGAACAAAATGGCCAGACAACTAGGCACTTGAAGAGACAAAGTGATGTGTGCTAGAATCAATAGAAAATTCAGAAGAGAGGGTAAGCCACCTGAAGGATGTGGTAAGGAAGCTCAAAAAGAGAGGAGAGACTGGGATGTTGGTAAAACTGGAAAAGATCATGGCTAAAGATTTCCAGAACCAGTTAAAGAAATCAACCCACTGGTTCTAGAAGCCCAAGCTGGATGAATAGATGTCAATTCACATCTAGACATGTCAGACTAAAACTGTAGAAAAATCAAAGACACAGTTGTATGACAACTAATTTTTCAACAGCAACACTGAAAATCAGAAGATAGAAAGAGCTGACAATTAGAAATGGTCTTTCTAACGTGAGAGCAAAATAAAGACACTCAGACAAAGAAAAATTGAGAAAATTGCCAGCGGGCCCACACAAAAGCAAGTTCTCAAGGACACCCTTCAGTTGGAAGAGTGAAAAGCAAAGAGAGGCTGATTGTATAAACAGGATTTATACAAAAGAAGGGTTCATATAGGGTTGTCCAAATATTCAATCTTAAAAGATTGAATTGATTTGTATAGACGGGTTGATTTGTATAAACATTGGCTGTAGAAAACATTAATAATAATGCCTTCTGGTGCTGAAAATATTTATCATGTTCTATTATAGAGAAGTAAAATATAGAACCAGAATAGCTATAAGCATCATGGAAGTAATCCTGGTTGAGGATTTGCTTATCTGGGAGGAAGTGAAGGCACAGATGATCATTAGACTTTGATAAGTCAAGGATTCATCTTGCAATTTCTAGGTAACCATCCATAAAATATAAAAAGAGAAGGGCTTAACTTCCAACCTAAGAGAGGAAATCACAAAAAAAAAAAAAAACAGTAAAAAAAAATCAGTCCAAGAGAAGAAAGAAAACCAGGTGGCCCAAAAGGCATGTAAGATGGTAGATTTAAATGATTTTATATTAATTATTTCTTTAAATGTAGAGGAAATAAATGCCCAAGGGAAAAAAATGGGGTGTGGATTTTTTAAAAAGACAACTAAAAGCTCATTATAAGAGATGCATCTTAAAAAAATAGAAAATTTGAAAGTTCAAAAACATGTTAAAAGATACATACAAATGGGCAGCTCTTTCTGCCCATGGGTCCTGTCCCCATGCTTTAATATAAGGCATATACGCATGATAACCAAAAACTTAGCTTTGTTTGTTCCCGATAAAGGTCAAAAGTATTGCTAAAGATAAAGAACGTAAAAAAATAAATAAATAAAGATAAAGAAGGACTCGTTATAATGACCCAGATTTAATTCTCCCAGTTAGACCTTACAATCTTAAAATCCAAAGCAAAAAATTAACAAAACCATAAGAAGAAATAGAGAAATCTACAATCACTCTGGAATATTTTTAACACTCCTCTTAGCCATTACTGAACAAGTAGGTTAAAAAAATTGGTAAAACTATAGACTATTTGGACAGCATAGTTTACAAACTTAATGGGCATATGTAGATACTACACCAAACAGCATCACCACATACATTTTTTGCATGCCGCAGAACACATCTAAAAATTAGCTATATGCCAAGGAATGAAATAATACAGAGTGCTATCACAAGGGCAATTAAAATGAGAAAGCAGGAAAAAATTAAAATAGCAGAAGGCATTTGGTAGTATGCACTTTTAAATCATCTATTCATGATAAAAATTTTGCAGAGAGGAATCCAGAGAGAGTCCTTTAAAGAAAAATCTTGGAGGTGCGCTAAGCATGGTGAATTTGATGAATTCACTTAGAGCTCAGAGAGGCTGTGGCACCAGAAATACAAGCATTAGCTTTACATATAATTTGTGTGTGTGCTTCCCTGTGACTGTTATGTTTCATTGTTCTTTAAAAAGGCCGTTTCCAGGGACACCAAGGTGGCTCAGTGGTTGAGCATCTGCCTTTGGCTTAGGTCGGGATCAGGATTGAATCCTACATCAGGCTCCCTGCATGGAGCCTGCTTCTCCCTCTGCCTGTGTCTCTGCCTCTCTCTGTGTGTGTCTCTCATGAATAAATAAATAAAATCTTAAAAAAAAAACCAAAGATTTAGAAAGGCAGTTTTCAGATAGTGTACCTGTAAAGAGAAAACTTTAAAGGCATAAAGACAAATTGTTTTGAAAATGAGAAGCTCAGTCTAGGGGGTAGTGAGATACAGCACACCTTTGCAGTTAAAATCAAGGCACTGACTTGGTTCAGATCTCAGCTCTGCCCCTTGTCTGCTCTGTGACTTCGAGCACATTATGTAATGCCTCTGAGCCTCTGTTTCCTCATCTGTAAAATGGGGATCATACCACTTACCTCATAGACTTTAAAAAAAATTAACTCAAAACATGAATTGGAGTCGTGGTCGGCACGTAGTGGGTACTCAGTGCCAGCTATGAAAAATCTCTTAGGGGTGCCTCGATGGCTCAGTTGGCTAAATGTCCAACTCTTGATCTCAGCTCAGGTCATGATCTCAGGGTCCTCAGCCCCATGTGGGGCTCCAGGCTGGGCATGAAGCCTACTTACCAAAAAAAAAAAAAAAAATTGCTGAAGAAGAATCAAAACTTTAGAACCCAAGACACAAACTATAGATAGATGCAGGCAAAAGGAGACATTTCCTCTTCCCAAGATTTAGGCAAAGCCACTGACTCAATTCTCCATCTGGCTGTCCAGCCAATTCTATTGCCTGTGACCTAAACCCAGCTGGGAAACATAAGATTTTCTGGCTTCCAAGACTGCTGAAGCAAGAGCAGGCATGGATTTGATGTTCCCATGTACAAGCTGCGTACTTTGCAGGCGAGGTCTCATGGCCACCCTTGGTGACAGAGCTGTGAAGGCAGGGCTGAGGATGCTGCCGAGGGCCGTGTGGTATCCTCTTCCATGGTTACTTACAACCCTGTGGATCAGGAATTGGTATTAGCATCTCAATGTCCAACAGGAGGCACAGAGAGACAAAGAACCTTGTCTAGTAAGTGCCAGAAATGGACTAAACCCAAGCCTGATATTCATGCATCCAACCCGCATGCTGTGTGGGGCCTCCTTTCACTTACACCTGAGCTTCTTTCCCCACTTAATGAATAGTCAAGCAACGAATCAGCCTGAAGCACTGTTTAGGCTGTTCCCTTTTTGCTCTGGTCACCTGTTATTGCTTAACAAATGACCTCCAGGGATCCCTGGGTGGCGCAGCGGTTTAGCGCCTGCCTTTGGCCCAGGGCGCGATCCTGGAGACCCGGGATCGAATCCCACATCGGGCTCCCAGTGCATGGAGCCTGCTTCTCCCTCTGCCTGTGTCTCTGCCTCTCTCTCTCTCTCTGTGTGACTATCATAAGTAAATAAAAATTAAAAAAACAAATGACCTCCAAACTTAGCAGCACCCTACAACACTGATTTCAGCCCATTCACAGTCCCTATAGGTCAGCAATTTGGACATGGCATAGTGGGATGCTTACCCCTGCTCCGTGATGTCTGGGGTCTTCCGTGGGAAGGCTAGAAGGATTGAGAGGGACACAGATATCTGGGATCTGGAATCTTTTAGAGGCCTCTTCACCTTTTGGCCACAAGAGTCAGACTTCTTGTACATAGGGTTACTCCTGGCAGTACGGGAAAGCTGCAGGGCTTTCTGTGATCCACGCACAGAAGTCACATACTAGCCCTTCTGCAAATTCTATTGGCTGAACAAGGCTGCCAAAGTTTCAAGGGAAGAGGGACTAGACCCCCTGCCCCCACCCTGCCACCTATTAATGGAGAGAATTTCAAAGGATTTGCAGTCATAGTTTAAAACCACTACCTCATTCTTATCCTAACTGGCTTCAGGATATGAGATATAATGAAGATGGCCTCACACCTAAAAGCTAAAGATGGTTCAGCAGCATAGAGTTTCCAAGGCATATTATTTTTCTTCCTACCTTCTTTTTTTTTTTTTATTCTTCAGCACTCACTCTTTTTTTTTTAATTTATTTTTTATTGGTGTTCAATTTACCAACATACAGAATAACCCCCAGTGCCCGTCACCCATTCACCCCCACCCCCCGCCCTCCTCCCCTTCTACCACCCCTAGTTCGTTTCCCAGAGTTAGGAGTCTTTACGTTCTGTCTCCCTTTCTGATATTTCCCACACATTTCTTCTCCCTTCCCTTCTATTCCCTTTCACTATTATTTATATTCCCCAAATGAATGAGAACATATAATGTTTGCCCTTCTCCGATTGACTTACTTCACTCAGCTTCTTCCTACCTTCTAATTTGGAAATTGTTTTTGAAATGCGTTCCCCACTTCGTATTAGTGACTAGTGTTTTTATCAGTCAGCATGGGCTAGATAATGTCATGATAACCAGTAACTTGAAAATCTCAGTGTCTTAAAACCCTAAGGTTCATTTCTTATTCACATTATATATGTGCCACACTTTGGCTGGGTGCTCTCCTCCATGTTGCTTGTCCTCTAGTGTCCAGGCATCTGGAACATTGCTGGTTACTCCAATCAGAAGAGCTTTGGCTGAAAGTGACCACATCTTCTCCACTTTTAACCCAATGGCTGGAAATTGTCAAAAGGCCCCACCTGGCCATAGAAGGACCTGGAAGCTCAGCCTTCTGGTCAGGGAGGAGAAGAATGCTAGGAACTAGTGTGTGGCATTAATGGCTACCAAAGTCTGATTAATGCCATGAAAGAAAAAGAGCTTACATTTGTTATTTTGAATAATTTTTCTGAGCCTAGACCTGTGAAGACTTTGAAACCAAATATTTGTTAACTAATCTTTTTGAAGCATATAAATGTGAGCTAGTTTGGATGAATATGAACCAGTATGTGAATGTGTTCAGATTCTATTATATAAACCAAATTTGAAAGTCCACCGAACACCACACATTTGAAGAGATGTGGGGAGGCCAGGTGGGGTTCCCAGCTGGCTGGGTTTTCATGATCCTAAAGTGCACCTTGAGGAAAAACCCATGACTGCCTTTCCCTAGGAAATCACTGGTTTTCAGGGAGACTCTCATAGTCCTGGTAGAGGTTCCATATTGGGCCCTAGGTTGTATAGCCATAAAACGCAGGGTGGAGAGGGTATAAGATCTGGGTGGAGTGTACCTTGAAGCACAGTTGGAAGCTTTCTGCAAAAAAAAGTAAATTTTTTTGCACCCATAGGTCTCTTCTCCATGTAAAGACACACTCTGGAACAAAAGCCAGGCTCAGAAGCAGCCTTGTGGGTGTGCCTCCCCCTCACACCTACACACCTACCAACCACCCACCACATCACTTATAGCAGCCAGCTTCCTGTGACAAAACATAGATGACTGCAGAGCATGCACCCCATGGCAAAGAAGAGCCCTGGAGTCAGAAATTCAAATGACAGGCAAATCATTCACCAAGGTGAATGGACAGCCAGTCATAAAACAGAGGGAAGTTGGGGCACCTGGATAGCTCAGTCAAAGTGTCTGCCTTCAGTTCAGGTCATGATCTCAGGGTCCTGGGATTGAACCCCACATCAGACTCCTTGCTCAGCAGGAAGTCTCCTTCTCTATCTCCCTCTGTCCCTCCACCTGCTTGTGCTTTCTCTGTCTCTGTCTCTCTCTCAAATAAAATCTTAAAAAATAAAAACAAAAACAGAAGTTGTTGATTAGAACTGATGTGCCATCTAAAGGCATTCAATTCATATTTTTTAATAAAATTATCTATTCTATCTATCTATCTATCTATCTATCTATCTATCTATCTATCTATCTATCTAAATTCTGTGCCAGTGGGCAGCCCCAGTGGCTCAGTGGTTTAGCTCCACCTTCAGCCCGGGGTGTGATCCTGGAGACCCCGGATCAAGTCCCATGTCGGGCTCCCTGCATGGAACCTGCTTCTCCCTCTACCTATGTCTGTGCCTCTCTCTCTCTCTCTGTGTCTCTCATGAATAAATACATAAAATCCTTAAAATACATAAATAAATTCTGTGCCAGCAAAAATAGGCGATGACAGAGTAGATTGGGTGGCCATGGATCTCCACTTTGCATACCCCAATATAGCCTTGTGAGAGGCATTGAAGGTGCTTCAGTGTTAATTCCATTCAGTTCCTGGTTTGTAGGATGACAGCTGTGCTTGCACACCCCCACCCCCACTGTGTGCCATGCATGTTGTGAATGTTTCCTGTTCGTTAGCTCATTTCATCCTCACAGGGGCTCTATGAGGTCAGGTCCCTCTATTTTGTGTAGGGAGCATTAAGGCTCATGGAGGGTAGGTGGCTTACCCAAGCTCACACAGCTCACAAGGGACAGGGCCTGGCAGTTTAGCTTCAGAGTCCAAGCTTGTAACTACTCTTCTAGAACCACTGCTTCTAGAATAAGTAGCATGGTACTTTGCAAGTGTGATTCTCAGACCTGAACTGGATCAGAATCACTCTGGGAGCTTGTCAGGGCTATCCCCTCCCTGACTGCTCCCCCAGATTCACCGAAACGGCATCACCATGACAGGAGCCTGCAGTCACATCCTTCCGATTCTTCCCTCAACCTTAGGGTAGCAGTCTTCCGACCACCCTTTCGGAAATTTCTTTTGGAGCTTTTTTTTTTTTTTTCAAATCTTACTATTTTTTTTAATAATAAATTTATTTTTTATTGGTGTTCAATTTGCCAACATACAGAATACCACCCAGTGCTCATCCCGTCAAGTGCCCCCCTCAGTGCCCGTCACCCATTCACCCCCACCCCCCGCCCTCCTCCCCTTCCACCACCCCTAGTTCGTTTCCCAGAGTTAGGAGTCTTTCATGTTCTGTCTCCCTTTCTGATATTTCCCACACATTTCTTCTCCCTTCCCTTTATTCCCTTTCACTATTATTTATATTCCCCAAATGAATGAGAACATATAATGTTTGTCCTTCTCCGATTGACTTATTTCACTGAGCATAATACCCTCCAGTTCCATCCACGTCGAAGCAAATCGTGGGTATTTGTCGTTTCTAATAGCTGAGTAATATTCCATTGTATGCATAAACCACATCTTCTTTATCCATTCATCTTTCGATGGACACCAAAGCTCCTTCCACAGTTTTGGCTATTGTTCTTTTGAAGCTTTTAACCTGTTTTTAAGAAGCAAGGTTTCCTGGGATCCACATGCAGAAAGCCAAACTGAATCTCATTATTGTTCCAACTCTAGGAAACATGTTTTTAAAAAGTAACTGATTCCCTAGACCATGGCTTTTGGAAGTGGTTGGAACAGAGGGAAAAAGAGAGGAGGTCAATGTTTTCAAGGAGAGTCCTTTGAGCCACACCACCTGGACAGTGGTCCTTTTTTGTAGCCTCTGCTTTCAATTGTGCAGTTGTATTTCTGCTAACAATTCTGTGAGTGGTGGTAGCGGGGTGGGTGACCATACTTTCCCTCTGAATTGGCAGATGTGTTCCACATCAAGGAAACCTCTGAAGTTTGCTGTGAATCTACCCATGAAGAGAAATGTGGAAGACACAGTAGGGACATTTGAGGAGGGTGGGCGGAAATTATGGTGATCTGAACCCAGCTAGTCATTGCCCATCCTGTTACAATGTTTTTGACAACAGAAGGAAGGCCAGAAAGGGACAGGAGAGGGAAGAGGAGGAGGGAAAGAGTGACCAGGGGGCAGTTCTATGAAAGTAAGCTGTCACATCTTGCAGGTTGGTCTGTGTTTGCACCACAGGACAATGACAGGGCACTGGGACTCTGCCCGATGCCCATCAGTGGTGCCCGCAGGTGCTGGCCAGTGGAGTTGCTCTGTCCCCTTCCCCATCTTTCCAGGATATTTTTGAGTGTGGACCCAAAAGGAGCTCACATTTGAACAAATAGGAAAATTGGCTTCATGACCCTTCTGTTCTATCTTGCACTTGCAATCTAGGGACTACCTTTCACCTCCTAAAGTCCCTGGTCAATAGCAGGAGTGGGGAGGGTGGTGGAGAACTGGGCCTGGCCTGTCTGGTCAGTGTGGTTTTTAATAGGCTTGTCGCTGTCATCCCAAAGTTTTTGGGTGTAGTTTTTGTTTTGATTGAGCTTCTTTGGAAGCGTTTCATCAGCTTATATATTGGGATGGCTCTCCACCCCTCAGAAGAGAGCTTTTCTGGAGGCCGGGCTTCTGATAGTGACAAGATGGGTGGTTCCCTCAGTGCGGGCTCAAAATTCAGATTTATGTGGTCATTTTTCATAGTCTCCATTTTGTCTAATTTTAGTTATATTGTAGGTCAAGACAGGTATATGTGTCACATGAAAAGGGACTTAAAAGTCAAGGCTGTGGTTGTATGGATTGTAATAAAGAGTAGAATCCTGCAGCGTTTAGCATTTTCACTTAATTTTTATTAGCAAAAAAGTATTTGACTTTGTTTTCAGTAATAATTCCTATTCTAGATGCTTCCCAAATGCGTTTAAAATAGTCAGTCATCCTTCTTACCTAAAATGTGGCTTATGGTAACCAGACTGGCATCTAGCCTATAGGGAACCCTTGTGAGAACTGGAAAAAGTGTCTGGGGAATGGACAGGATGATGAGGCTGGTGGACGGCATCTTTGTGGGAAGACCAGGTACCCCTTCTTCTAGGAAGATGCCACCCCTTGCCATCTTCTGAGATGAGCTTGGGATGGGTTTCCACTCCCCTCACCGCTTTGGGCAGGAGCCCTTATAAAGTGGGCTTGAGGGTGACAGGTCCTTGTCCTTGACTTAACTCTCTCTGTTCATTGTGTGCATGTTCAGGATTTGAAGGGCGCTGTAATCAGATACTGTCTCCAATGCCCAAACATATTGGAAACAAAGTCAGAGGATGACTCTGAGTTTATAATCCTGACAGGTATGGGTTGCTCTATGACTCCTAGGATGCATAAGAAATGTTGCATTTCTGTATTGCATGGATCAGGCTATCTTTAAGTTGGTCATCTCAGCCTGAGTTGCCAGAAAGCTCCATAGTGCCTATTTGGAGCTCCCTCCCTTTTCCTGAGCATCAAAGACCACACAGGAGGGACAGATGCTTGGAGAGGTGCATGCTATCCTGGGGGGAATGCAGATTTGTGTGGTTGGCCGTACCTCTGCTGCTCTGTGCACCATGTCTGTGTGTTGTTCCTGCCATCTATCTGGGGCACTGCTCTGGTCAGGGGCACAGGTTCTTTTCCTTGATGGTCCTTGCCACTGCCCACAGTCCTCCCTCCCTCCTCAGCATTGCTGCATCCAAGACTTAGGTTCCCACCATTTTCAGAATACAGAGGCCGTTCCCTGGATTGGACAGCTTTCCTTTCCTTTCAACTCTGGATAATGATGCCGTCACCCCAGCCCTTGCTCTACATTAGTACTTAGTGCTAATTAGAATCCCCCAAGAACCTAGTAACCCTTCCCAAATGGGGAGGGGTTCCCAGCCTAAGAAACATGAAGCCTGGACTCTTCTTTGGGTTGAGGAGGAGGCAGGTGGGGGAATAGATGGACAGTCTCATTTCTTCCTGGTGAATCTTCCTAATGAAGGGGACACAAAGCATGAGGTGGTTTCTCAGTAATCACTCACTGCATTAAACACTGGACAACTCACCTGACTACCTAATTTCCCAAACCTGCTATTTTCTTCAGCAACTCTTATGAGCAAAATACATATTGTGGAGGAAACAGACATATGTAAGAAAAGCTTTGCCTTCTTGTAAAGAGCTTAGAGTTTAGTGGAAGTGTGGGGAGAAAGAGAGAGGGGGAAACAAAGTCTACAAATTCCTGTAAATCAAGATAAAAGGAATCATCAAAGAAGCAAGTGAGTGTCTGGAGACTGGAAAGAGCCTACCTGGGCAGGTGGGATGGTCAGAAGATCTCAGGAAGGAAGCCTCAAGAGATGGGGGAGATTGCAACATGGTTCTAAACTGATAGAACAACACATGTGCAAGTGGAGAAGAGAGGTAGGTGGGCTGCCTCAGGCCAAGGCGTCACAGTTTCAGGGGTGCAGCAGTGTGAGACAGGAGCAGAGAGCAGATTCAGGAGGGAGGGAAGGGTGTCATCATTTCCTGTGGCTTCTCTAACAGTCCCACACACCAGGTGGCTTCCAACAGTAGCAACGGCTCTCTCTTGGTTTGGGGGGCTAGCGTTCTGAAATCCCGGTGCTGGCAACCCACACTCCCTCTGAAGGCCCTAGGAGAGAACACCTTCTTGCCTCTTCCATCTTCTGGCAGCTGCTGACACTGTCTGGTTTGTGGTTGTGTTACTCCCACCTCTGGCTCCTCTTCCCTCTGATCCTCTTGTGTGTGGGTATGTGATCTTGCACTCTCTTAAGAGGACAGCTGTGATTGCACTTAGGGTCCAGCTGGAGAATCCAGGAAAATCTCATCTCAAGATCTTTAACTTAATCACATCTGCAAAGAACCTTTTCTTTTCCCTCAAAGGTCACATGTATAGACTCCAGGAACTAAGGCCTGACATCTTGGGGGGCTGTTATTTTGCCCACCACAGAGAGTGAGACCCAACCATCAAGAGTCTGACAGCCATGCCAAGAGGGCCTGAGAATAGCCTTGGAGGGATCTTCTGGGACTTTTTTTTTTTTTAAGATTTTATTTATTCATGAGAGACACACAGAGAAAGGCAGAGACACAGGCAGAGGGAGAAGCAGGTTCCATGCAGGGAGCCCGATGTGGGACTCGATATCCGGACCCCAGGATCATGCGCTGAGCCAAAGGCAGACACTCAACCACCAAGCCACCCAGGCATCACAATCTTCTGAGCCTTTTACATCAGGGCACCAGATGAATGAGTCTGGTCTGAAAAGCTTAGTGTGGTGAGACTGGGAACAGGTAGGAGTCTCCTGCTAGTCAGAGATGGCAGGTGACTGTGTTAAGGAGGGAGCAACGAGAAGAGGAGTAGTGAATGGATGGGGAGCCACTGTGGAAATATGACCAATGGGTTTGGCCACTGCTTGAATGCGGGGGAGAGACAGAAAGACTCACCGAAGAGCACTTCTGGCCCAGCCATTGGAGAGATTAGTAGGATGTGCTGGTGCAGCTGTGAGCTGAGTTGGTGAGGAAATTAATTTTAGTTCACAAGAAGTTTTGTTTTATAAGGAAAGATGCTTTTTCTCACTGGTGGTAAAAGCTGAGCCATAGTCCCTCAAAATGGTCCAAGAAAAACATCATTTGGGCTAAGTTTATTGGATTAATGTAATTTTGTCTTGATTTGTTTTAAAATTTTGATTTATTTTAGAGCACAAAGAGACTGGGGTTAGCTCAAGAAATCCAAGGGAGGGTCCTGTCTTAGGGCCAGGTCCTAGAGACCAGACCTTGAGCAGAGTTATAGATTCAGGCCCCCCTGGCAGGAGTGAGTGAATAGTTACTTGAGAGATTATTGGGATTCACATCATTCTTTTCTCTCTACCAACTCTTTATTATTTCCCTCTGGTCTCTTTATTTTTTATTTTTCATAGTTTCTTGTAACTTTTTGTGATCTTTCTTACAACCCCTGGATTACCGTGGCCCCTTATACCCTCATGGTTAATTAATTATAACCTTGTGGTTAATTTCCCACTGCTAACTGGCTCGTTCTTTCATTACCTATCAGTTTAATCCCTGAGGGAAAGAATCTGATCAGCTGGTTCAGGTTTTGTCCCAGGCTGTCTGGCAGGTTGCTGGCCAGACTTTGATGGCTGCCTGAAGGTCAGGAACCCACTTCTGGTCCAGTCAGCAGGGGCAAGGGGGTGTGTGATGCAAGCAAGAAAACCAAGCCTTGAGCTGGAGCAAAGGGCTTGACAGGTACAAGAATCAGCACACCTTAGAGCAGGGTTTGCGAAGTGTGTTCCCAATACCCCCAACACAGCATCACCTGCAACTTGTTAGAAATGCACATTTTGGGGCCCCGACCTCAGACCTCTTGGATCAGGAACTTGAGGAGGGGACCAGCAGTCTGGGTTTTCACAGACCCTCCTAGTGATTCTGATGCACATTCAAGTTCAAGAACCATTGCCTTAAACTAAGCAAATAGCACAGGGACTAAAACCAAATGTTGGAGTGAAATCATTAGAGGAGGTCAGCCCATTCTGTAAGGGTGTTGATGCCAGCTGCCCCTAAGAATCTAAAGAAAGTGGCATTTGTTATAAATTCCTATTTTATTGATACTAGGAGATTCATGTCTTCTATTGGTGAATGATCTGCATTCTCTTCGCTTGTATTACCTACCCCAAACAAGGAACTGGGATAAGTGCTGTTATCCCCATGCCCGCCTCCCCACACCCTTACTTCCTTGATTGTCCAAATGGTCATCCTTCCTCAAGACCAGCCCAGCCCTGGGCTCCCTCCACGAATTCTGACAAATCTGGCTTAATAAGTGATTGTGTTTTGTGTTTCCAATTAGGGTTTTGTTTTTCTCAAAAAAAAAAAAAAATCAGTTAACTATTGACTTTGAGTCTTGTGACATTCAGATCATTTACACCTCTCTTGTCTATTGCCCATTAGGGGAAGAAGTTCAGTTGGTTAGGAGTTTGTTTTTATGGCCCTAATTTACATGCACATGCATCAAAACCACCACCACAGCAACGTAAAGTATGAGGAGATGGGAGAAAAAGTGAAAGGAAGAACTCTTTCTGTCCTTCCAGGGAGCAGGAACAGGTTAAAACCTAATACAGGACAGAGCTTAGGGTGAGGTCAGCTAGGTACAAAATTTAATGAGGCACCAAAAAAAATCTCAGCAATCAAAACAAGTATTGCCATTAAAAAATCAAAATCCAGGGATGCCTGGGTGGTTCAGCGGTTTAGTGTCGCCTTCGGCCCAGGGCGTGATCCTGGAGTCCCGGGATCGAGTCCCACATCGGGCTCCCTGCATGGAGCCTGCTTCTCCCTCTGCCTGTGTCTCTGCCTGCCTCTCTCTCTCTCTCTCTCTCTCTCTCTCGAATGAATAGAATCTTTAAAAAATAAAATAAAATCAAAATCAAAATCCATACAATTAAAAGCTATGATAAACAAAGTATCCAAATTTTAAACAGAGGCAGGCTCCAATTCCCTCTTCATTCAGACTGCTAGGCTTGTTAAGTTGAAATGACAACAAATATCCACCCGACTCTCCAAGACAGAGGAAGGACATCAGAGGCACAGTGCCAGATGGATATGTTGCCAACCCAGTTTGCCCCAAGAGGGGTGCTCACTGTTTCCTACTCTTGAGTGTAGAAAAACTAGGTCAAGTACTTCCTAGAAAAAAGATGCTATATTCCTAATTGATTAAAGTCTCTATTAGTGTATTCTCCTAATTTGTGAAGAATCATCTTGGGACTTCTAATACATTCACATAACCAGGAATGCACTCCTTCCTCCTGTCCTTCTGTTCTTAATCAGTCCTGTCTGACCCCTTGTCTGAGGTGGGACCTGCCTGGTGTCCCCGGTGACAATCCCACTGTTCTGTCATTTCTCCTCCTTGGCTCCTTTTATCCACTCTGTTTGTCCTGACATTCCTCGAGTTCAGGATTGTGGGATGGAAAGAGCAGTAGAGGAGGGAATAGTGTGTTCTGAGCTCAGCTGCCAAGCAGACGTGTGGTCCTGGGCTCATCATGACTCTTGGTGCTTCGGTTTCCTCATCTGTGACAAGAAGAACTCAAAACTAGATCATCCCATGCTCCTCTCTGCTTCTCAAGATCTGTGCTTCCGGTTCCACCTCAGAAAGCTCACTTCCACGGGTTTCTAATTTTTAGCTCCTCATCTCACTCCGGATTCTGAGGGCCTTTCCAGTTGTTTCAGGGAAATTAATCTCCTCTCACTTTTTTCCATGGTGCGTAGTGAATGATAGGAAAGGAGCATCTGGGATTCACGTGTACTCAAAGCTGTGATTTCTTTTTTTAAGATTTTATTTATTTATTCATGAGAGACACAGAGAGAGAGAGGTAGAGACATAGGCAGAGGGAGAAGCAGGCTCCCTGCTGGGAGCCCAATGTGGGACTCAGTCCCAGGACCCTGGGATCATGACCTGAGCCAAAGGCAGATGCTCAACCACTGAACCACCCAGGTGCCCCCAAAGCTGTGATTTCTTTTTTTTTTTTAAGATTTTATTTTTTTTATATTATTTATTTATGATAGTCACACAGAGAGAGAGAGAGAGACAGGCAGAGACACACAGGCAGAGGGAGAAGCAGGCTCCATGCACCAGGAGCCCGACGTGGGATTCGATCCCGGGTCTCCAGGATCGCGCCCTGGGCCAAAGGCAGGCGCCAAACCACTGCGCCACCCAGGGATCCCCAAAGCTGTGATTTCTAAAGAAAAACAGGACAGCAAAAATCCAGTGACCCTTCCACTTGCCGAGCACACCCTGCATGCATGGTCACAGAAGTCTCTGCCTCCTCAGCTTCTTTTTACCAAGCTGAAATAGCATTCATTTATTCAACCAATATCCATTGAATACCTCCTAAGTAGCAGGCACCTTTCTAAGGCCTGAATTAAACAAAATTCCTGCCCTGGTGGCATGACCACTTATTCTAGCATTTATATACATTTGCAAATATTCTAGTATTTACTTTATATACTCAGACAAGAAAAAAAATACATTGATTAATGATCCTTAACTTAATTCTAACTCGAAGTTTCCATTCCACAAGGCTGATGAAAATTTTAATCTTGGGCATTTTTAGGGACCTGTCCCAGAACTCCTTAGGGTCAAACAAATATCTGAAGACTTTCTGGGTTGCTGGATAATGGTGAAAAGACCTCACTAGTGTTCATTCCATGGTGATCATCAATGATGTCCTTCTTCTCAATCCCTCATGGTCCCTGGAGGGCAGATGGCACCACAGCTTCTGTGCTGTGTTGGCCTGGAGCTCTGTGCTCAGAGTAGAAGTTCCATGTTCAGTCTTTCTCATATGGACGTAAGTCCCACCCAAACCTTTTTCTCTGACATAATCAGGGCAAAGGACAAGTGCTTGATTCATGAATCCAGAAAGAGTTAAAAGAGGTAACTAAGTGCCTATTTTGATCATTGTATTTTCAGCACAAAACATATATAAATGTATACTTATTTGTCAGTCTTTTAATATTGACCCAAGACCTTTTCTTTGAATATGAGCACACTATTTGGTATTGTGATTGTCTTTCTTGAATAGATTCCCACTCATATTTCATCAGTCATGTTCACTTTTAATGTCTTTATAGTGAGTGGGAATTTAAAGACATTTGGGAAGTCATCTGAAGAAAGAATTTTCTAGACATTTTTTTATTCCTCCTCAATATTTCACTGTATCTCACTCACATTAATTTCACAGGATTAGCTAATTGCCATTATCTAGATTCTTTTCAGAACATTCGACTTAATTTCCATAGAAAGAACTCTTCCTATGTATACTCACATCTCATTGGTTTATGTATCATTTAATTACATATTCTGAATAACTAGTGTAACAGGTGTTAACATATTTAGGCACAAACTTAACTGACTCCTGGAAAGCATATAACTGCTGGAGGCAAAAGTAGGTGAGCGTATTAGAAAGTGATATACTGGTTCACAGACAGCTCCTGTGCTGTGGACATCAATCAGGATGTTTTACAGAAGAAATGAAAAGCAGAGGTTTATCTACCAAGTTCAGTGGAAATCCTTTAAGAGAACTTCTGCAGGGTTTACAACATTGTTTAAAACTGTGCTTCCAAAAAATATAAATAAATAAATAAATAAATAAATAAATAAATAAATAAATAAATAAATAAATAAAAACAAACTGTGCTTCCAGGGGGATCCCTGGGTGGCTCAGCGGTTTAGCACCTGCCTTTGGCCCAGGGCATGATTCTGAAGTCCTGGGATTGAGTCCCGCATTAGGCTTCTGGCATGGAGCCTGCTTCTCCCTCTGCCTGTGTCTCTGCCTCTCTCTCTCTCTCTCTCTCTCTCTCATAAGTAAATAAATAAATAAAATCTTTAAAAAAAAAAAAAAAACTGTGCTTCCTTACCCTCTTGCCAATGGATACCGCCACTTAAAGTCTTTGATCTTGAAACACACAATGATGTGAAACAAATTGTGTCTTAATTTTCAGTTCTTGAAGTTTCAAGTTCAATTTCATTGCATTTTCTTAAATAGATGGGATAAAGTTCATCTTTTTATTTGCCCTCCAGAACTTCAGTTAAAGTGATTGTTTTTTAACTTCATTCTCATTCTCCATCCTCATTTAACCTCTTTTATAGATGTTAATGAAGAGTTATATAGCTCCCCCAAAAACTGGGGCAGGGGTGGTGAAGAGAAGAGAGGATGGGGAACGAAAGCCAATAATCTGATTTCCACACCTAATGAGTGCTTGGCTCCTAAAGAATCCAGATGCCCCTATGTAGGCATCACATGGAATATGGCCTTGCAAAATTTGTATAGGAAATTTTTCTGGGCACCAGGAGGGTTATTAAAAGAAAATAAAACTTTCTGTTTCTGTATATACTGTTCATGGATGCAGAACCAGAGGGAAATACAGTTTGCTTGTGCACTTGTAATGAAATGGCTCAAGATTCTCATCTCCCTTCTAGCTTCCAGGATTATATTCAAGTTCCTCCATCTAGTCATCTTCATAGAGTAAGATGATTTCATACATTTAGCCATTAATGTGTGAAACTACTGGGCTTGCCTCTAGAACAATCTATCCAAAGCACAGGTCTCACAGTGTCACCTTTTAACTCTGAAAACTCCAGCATCTCTCCTTGCCTAATGAGTTAAATCCTTACGCTTTGCACTGGCGTTTCTATCTCTCCAGACAAGGCTTGCTCACTTATTACTCAGGACTGCCGTGTATCTACACTCCACTCCCTCCCTCCCTTCCAAAAATAACAGGCTTTCTTTTCCTCAACATGATATCTTTGTTTCTTCCCTTATGCTATATTTCCCAAACTTCTATTCCATCAGTATCCTTGTCTTTAAATGGACTTACATTGTTTTCACTTAAATCTATTTATTTATTATAGAAAGCCTGCACGTACATGAAAAAAAAAAACGTGATATCCCTTGATAAATAAAAGCTCACGACAAAAATGAATTCAATAAGATATACAATGATATTACCTTCTAGCTAGGTGATGCTTGCCTGTGGCATGCTCTGTGTTGGTTCGTGTGTTAAAGATTGGCCACCAACAGAGTTTCTCCTTGATGAAATTAGGAGGGTGGAAGAAGAATGGAAAATGGGGTGACGTTCTCATTCTTTTGTAGGTAATGCCAGGTCCATGAACCATCTAAAATAATCTCCTGTATCATTAATTTGTATGTGTATGTGTTCCACACTTTGAAAAACAATGCTTTACTCTCATGAAATGAGAAGCAACTGGAGGGCAAGAAATTATTCTTTCCATGTCCTTTGCTTTTTTGAGAATCTACTCCTTAGGCCTCTAAACTGCCCTCCTTCTGGGGAACACTAATGTTATTTGATGGGAAGAAATGAGTAGATATTTCTGAGCATTAGCCAATGGGTTGGTCTGTTTTCTCTGAAAGTCAAGATAGTAGGTTCTGCAGGCCTCTGGTCCTAGGCTGGAGAATGAGTGTGTTTCCTTAAGTTCTTGTGCATATACATGTGTGGGTGGGGTGTACATACTGTGGGGGTAGAGTAGCAGAGGAAGCCTGTGGGGTTCTCTGGACTTCCTTAGTTCATAAAGCTTTGTTCATGAAATGCCCCGGTGCTCTGGCAGCCGGGGTTGCTAGATTCCTATCTGAGATCAGTGTTTTGGGGTTGCTGGACAACCTCCAGAGACCATCTCCTCCCCTAACCACCCCCCACCCCACCCTACCCATTTCTCTCTCCTTTTATGGATGAGGAACCAGGGTCTAGGGAACAGGTGTCTCACCAGCAGTAACTCTGCCTTTCAGCTGCAAATTGGAGTTGAATCCAGATGCCTGCAACAGAAACCAATCCCAGTGGCCCTCCTGTTGACTGATGTGAGTTGTTCACAGACTTTTCCCTTCCTTTTCCAGGCTGTGCTGAGTCCTCTTATTGCCATCGCGCTGAAAATATCCCAGATTCATGAGAGAACTGGCCGGAGGGGCCCCACCGTCATCACTTGAATGGAGGAAAAATCAGTCACCAGGGCCAAAAGAGAGCGCTTGGCGGGAGACACTTCACCCATGCCTTCTTGCTACCTTTTTGTGCCTTTTATGACTTTGAAACACACACACACACACACACACACAAACACACACACACACACACACACGATAATTTGCTGGTGGTGGGTGGGGGGAGGGAAGAGAACAAAAAAATCTGTTTTCTTAGGTTTGGGTCAATTCCTCCAAATGCAACAGGGTGTTCAGTTGCCTGTTAAAGCTGCACTATCATTTGGTATCTATATTCTATCACACAATGGAACCTCACCTTTTGAGAAAGAGTAAGTAGGCCAGGAACATGTCCATCATGGCATCTGTGCATCGCTGGCATTAGGTGAGAAAGGTTCTGAACTCACGCACAGAGCGCAGCACCAGAATTAAGCTTACCCCAAGCCACGGGTGCTGCTGGGCAGACCAAGGAAGACTGTCCTCCTCGGCGTGGTGGAGGACCTAGCTTTTCATCCTGGGTCAGGTGTCCCGGGGGGGAAGGCTGTGCAACTCCTAAGGGCGCACCTCATGGCTGCTAGCCACTGGAGGGCCCACTCCCCCACCTTCTGACCTCTTGGGAGTCCCCGTGCCACCTTCCCTCACATCTTTGGAAGCATTCTGCAGATCACCATGGCACACTTTCAATGAAACATATCAAAGGGTGTTTTCCTCTCTTATTTTGTAAATAATATTATTTTAGCTCTTAAGCTGGCTGCATTCCTTCAGATTCAGCCATTCAGGGCACAGGTGGGAAGCAGTTTCTTGGCAGGACTCTGCAGATGAATGCCTCCCATTTCAGCAGCCCTCCCTTGACGACATCATGGAGGGTGATACAGGGGTTTATATTAATTCCTCCCTCGAAGACAAAATACCACCATATCTGCTGTCTCTCTGACTTTCTCTCCACTCTCTTATCTCCCAGTAAGGGCCAAGTTTAAAGTAATCATTTGGACACAGTTCAGATCTTAATAGCAGTGGCTGTAGAAGGAGATGATGAAATGCTGGAAAAATAGAGTACTTGTTGGAAGAAGACCTTATTGGTGGTAGTTAAGGGCTTGATAAGAGGGAAGGGAGGGTGGGACCCCTGTGAGAAACTAGAAGGTCACAACTGGCTTTCTTTGCCCAGGAGGATACTGCAGCTCTAGCAGCCTTTATCTGCACTCAGCCGGGACACTCGGTGTGGGACCTGTTTGTGTATGTTTTGCTTCCTTGGGAACGACACTCTCACTTACCCTGTTGTTAGCACAGATGACGTGGTGCTCTTTGTGAAGCAAGGTGGTACTGCTGTAGTCAGGATGAGCGCAAGCAGGGAGATGTTCCCAGGAAGGAATCTGTGTCCACTCTCTATCTCTGCTTCTGTCAGAAACTTACTAGGATATGTAGTAGCCAATAAAAAAGAAATTCCTGATTTCAACCCTACGCATGGACTGTGGATTTTTGTTTGATTGTTTTGCCATTAGTGGTCACATTTTGATAAGTCTGTCTTTCAGAACACTTGCAAGGGCTGGCTTTCGTTGTTAGGACCTGGGAATTTATTATATAAATGGAACCAGAAAAGGCAGATTACTCACAACTGCCTTTGGGAGTCAGCAGAAACTAAATTGGCAGCTGGTCTTTGATCGTAAGTATCTTTGTTTCCTAATCATAGAGGGTGGCTTTGAGCAGAGATTCTAAAGTCATGGAATTTATCAGCAACGAATGTAATTTTCCTTAAAGCTTTGGTTCTCAACACCTTTAAGTGGTGGTCTGTGATAGCCATCCCTTCACTACTCGGTTCTATGTGGGTCCACACAGCTGGATGCGTTATCAGGCTTAGCTCTCAGTCAGAAAATATGTATTTTTTTTCTTAAATTGCTGAACTTTTAATCACCTCTAACTTCAAAGGTCAAATATAAGGTAATCCTCATTTAAAAACTCTGTTTTTTATTTCCAGCATGTGCATCCAGCAGCCCGAGTATACCTTCATTCATTCATTCATTCATGCATGCATGCATGCATTTAACAAACACTGATTTAACAACTACTCTATGCAGAGTGCTGTTTTTGGTGTAGCGAGGAGATGTATAAAACACTATTCCTGCTCCTAGGAGTTTGTAATTTGGGAACAGGAGGCTATAACATACTCAAAGAAGCAGGAGGACATGAATGTTACTGTAGAGGCATGAACAACATATTATGGGAACACACAGAGGTATTGACTCTGAGATGGCAGGACACTAGGCACTTGATGGGTTTCCCAACAAGTGGAGTTTCCTGGGACTTGTAATCATTTACATTATTTTACCAGGGGTCAATGTAGCCAGACCAAAGACTAGGAATTGAGAGGTAGGATGGCTGGAGATGAGGCTTGCACTGGGTCTAGTGAGAGGGTGGCATGGATGAGAGGTTGGAGAAGCCACAGTGTTATAAATATCAAGCAGAGCACATGTTTGGGTCCAGCTATGGAAAGAAGCAGCTGCACGGCCACCTATTTTTACAGAGCTTTTTCTCAGCGAGGTTGCCAAGGGGAAGGTCCTGTTGTGGCTCTAGAATCCAGCCTTTCTCTCTGGAACCTGCTCAAATGCACATTGCCAAGGTATTATTTCTGCTTTATGTAAAATCCAAGCTTCTCTTGCTGAGCTATACATGCATGTCCTCTGGCCTTCTCAAGAGAGTTGAAAGACAGGAAGTCACTCTTCTGCATGTAATGGTCTTTATGTCTTAAAGATGAAGCTCCAGCCACCAGAGTTTCTTAAATGACTGGAACGATCTGAGAATTTTGTGGGGACCACAGGAGACAATCATAGAGGAGACCGTGGATGGAATGTGGCAATCGTCAGAGCCACTTTTGTGATCGACTAGTATTGAAGGGTTCATTCGCTATACCATGTGCCCCCAGGATGGTGACAAGCAACAGTATGTATAGGCCAGTGGTTCTAACCAGCGCAGCACCTCTACCCACCCAGGGGGTGTTCAGAAATGTGTGTGTATACATGCCAGAGAGGCATTTAAGGGAGGGGACCACGGATTCTAAATATCCTACCAGGTGAGCCAGTCCCTTAGAATGAAAAATTGTTTTGCTCATTCATGATTCTTGGGTTTATTAACTGACTTGAAAATGGCAGGCAGCCATTATTAAAATGAGATCATTTATCAGGTCTTACTAATCCAAGGTGCAGCCTATATCCACAGTATTTACAGAACAAATAGTTTTTGTGTGGCATCTCAGACTGAAGGGCTTGGACATGACCTGAAGGCTTTCCACACAGGAAACCTCAGATTGATGACCAGCCCCACGGTGGCACATTGGGCTGACAGTTGGCTGTGCTGAGCCTGTGTTCTCTGCAGATCATACAATGATAGGGATGGTGGTGTGGTGACTTCTGATTGGTCAGCTGTGGGTCATTGCAAGGCATGGGATTTACTTCGGCAGTAATATCCACTAGCCATGGCCGGTGTGAGGGAATTTGTAAAGCACCTATGGGAACTGATAGTGACATAACAGGTGACTCCATTTTATTGCTTGATCACGCACTGGGTACTCTTGAAACATGTGCACACTGACATCCCAGACACCTGCCTTGAGGAATGTCCTTTCTTGAGTGCAAAAGGGCCTGAGAAATCGTGTACCTTTTGAAATGATGTAACTGCCAATAAATCAGTGTTTGGCCTTTCAACGGTTACAAACAGCAAGAGATTATCAGAGGCAGCAGAGCTTAGCAGATGCCTGTTCCACTCCAACCAGCTGGAGTCCTTATCGGTGGAAATGGCTCATGCAGTTGACAGCCCATTTGGTATGTGAATCAGTCTGACCTGTCATGGAAAATTATAGAACCTGGTGAAGATATGCATTATAAACTCAAGTCTTTATCATCTTTTCATGTCTTTTAGCACCTAGTACGTGACCTGCAATATAGGTGAGCTGGGGAGATTCCTCATCAAAGACTGTGCGTTTAAGTAGGATCTTGAGGGATGAGTAGAGCTGCCAGAAAAAATACTTGTGAGTTTCGGAGCAGAGAGGTAAAAAATACACATGCTACATATTGGATATGCAAAGGATGCAGCATTATGTATTTTATAACTAACCTTGTCCTGCTCACCTTCTGGGGGTTGGAAGGAGTACTTAAAGCTGCCTGTCAGAGAGATGTTATAAGATTAAAATCCTGGAGAGCCGTCATCTCTGAGAATTTCCCTTCATCATTGACAGGTGAGCCTACCAATCCCATTTGAGAAAAGGGAATGAGCAAGGACTGTAGTGAATGTTTGCCTCTTCTCCACTCACTTGTAATTGATGTGTTCTCCTTGCCATTCAGGGAATCATGGTTCTCTGTCCCTCACCCCTAATTTTACCATAAATTTAAGGAGGAAGATGGGATACAACGTCTACCTCCTGGAGTAAGTCCCCTAGGGCTGACCAATGAATTAAGCACAGCAGAATGCTTTTGTTCTGACTTGCCCAGCGGGTTTTAATTGCTAGGCCTCTCAAAAGTAGGATTTGTTTGGAGTGACACTCCCGTCCTTGATGCTTGCTTCAGGGTACATCTGTTTTTTTAAAAAGCAATAGCTGTCTGGGAGTAGTACTTCTTTTCAAAAAGCACCTGGCTTATCTTCTGAATCAATAGTTGATGCTCAGTAATGTTTGGGTTTTCAAAAAGATTAACTCATCTGGATGCTGTGTTAGTTCCACATGGAGAATCAAACCTTGACTTATGTTCCCCTATTGATTTTTTTTTTCTGATACAAAACAGAGATGAAAGAGAAGAAAGTTTATGTACAAAATTTATTGCAGTAAAAAGATCAAAACAATTTTCGTATGTAAACCAAAATTAACATGTCTTATATGACTACCAGAAGTTGGAAAAACCACCTATTACAAATGCAAACTCTGGATGAAAGCCCAATGACAGAATTTGTTCTGGCCCGTGGATGTGCTGAGACCCCAGAGATCTCAGGATAACAGTCTTGGTAGAGGGATAGAAAGAGAGTTCAAGAGAGAAATAATATATTGCACTGCTAATAAATGATCACCTTCCCATTGGACAACCATGAGTGACCTTCATATCCAATTATACCTTTGATGTCAAGGATTCAAATCATGGGTGCCCAAATGTATGTTTCATATAAAGGGACCAGGACTTCCTTTTGTGTGGCTTCCTGTGTATTTGCCAGGATATGAGTAATCTGTGTGCTCAGCAAAAATGGGAAGAGGAGGCCATGGAGGTCTCATTCCATCTCGACAACTTTCTTCCTCCCTGAAAGCTCTTCATCCTTGCCATCACTGTCCAAACCCCCCTCTGCCCCTTCCCTGAGGGCTGCCTGTTACCAATAGGAGCCACCTTTCATCTTAGATGGAATGATCAGAGAGAATGAAACCGCAGAGAGGTGAGGGCCAAGCTCCTAGGCAGAAAACATGGAGGGAGTATTTACATTTTAAAAGAGAACCCTATTCTATGTCAACTATACCTTAATGAAAAAGTTTAAAACCTTTTTTTATATTAAGAAAAAATAAAAAGAGAATCTTAAAGGAAGATCTCTGGCTTCCCCAAGGGCTGTAAGGTATTGCACAGTGCTGGGGCTCCTCTTCCTGTTAGGGTCCACTTTCTGAAGCTGGAGAGAAGACCAAACTGCTCCGTGGGAGAAGGGAGGGAAGACAGGGTTAATCTAGCACAAATGTTTGAAGTAAATACATCCTCTCATGCCCTTCTGTAGATGCTGCTTCACCCTACTGGCAACAACCATATGCTATGGGCAAAGTTTCTTCTTAACACCTCAAAGTCTCAGTTTATACATCTGTAAAAGGGGAATAACCATTGCACTTATTTCTGAAGGGTATGATGAGGGCTAAATAAAAAGCATAAAAGGTTCATGGCACAGAACCCATCATATAAGAGACATTCCATAGCTATTAAATAATAATCCCAGCACAAATTCCTCACTTGATTGAGGAAGAAACTGAGGCTCAGAGAGGTGAAGATTTTTGTCCAAGCTCTAATGCATCTCTTCCCACCACGTTTCTACCTGACATGTCCTCTCGTGTTAAAACATGTAATAAAGTATAACAAAGCTGAAGAGTCAGTGGGTCTTAAGATAAATGTCCCAAGTCTACAAATGTGTGGGTCTGTATCTTGAGACACAAAGAATTTTCTGTTAAGGATCAAAGTACTACAATACAGTCTCCTTTCTAAAGATCTGCAGTGGGGGATTTTTTGAAATATACATTTCATATATATTTTAATGTCTTTCAAGATTTATGTCAAAATCTATATTAATGCCACCTATGGCTAGTAGTTTCCCTCCCTAAATTCTGTGTTTTTATGAATTTTTAAGTATTCTATCTGTTCAACTTGAGTCTCTAAGAAATCTCATCATCTCTGCTTGTACAACCATCCCGTTTTTAAGATATTCATTGAAAACTTTGTGTTCGAGCCATTTTGAAAGGAAATATTACAGTTGTTTTCCACATAGAAATAAAATACACATAACTTAAAAAGTAATACAAGTAATATTCATGGCTTCCAAGAGCACATCTCCCACAACGCGAACTACAGTGTCACTCTGGTAAATCTGGAGAGAACTATGAAACCAGCCAACAAAAGCTGCAAATTAAACCACACTGATCCTTCGTTTCCAGCACACTCTCCGTTTGTGATTGTTGGGTGATGTGGTACCTGAAGACGCACGGCTGGCTGCCTCAAGAGCAGCACCTGTTCCTCCCCAATGGGGGCTGAGGTGATGGGAGGGGGTTGAAAGTCAAAGGCCTCTTGGAGCAGAGCTACAAAATTGGTCCCCGAAGCCCACCTGGGCTGGGATTAGCGCAAATCCGTTGAAATGTTGTTGGCTGCCGCCGGCTCCTTCTGGGGTCCCCGTGGGCCTAGCACATCTGTGGAACTGCATGACATCCACAGCATTTCCTCGGCAAGTGCTCCTGGGGGTCATGGAAGACACTTTCCCTCCCATAGTCTGGTGCCTGCATTTATTATTATCAAGTCTAACCCATGAGGGTGCATCACGAGCGCAAGGAAGTGTTCCCTGCTTCAGCATCCTCGGCTTTGCCTCTCAGCATCCTGTAATGGTGTGGCTGCCGGCACCCCACCTGCTACAGACTCCTCATAGGAAGGGGGAGCCTCTGGGTGGGCATCAGCTGCGTCCTCAAATTCCAGGCCCGGCTCTGTGTACAGTGGTGGAGGAATATCTGAGACTTCTCCCTCTGTAGGACAGGGTTGCTTCTCAGCATCAAGACTCTCTTCATATGCAGGAGGGTAGAAATCTGGCCTGGAGATCAAAATGCCACAAACATACATGTGTTATTTAAGTGGTTAATGCCAAAGAGGCATATGCCTGCCTCTCTCAAATCACATTGTGTGAAGTGAAACTGTTAAGAAACATTGATTTTGAAACAGATGTACTTCTTCCCTGGCATCACCAGTTTTTTTTTTTTTTTTTTTAAATGTGCTGCTCTTCCAGCAAAACCTTCCTTATCAGCCATTGGATATGTGCCTCTCTCGTCCTATTTTTCCCAGTGGGTTATTCCAAGCTCTTGCCTCTCTCTCACTCATGGGAACCAGGGACTTTCAGCATGAGATCGTTATCAGGGGGAGAGACACGGGGGGCGCCTAGGCTGTGCAACCTCCTTCCACCCAGTTAGTCCATTTGCATCCGTGACCCCATTCACACGCACCTCATTTTCGACTCAGTTGTGCTGTCTCATATCCTCCAAGCCAATAAAATAATGAAAACCAATGTATAAGCTTGTCAAAATCACTGTATATACCTAAGCCTAATGTATGTTGTGCGTCAGCTACACCGATAAAACATTTACTCAAAAATCCAGCTCTGGGCTATCTCCTCAAATGTATCAGCTGCTTCTCTCTTTCTTCTCACTCTTTCAAGTCTCAGCAACTGGTTTCCAAAAAAACATACTCATTTCTCAAACCATTTCAACCAACAACTTCACATAGATTTCACTTGCAGCTCTTTGCAGGCCAATAGGCCAATGATGAAAGGAGCCATTCGTGCCAAAGGTGATGTATTCACTGGTCATCTTGCCCCATGTTGCTAATTGCTAAATCCTTCTGGCCTCTCCATCCTGAATGGGACAGGGGTGGTGTGAGATGAGGAAGAAAGAGGGTGAGCTTGATGGAGTTGTGTATTTATAGAGTGAATTCCTTAGTGCCCGCAGGGAGTGTTTGTGGTGTGTAACCACAACAGAACAGAGCCTGCCACTTGTAGCCACAGCTCCATCCCAAATATTACCAGGCGCAAAGCCAGATAGCTGAAGGAACGGTCTACTGTACGGCATAAATCTCAGCCTTCCCTCAGAATAGCTAAGACAGTGTCATGGGACACACATGTAAAGACATTAAAGACAGAAAGGTGAGCTGTTCCCTGGAGCGACTTGAGAGGCTCCAGGGTGACTGCCGCCTGCCCCTAAATCCCATCCAGCTCTCCCAGTCCCATTGGCACATGCCAGTTCATATTCTCAGTGCCCGAGTTCCACCATTGCAGACTCATTGGCTCTGATACCTCAATGTGGGTTCCCATCTTGAATGCAAATGTTTCTGAGAAATGCAACTCTTCCCTGACTGAGTTCCTGGTCATTCTGTGTAGGCCAGGCATCTACTAGATGCAGCAGGAAGATGTCCATATCACAGATCCCTTTGAAATAATTCAGCACAGTGTGAGGCTATGCATGTGTTAGTAAATTTAATAACTTCCTCCTATAGGAGGCAATCAGCTACTCTTAGCAGGAATTCACACTCTAAAGGCAATCATCTTAACATTTAAGAAAAAAAAATAATCACTCAAGAAGCATCATCCATAATCACCTTAGTCATCTTAATCTTTTATCAAACCCAAAGATCTTGCTAGTTAGTATAGTAAGTATTGGAAATGGGGTTTAGTTATTGTAATTAGTATCTTATTAATGAGCATAATAATGTCAAAAATCAACTGTCATGGGTAAAATTATTTACATTCAAGATACATGGAGTAGCTAAGATATTTTAGATGAAGAGGGCAAAAGAATTTAGGAGTCCTGCAGCCTGTACCTGGAAGATGATGCCTGAAGTTTTATCCCTAAATGTCTTGGGTCAGCCAAGAATTAGGAGGGTTTCAGTTGTCTGCTACTGACCATAAGGTGAACTGATTTTTGTTTTATTGTAATGAAATATGTGTGACATTAGATTTACTGCTGTAGCCATTTTAAAGGTACAGATCAGTAGCTTTCAGTACATCCACACTGATAAGCAACCTTCACCATTCTCCCTCTCCAAAACTTTTCCATTACCCCATATTGAAACTCTCAGTAAACAATAAGTTCCCATTCTCTCCTCCCCACTGCCCCCAATAACTGGTTTGCTTTCTGGCTCTGAATTTCACTACTCTAGCTATCTCATATAAGTGGAATCATGCAGTATTTGTCTTTTTGTGTCTGGCTGCTTTTGCTCAGTATAATGTTTTCAGGGGTCACCCATGCTGTAGCATGTGTCAGAATGTCCTTCCTTCTCATGGCCAAATAATATTTCATCATATGGGTAGACCACACTTTGTTTATCCATTCATCCACTGGACGACCCATGGGTTGTTTACACCTTTTGGCTATCATGAAGAATACTGCTATGAACACTGGTGTACAAAGATCTGTATAAGTTCCTACTTTTAATTCTTTTGTCCACTTACCCAGGAGTAGAATTGCTAGATCAAATGGCAATTCTATATTTAACCTCCATACCATTTTCCATAAAATGATTGCACTATTTTCCATTCTCACCAGCAGCGCACAAGGTTTTGGATTTTGTGTATTCTTGCTAACACTTGCTGTTTCTGTGGGGTTGTTTTTTTTTTAAGTAAGAGCCATCATAATGGGTATGAGGTGGTCAGGTTAACTGAATTACCTCTGGAATATGACTTGTCCTGCGTTAAATAAATCTGTCAGGCAAGGTGTGATGAGAACAGCTAGAAAGGTGGTAAGCTGGGACCTCACTGAGTTCATGGAGAGATTGCAGGACTAATGCAATACCTGCTTGTTCATTTGTTGTGGGCCAGAACCTGGTCTGGAACTTGCTTTCCATATAACCTGGTAGCCGGGTTATAGGGAATAACTTGCCACCACCTGCTTCTAAAGACAGCTTCCACGATACAACAAGAGAACCTGAGTTGGGCCTCTTCTATTGGCTTAGGTAGGTTTTCAATGGAGGGAGATGTTGTTTTTCAGGTAGAAATCCCCTCTCAGTTCATGGTTTTCCCCAGCACCATTCTTCCTAAGGACTAACTCCAGAGTAATTTCCCGACAGGAAAGCTTCAGTTCTAGACCTACAGCCCCCTGCAGGACGTGCTCCACATATTGCTCCACATCTTGCTCCACAGTGGGGTTAGGTTCATTCTGCTTTTCCAGAATTCAGTCCCATTGCAACCCTCCTCCATCCTCTGGCCTCTCAGCACATACCTGTCGACAGTGGCCAGGGGCAGTGCCCCATGAGAAAGATGTCTTCTGAGCACATGGGTGAACACTCCTTTGCTTTTACTTGCCTGGCGGTAGGTGCTCCAGAAAATTCCACTCAGGAGGATCACAAACCCCAGTGGCAGAAGCATATAGGCCAGGATCAGGTTCCCTCGACAGTTGAATATTGATCCTGAGGAAATGAAGAAGGCCCCCAGGCAGATCATCAGGAAGCCCATCAAGAGGGCAAAGGCACAGAAAACTAAACCCATTCTGTTTTGCATCCCAGCTCCTTTGGAACGTTTCCACTCCCCTGCTTCCTTGCTCAGAGACAATGCTCTCATTAGCCAGCTTGGAGCTTTATGTGCTCTGGGACCAACTGGCCTTTGGACAATTAAGTGAAGCAGGCACTTAGAAGCTATTCATTAACCACTGAAAGTTACCGTAATATCCTTGGAGGATTAACCTAAAAACACAGCATTGTGTAAGGCAGGGAGGAGTGGCTTCTCTTTGCTGGCTTGCTCTTCTGAGCTGGGTAGGACCCTTAGCCAACCTCGGGTATTTGAGGGGAAGTCTCTCATCTTTTGATTAATCCCCATGGTGGGTAATTCCCTGCTAATGCTAGAGAAATTAACGTTTGTTTTTTGATGAACTATTTTCTTTGTGCTTTGGCAGGGGATCCTTTCTTGATTTCTTCTTTCTCTGTACTAAGAAGACATTTTTAAACTCTTAAGTTCATCTTTCTTTTCTCAATGAAACTTCCTTTATGGCCTTCACCCTATGCTACTGGAAAAATCCCAAGAGAAGTACCCATGGTGTTAACTCCCTTCTCTGTTAAGAAAATGAGCATCCACAGGAGAAGGAAAGAGAATTCTGGAGAGAAGGGTTGTAATAGCACTTTGGGAATTTGGGGGAAAAGTTTCTGGGGATGGTCGTAAAAGGTGATGATCTGGGGGCACCTGGAAGGCTCAGTTACGCATCTGCCTTCGGCTCAGGTCATGATCTCGGGATCCTGGGATTGAGTCCCCCATTGGGCTCCCTGCTCAGCGGGGAGTCTGTTTCTCTCCCTGCCCCTCCTTCCAGCCTGTGCTCTCTCTACCTCAAATAAATAGGTAAAAATCTTCTTTAAAAAAGAAGAGGTGATGATCTGGTGACTTCTCTATCCTGTTTTTTTTTTTTTTTAAGATTTTATTTATGTATTCATGAAAGACACAGAGAGGCAGAGACACAGGCAGAGGGAGATGCAGGCTGTCTGTGGGGAGCCCGATGTGGGGCTCCATCCCAGGACCCCGGGATCACACCCTGAGCCAAAGGCAGACGCTCAACCACTGAGCCACCCAGGTGTCCCTGATACTGGTTTTATATCTTTCCCATTGTTGGGCCCAAATGTTGGGGTCCTGGGGTCATTTCTGGCTAACACATAGGTGTTTGATAAAAATTTTTGCTTGTTACTCAACTGCTGGCAAGCATTCTTGGCTTACCTTTCCTACTCTCAAGAAAAGCCACAGGTATTTAATAAAAGAGTGTTCCCTAAAATGTGTAGCATGTTTCCACCTCCAAGCAAAATAAACACATGTGCAAAGTGCTGCCTGTTCAATCCCCACACTCCCTAATACACACAGCTTAGAGTTTCACTAGGCACACTAGTATATTAAAAACTCTGAAAAGTCCTACAGTCTTTTTCCCCTCATAAAACACATATGAAGTAAAATTTGTTTTGGTAGATGCTGCTAAAAAAAATGTTCCCTGTCCTCTCCCCTGCACCATCTGCTTCCCTGTAGCATTGCCTCAAAAAATCTTTACAGAACCAGCCTTCTGTTTCCTGTCTGGAATTTGTTTCCTCCATCTTGACTGTCTTTGGTTATAGACACCCTATTCTAGATCTGATTCATGCCCTGATTCCTTCCTTTTTTATGTGATCTTTGGGCATGTCCCTGCCAAAATTCTCCTGCCCACAGGGATTCTGGGTCACTTTTGTGCAGAGAGATTATCTTCAGTCCCTTGCCACTCCTCTACCCCACTACTCCATTACTTTTATTCCATTTACTTTCCCGATGGAAAAAGGAATTCTTTGTGTAGTGCCCCAGTGGTGCTATGTACACCCTTTAGCCTTATCCCTACCAACTCATGTTATGGGGTCGGAGTGAGACAAAGACACTGGATCAAAAATAATATAAGGTACTTCCCTATTTCACCTCCTAACCTCTACCTTTATTAGCTTCAATACTTACCCTGATCTACTTTCATCTTCTCCTCTTGATACTATCCCTGCAATCTGAAAACAACCCTTTCTCCCTCCTTTTCCAACTGGTCGTGAGGTTTTCAGATTTCTAAGATGCCCCTGATGATTTTTGCCTTCTGGTATCTGTATCCCCCAGAATGTGAGCTGGACATAGTGTAGGCTGGACACAGTGACTTGATTCGAACCAATAGAATATTGTGGGATGTCACTTCTGTGATTAGGTTGCAAAAGATTGTAACTTTGTCTTGCTAGCACTCTTTCTATTGTCCTTTCTATTGATGGCTTATACCTTTGAAGAAGGAAGCTGCCACGTTGTAGAGGCCCATATGACAAGGAACTGAGTGTGGCTTGTGTCCAACAGTCCATGAAGAACTGAGGACCTTAGTCCATCAGCCAGTGAGAAACTACATCCTGCCAATGATCATGGGAACCTGAAATCAAATGCTCGCTCAGTTGAGCCTTGGGATGACTATACCCTAAGCAACACCTTGCTTGAGAGACCTCAAAGTCAAGGACCTAGCTATATCATACCCAGATTCCTGCCCCACAAAAACTTTGAGATGGCGGGTGTGTGTTGTTCTAAGTTGCTATGTTTTGTGGCAATTTTTAGGCAGTGAGAGAACTAAAACAGCTCCTTGGGACTTGGAATCCAAAGGGGACAATCAAGGTTAGGTGTTTGCCTAGTATCTAGCCCATAGAACTCGCCCTATGAAGGTTAGCTATAGTCATGCCCACCATTATTGTTATTGTCATTAATGCTGTAGTTCCAAAGAGCTGAGAAAGACCAGCATTTCCAACTGAAAGGTCGGAAACTCTTGGGAGTTGAGTCCCAAGAGCAGGTAAGTGGTGGAGCCCCAGAGCGACCCCTACATAGTAGAGTAAGGAGGATAGCACTCTTGAGGAGGACTGCCCACCCATAGGGTTGGGCTTCTTTGTTTTAAACCAAAACTGAAAGGTGAACTAGACTGGGCATTATGACAGGTCAGGTCTACTTCCTGTGATCACACAAGTGTTTGAGGAAGTAAGTATCCCTGTTCTTTCCCTCCTCCAATTCCAGTGAAGGGTAACTAGTGCCATACAGTTTGTTAGGTAGGTTCTCCCCCTCCAGTACCTTTTATGGAGTCCCCTGTTGTTTCAGAGCAGTGTATTTGTTATTGGTGGTGGGTTTTTGTTTGTTTTGGTGAGACATTGGGTAGGAAAGAGCAAGATCCAGGAGATAACAGGAAGATAGGAGGATTTCAATACTTTATATAAAATAAAGAGCAAGATCCTGGGCTCAGAACAGTGGAGATGTTTATCTGGGGTGGGGTTTGGCATTGGGGAGAAAGTACAGGAGGATCTGTAGTTTATGAAGAAAGTGGATGAGAAAGAAAAGAATCAGTATGGAAATATGAAATATTGCTTGGAATCACATGTCTTCTTCATGATGTTTTTCATTTTTCTAATGAAAAATTAATGTCGAAGTTATTTTTGCCTGTTTGTGCTTATTATTATGAAATATTTAAATTACTAAATAATTACGTATGTTTTACTGTGACTCTGCTTCAGTCCTGAAGCACATGCATTATGCCTCCCTGAACATTATTCCCCTTTGATGCCTCAAATATGGTGATAGTGACATAGAACAAACATGGAGAGAAAGCACCCTGGACTTCATCAGTCTGGAAGGAACAGAACCCCAAGCAGAGGGCAGTTGTAACAACAGAAGAGAAAAGCAGGTCAACTCCTCAGGTTTGGGGAAGAATGAAAAGAATCCAATAAAAAGCCAGTCCCACACCAAAACCTCACCTTAAAGAGTTAGTTTCAAGTGAGCTTTGAGCCTTTGGCTGGGCTTCCTTAAGCTCTGCCCTGCCTTCTAGATTTGCCTTGACCCCCAGGCCAATGTTCCTATTCCTGTCCACCTCACCACTCCCAGCACTGAGTGTGAGAATGAGGGGGGCCAATTATATTGACTTCATTTAAAGGTGGAGTAACTAACTGCGAGAGGGATTTCTGAGTCACCTAAGTTCATACAAACATCTTGGGACTGATGGGAAAGAGAATGTCCTGGAGGAGTATGGACAGAGGCCCACCTTCAATAGAGAGATGTTCTGGGACCCAGTAGAAGCCAAGCCATAGTCCTTGTCCCAATTCCCCATCAAGATATCCACCTGGGAAATGTCTTGCTTTTAAACCAGTTTATTTAGTCATTATTATAATTTTTAAAAATTCACCAATCAGCAAAAGTGCCTGACCTGGCAACAAGCAGTAGTAGCATGTTATTTGGTTGACAGCCAAACTATTTTAAAACATAATCATTCTTTCAACACTGTTCCTTTGAGCATGACTGACCCATGAGCACTTCTGAACATTGAGTGCAGCCAGTTCCAAGCACTGTTTTGGTTTCACGTCAGAGCCCCCCGACACCTCACCCTCCTTTTGGACTCTTCTGCGTAATACACCTTGAAGCTTCTAACTGCACTCCAGCCTTTGTTTACTGGGCAAATGGGCCAGTACCCTTCTCTTAAAAACAGGAACATTGTATTGCTTTGGATGAGAAGTCAATGGGGACTTTGGAAGGAAGCTAATGGTGTGTAGAAGCAGTTGCATAGGAGAGGTCAAGAGTTGAGGGAGAGCGGTCAGATTTCAGAAGGTTACTTTGGTTTAGGAAGTGAGGCCTTGTGGGAGGTGGGGAAGGTGAGCATATGCGTAGCCAGCCATGTCACCCTCGTGGTGATTACTGAGTGATTTCTGGATTAGCCTTTCACACGTGTGGGTTCACTGAGCACTGGTCACTTCCTTCTCCTTGTTTTCTTTGCTTTTGAACTTTTCCCCCCACCTCTCTTTTTCCCCTCACTCACTCAGGAAGATTTACACGAAGGCATTTTAAGGTTGGCAGAGAATAAACAGCTTCTCAGGAAAGGAGTGGCATGACGTGGTGAAGTGATATTAGACCGGCACACAAGGCTCATACTCACCTTGGAAAGAACGTAGTGTGTTTCTAGGAAAGAGAAAGCCACGCAAGGCTAGGACTGGTGAGGCCTGTGAGGTACTCTGAGTATAAAACTTATGGGGTGCCAAAACACTTAGTAATCAAAATAAATCATATTTTTGAACAATATGTTTTAGAAAATCACATTGGCAAACTATGGCTCATGGGCTGGCCACCTGTTTCTATAAGTGAAGTTTTGCTGAGGAAATTGAGTCATGTCTGTGGACCAAGCAAGAAGACAAATTCTTGGAGCTCTGCTTCCAACTTAATCCACAAATAAGCCAGAAAAGATTTCATTTCTTGGCAGATCTCTGGAAAACTGAAAAGAGACCAGAGCCACTTCGGATCAGAGCAGAAGCTTAAGGCAGAGCAGAATCTGATGACCTGCTTTTACACTAGTTGGCATGGTGGTCAATGACTTGTAAATATGATATGGATTCTGTGTCCCACCTCATGAAATTCTATTTAATATTGAACTTCTTCTGAAAACGATGACAACTCAGCAGCAATGAGCATCTGTGGTGCTCGAATTATTGTCTCCATCTACCATCCCACTGAAAAACCCAAATATCTTTGTGGAAGTGGCTGATTCTAGGGCTCAAGCAGAAGACCTGAGAGATGTAATGTTGAACTGGAAAGCAAGGAAGTGAACGAACATTCCAGGAGCTATGCCTAAGAGGTGGAGGAGCCACCCTGAAGGGGTCTCCAGGGTTTCTTATCCTCAGCACTACTCACATTTTGAGCCAAATAATCCTGTGCAATAGGGACTGTCTTGTGCATTGTGCAGTGTTGAGTAGCAACCCTGGCTCCCATCTACCTACTAGCTACCTACTCATGGAAATTAATAATGTCTATTGACATTTCTAGATGTCTCCTGGGGATCAAAATTGCCCTTGGTTGAGGACCACTGCAGTAGCCCAAGATGGGACAACCTAAGCACCAAAAGTTCAGATACTGAAATAAATTTAAACAAATAAAATACATAAAAATCCACAAGTCCATAATATCTCTTCATTTTTTGCATAATATCTCTTCAGCACGAAAGAATAGTCATCTCCAATTTTTAAAACGTCCTTCTATATATTCCCTTTGTTCCCTCCTTTATCAACTTTTTAGATGGAAGTGAGAGCTTCTGGAAATTTCTTTATCTCTGCACTGTGTTTTGGGAAAGTCCCTTAGCCAAATGTTCCAGCTCATTAATTTAATATTCATCTCTGCCCATTTTGTTATTCAGCTCAATTTTTAAGGAATGGTGATTATATTTTTAATAATCTAGAAGCCTGAGTGTTTCTTTCAGATGGCTGCTTTTCTGTTTTATGGCTGCAATAATCGTCCCAGCAAATGAAAGTTCTGATAATAGGAGCCAACTTTTCAGGTGTGTTGAGTAGAATCTTGCAGGTGTACAGGTAGATAATCTTGGTTTGGGAGATTTCTCTCCCCAGCATATGAGATCTGGGAAACTCATATCAGAAGCATCTCTTGGTTTCTTTTTCTTGTCACCTCTTCACACCCTGATTCCTTGAGTTATCAAGTTTAGCTCTACTTCTCTGTCCAGAGTCAGCCCTTCTGATAGAACAGCCCCTCGGTTCACTGTCTAAAACAGTTATGAGGCTTTAATATGGAAGCAAACACCACTGTCGCCAGAACTTCAGCTATGAAGGGCATGGGAAGATCATGACCAGCTCAGGAGTTCATAATGCAGTCTTTTAATTTATGGACCAGATAATGATTGACAAGGCCCCTCCCTGCAATGTACTGGTTAACCCTGAGCTTGAAGTCCCTCTAGTTAGTGTACAAATAACTCTTACTTGGCAATATCCTTTTTCTGGCTTTTAAAAAAAAGAAAACTTTTATTGCTCTATCAATCCAATTCTCTTTGTTCCATTTTTCAGGAAATTTTCAAATTTACTGATCTTTAGTTGTAACTTTTCTTGTTTGGCATTTCAGTGGAATTCAGGGAGGGAGGAAAAGTAGATGGGTGTGCTCAGTCTGCCAATCTGATCCCCAATTTTTTCTGAGTGTTTAAGGATGTGAGTGGATATTATTTACAAAATTAGGACCGGACTATATATGTAACTGTGTATTTTACTTTTTTCATTAGAACAACATGTGTTTTTATGTTGCATGTTTTTGTTTTGTTTTTTAAAGATTTTATTTATTTATTTAGAGAGTGCAAGAGTTCTTGAGCAGGGAAAGGAGCAGAGAAAGAATGAGAGAGAGAGAGAATCACAAGCACATTACACGCTGAGTGCAGAGCCTGACACTGGGCTAGATCCCACAACTCTGAGATCATGACCTGAACCGAAATCAAGAGTTGGATGCTTAACCAACTGAACCACCCAGGTGCCCCATCATGATTACATGTTTTGAATGAGCCTTCACAGTTCATCAGGCTGGAGTATAATTAATTTTCTTTTATTTCTTCAGCACTGAATAATTAGGTCCTTGGAGACAGAGAAAAATGTTATCCTAAAGACTAACTGAAATGTCTGCCATGTAGTATATCTGTAAGTGCTCCTGACTCAATTTGATTTTTTTTTCTTTCATTTGAATAGGTCAGAACCAAGGCAGAGACTGGGGATAGGAGATGAAGGGAGTCACAGGAAAGAAGGTTAGTTTGGGAGCAGAGAAGACTAATACAGGCATTCCTATCTTCTGGCTTGATTTTCCCTCTCCTACTTTTTGGTGCAATCACAGAAGTCAGTCCTTAGTTGGGTTGGAAAATAAGGATATTCAGATTTTCCTTCCTCTTATTAAAGCCCTAGAAATTGGAACCTATCTTTAGAATACAATGTTTCTTTCAGCACATATCAAAGTATGTATAAAGTATTTCGGAGGAGATGTGTTTCTACTTTACAGGTGTATTAACAAGTCTAAAGATGGTGTTCATCTACCCAAGTTGCTATTTACTGCCTCAGAAGGATGAGTCATTCTCTGTTTACACTGAGGGACTGAAGTTATATCTGCTCACAGCCGGGAGTGTAATCAAGTTGTGAAAATGCCAGGACAGTAACTGTAAGCTCTCATGGGATTATGACAGGAAGTGTTAGAAGCCTTTGTTTAGGTGTATTGGGATGAAGAGTTCAGTACATTTGAGCACGTGTTGGAAATCCAGACAAAAAGGCAAAAGACAACACTGTATTCACAGGGCAGATTTATCATCAAACCCAGGATAATTTTTCAAATTTTATAAATATAACTGAGATTCAGAAGCAAATGATTCCCATTTTCTATCCACAAAAACTGAAAAACAAATCCAGGGTCTTATTTTTTCTCTTTTTTTTTTTTTTCAATACATCTATTTATTTGAGTCACCAGTGTCTAGTACAAAGGGAAAAAATGAATAATTCATTAAAAACAGCTCTATTTTTTCAATGAGAAACTGAGATTTAGTCACAAATTACTATCTCAACTCATACAGTAGCCTCCTACACTTTTCAAAAAAATCAATAAGGGCCCAAATTTGTTTATTTTTTGAAAGATGAGTGAAAGAAGGCTGGAAGAGACAATGTGCCACTGATCTACAGGAAGGGAATAACTTCGCTTAAATTGAAATATGCTTAGTTTCTCATATCTCTCACTTTTCACATGGCTGGACATGAAAAATATATCTATATCTAAAACAATTGTCATTGTAATGTATTGAGTCCCACCATGGGCCAGGTACCATTCATTTACTCTCTTTAATTCTCACAACATTGCAAGATAAATCTAAGCTCCAACTGGGTTTGGAGGATGCCGATTCTGCAGAGGACCAGCAACCAAGGTCATTTAGAGCCAGTCTGCAAACCAACAGCTACCTGGCTGCATATCCTACACTCTTCATCTTACCTTACAACGCCTCTCTTGACAGCTGACTTTAAGGCTGGTAATTTTACTTGTTAGGTTACAATTGATAAAATTATTAATCACTATCTCTAATGGATTTTTTTTTAAAAATTATGGACTTGCAGTATTTATTGATCACCTACCATTTATTTTTTATTTTTTATTTTATTTTATTTTATTATTATTTTTTGATCACCTACCATTTATATCACTCAGGATGAGCTAGGCTTTGCAAACAACCCTAGATATCAGGGAGTTTAAATAACAAAAGTTTATTTCTTGTTCACTCAACATGTTTATCATGGGTCAGCTGGGGCTCTGCTTTAAGTTGACATTATCTCAGCTGAGAGAGGAGCTACTCTCCAGAACATTTATAGTCACAGGAGCTAAGAGAAAAGACGACGCTGAAGGATCTTACGTTGCTGATTAGAATTTTGGCCCAAGGTGTCATGCACCACTTTACATACAACTGATTGATGATTATGGACCACATGTCCCTAACCAACCACAGGAGTCCAAGAAGTGCAAACCTACTATGCCTAGAAGACTGTAATAGAAATATTTGGTGAGCAGCACTAACTTTATAAACACGTATCCAGCTAGGTGCTGGGAGGAATACAAAGAAAAGACATGGCCTTTGTTCTTAGAAAGCTTACTGTTGAGACAGGAAAAAAAAGCAACCTTGATTCAAAGAAGAATAAGTGCCAGACTAATATAAGCATCATGTGAGAGGAATACAGAGGAAAGAGTTAATTTTTAATTGATTTGATTCACTGTTAATTTTAAATGGCAAGAAGCCTCTGCAGAGAATACAGATGAGCTTTAAAAGCTCAAAGAATTTCACAGCATCGAAAAATATTTTAGGGAGAAAGCTATTCCTATTAAGGGAACTGTGTGAAAGGGGTTAACACATTCAAGCAGACATGGGTATAGTGGTGGGAAAGGAGAGGCAGGTGGGTAAGATGAGCAATGGAATCAGAGACAGGAAAGCCACTTGGAGGCAGATGGTTGAAGTGTCTGCACCACACAAGGAAATCTGCCTTTATATTGAGGTTGCTACATATTATCAGAACTGTCTTGGAGACTCTCAGATAAATCAATATTGTCACAAATGAATCACCATCTTGACACATGTATAAAAATATATGTATATATAAAATACATCTTTATATTTATAAAATATATAAATTCATGCCACTTAGCATAAATATATATTATATATATAATATATAGAGAGTAAAATAACACTGTCAGAGCAGAGTACCTGACACAAAAAAGGCAATCGATAAAAATGGAGGAATGAATGAATAGAAAGAAATTTGATAAAGGTGTTATACATTAATCCTTTGATAATCAAATTTTGAGGATCCATATCGATTTTTTTTAAGTAGGCTCTACTAGGTGAGGGGCTCTGGAACTCATGACCCTGAGATCAAGAGTCAGACGCTCAACTAATTGAGCCACCCAGGCATCCTGACACCTAATTTTTTTAACCAAGAAATAAAAGTTCCTGAAGAGAGCTGCTCACTTGAAACCTTAGTAAAGTGTCATTCACTTCTACGTCTTTAATGCCTTCTCTGTCTACCTTTCTCCAGCCTATGGTACGTTAATTCTTCTAACATTTCCTTTTAGGTTCAGTCCTCCAGTTCTTTAACCAAAATTGTCTTTTCTCAGAGCCTCCAATTCTGGACAGTACTCACTGAGAACGTCCCCCAGCACTTCAGATCTGCTGGGTTACACTCACTGCCTGTGTGTAGGAGTTTTCATCTCAAGCCCGCAATCCTGTAGATTTGGTAAAAGATGCTATACTAGGAAACAGACCAAATTTAAAAAGCAACAAAACCCTCAACCTGCCTAAGGCTGTAAAACAATACAGAACTCTCCAGCAGCCAAGTGACATGTCAGCCCTGGGCTAGGATTTTACACCTCATGGGAACAGAACAGGGTGACCTGAGGAGTAATGTTAATGGCTTGAGTGGGTCACAGCTGGAAGCTTTCTGTGTTTATGCTAAAATGCTGCTCTGCTTCCTTATGCAGAAAATAAAAAGAGGATCTGTTGAGTCAATGAAGCAAAACCTTGCAAAGCATATGTGGCGGTCTGGGACTCGTGACAGCAGAATGAGTGAGAGAAGGAATGGACAGAGAACGGGACAACAGCAGGCAATATGGTAGATGCTGAGGGCCTACTGATGCCCCAGCCGGTGCTTCTCAAAGGGCCAGTCCATGCGAGTCACTTGAGAATCTCGAGAACATGCAGATTCTGGTTCATCGGGTCTGGGGTGGCGCTTGCAACTCAGTAGCTCTGCAGGCTCCCAGGTGATGCCAATGTTGCTGGTCCCTGAACCACACTTTAAGTAGCAAGGAGTCTGGGCAACTGCTTCACCTAGCCTTCACCTTGGTAGATCCTTAAAGGTCAGGTGTTTCCCCATCTGTGTTCAGGGAGAGTAACCCCTCCCCAGCCTCATGGCTTGAACAGGAGCGCGTTAATCAGCCCTAAGTCCATGATGGTAATTGTGCTCCCTAAGCCAGTGAGTGATTGGCTTGGGGTGAGTCATGTGACCCACCCTGGTCAATGAGATAAAAGAGAAGGCTGCGGGTCAGGGGAAGAAATGTTCAGATGGGGTTTTCCTGCTCTGGTAGAGCAATCCAAGGTGGAAATTTGCCCCTTCCTGGCTTGGGAGATTACCTGGTGAGGGTGGGGTTCTTGGAGCTGCTGTATTCATCTTCTAAGCGTAGCAAGGGATCTCTCTGGCCCCTTCCACCTACCTCTCCATAGGATCCTATCTTTTTTGTAGGCATCACCTACTCTAGTTCAGCCTTGAACTGTTAGAATCTTAGCGGGCTCTGTTTGGGATCCTCTTTTTTTCTCATCAGGCATTCTCTTAACTATGGCTTTCAAACTGTGGGCAGGAACGCACTGTCAGGTCATTAAGTCAACACAGAAGGCTGTGAGCTGCGCTGGCAAGAGTGTCTGAACGTCACGTGGCAGAAGTAATGGTCAGGGTAATTTTCGTTTGTGGGGTATGTGTGCTATAAGATGTATTTCTCATTGTAGGTCCTCACCAGTGAAGTTTGAGAGCCACAGGGTTCTGTACTCTCATTTTTTTCTGTGATTCTCAAACTTCTCCACCTCTACCTGCAGATCTTTATCGGTTTTAAAGCTCTACCTTTCCCTGCCTACTCAACATGGGCACTCTGAAAGCTCAGCACTCCACAATTAAAGCCACACTTGCCGTCATGCTTTCTGAGCCTGCCCCATGCTCACCCACCACCCACTCCAAGCCGCCTCTTCCTCCTCATTTCTTGCGTTGGGAAAGGGCACTATCACTCCCACCCCTGCATAGGCCAACTGAACCTTGGGAATCCTTCTTGGCCCTTCACACCCAACTTTGTCTTTGAACTTCGCTTATTTCACTCCTATGTCTCTTACAAACAGGCATCTTTTAAGTACCTTTTCTACTCCCCCGTTAGTGCTACCGTTCTGATCCAAAGCACTGTCCTCTCCCTACCTAACCGCCTCTCCACAGCTTCTCTTAGCCCCGCCCTTTTAAAAAATTTATTCATGAGAGAGACAGAGACATAGGCAGGCTCCCTGCGGGGAGCCTGATGTGGGACTTGATCCCGGGATTATGCCCTGAGCCAAAGGCAGACGCTCAACCACTAAGCCACCCAGGTGCCTCGTTTTAGCCCTTTCTAATCCATTCTCTGCAGCCAGAGGAACCTATTAACCATGTCATTTTCCTATTAAATTGAAGGTTGGAGCCAGTAATCAATAGCCTGGCTGGAAGGAACTCCAGAACTGGTCCCTAACCATCTCTCCTGCCTGGTCCTCATACTTCCCATTTGGGTCTGCCCTCAACCTTTTTATTTTTTTTTAATTTTTATTTATTTATGATAGAGAAAGAGAGAAGGCAGAGACACAGGCAGAGGGAGAAGCAGGCTCCATGCACCGGGAGCCCAATGTGGGATTCGATCCTGGGTCTTCAGGATCGCGCCCTGGGCCAAAGGCAGGCGCCAAACCGCTGCGCCACCCAGGGATCCCTGCCCTCAACCTTTTATACATACAGTATTGCCTCATATTTGGGACCCTGGAGTTCCTTGTTCTTCCAGAACTCTCTTCTCCCCTCATCTCTTAATTCATCAAACCTCCCCTATTGAAGTCTCAGAAGGCTATTAACTCCTTAGTAAGGACTTCCTTGGCTCCTGGGTAAGGTTAGGTCCTTCCAGCATAAAGCACACCATAATTAGAATTATTTACTTGTTCTAAGGTCTTTTCCACCCTGAGGCTATAAGCTTCATTCAAGCAAGGACCGCATCTGCTTTGTCTCCTTACCCTGGAACCACAGCACCAAACCCAGGGGCTGGCATACAACAGTAGTTTGTTGTTCAAATAGATGAAAGAGGTGTTTAAGACACTTCTCTGATTAATCATGAGGACCACTTGTGATGTTCCATTTTTTTTAAAGAACTGATTGCCTGAGAGTGGGATGTTAACAATTGAAATGCTCTGGGAGGTTTGGACCTGTTGAATGTTCCGAATAGGGGCTGTCCACCCCCCACTGAAGGTCCCGTATCTCACAGAAGCATATATATTTATAGGGAGTCTTTGTTACTTATCTGACCGAAAGGTCCAGGCTAATCCAATTCCTACAATGGTTCACTCTCAAGTTGACCTATCTTTATTAGCCTGAGCTCATTCAAAGATGGGACTTAGTGACCTCTGGAGTAGTGTGATTCTTTCTCGCTTACATGGCCATTTGTCATTTTTCCTGTCCCTTCTGACCCCCATCCCCCTGCCATCAGTGCCAAGCCTGCACACAAGTCAGGCTCCTGACTTCTGATAAGCGAGGCTTCACTTAGTCATGCCGTCCAACATGCAATACCTCACTGGGTCTCCAGGGGATGCCACAATGACCGCCTTGGCCTTTCTTTGAAGTTGAAAGTTAAAATGAGTTTTCTCCAGTTGCTTTTAAGTAATATAGTTAAATATTACAGTTAGGTTGACCCCTGTCCCCCCTACATCTCCCCTTTGACGTGATCTGCCTTGTGCTGACCGGCCTACTGACCCGACAAACGTGGCCCAGCTGCAGGAGGAGGTAGCAGGAAAGGGGACATGTTATACTTTAATTAAAAAAGCAGTTTTGTGTTCCCAAATGCTTGGGACAGGTGCTGGAGGTTCACCTACTACATCCTGTAGAAACTACAAAGGCCAGACCTCCTGAGGGCCCATGGTCTCTTCTCCAGCCAATGCAGTAATCAGGGCTGGTATGGACTTGGTCCCGTGAAGGTTCCTTCCTAACTAGGCTGTCAGGGTGTCAGGAAGGGGTGAGGTCTGGCATCCTTTCACTCCCCATTCCCACCATGAGCTGAGACTTTGTCAAGGTGTAAGAACGGGGTGAAGTCCGGCATCTCCTCACCACCCCCCACCATGAGCTGAGACTCTGTAAGCATCTCTGAACCTGAAGCCCCAGCTCAAAAAGAGGGAGCACAGGCCCTTGTGCTCTTATTCCACCTCCTGCCAGAGGTAAATGCAAAATAAGGCCTCAGTCCTGAATGAGGCCATGGGGGGACCTCTTGGTAAAGCAAGTTCAAATTGTATTCCAATCAAGTGCCCAGCGGTATTGTCCTTGCTCTGTGCATGTAAGTTTTGGGGAAACAAAAGCCTGAGGCGGCTGCCGGGTCATCCTTGCCCTGCTTCCCAGGGAAATCCTCTAGCTCTTAAGGACCACTTTGCATCTGGGTGCTATTTACTTTCCTCCACTTAGTATTTCACATGGTTTCCTCACTTACTCTCCCTCTCTTTATTTGGTCCTTACTCTTCTGCTCTCCTGTCTCTCCTCCCTTGTTCCTGTATTTTTTGGTGGGATAGCATTTCTATTTCTTCACATGCTGCCTGTAGGAGCGCCGGGCTCTATATATCAAACTAGAGTGGCCTTGGCTTATTTACGTTGGGGTCCCTAAGAACAGACTCAGATGGAAAGCTGCACAGAGCAGGTCTCAGGAGTATCCTGGAGGGAAGCGCAGGTGGCGGCAGTGGCGGGGGAGAAGCTGACCCACGAGGGCTTGTCTCTTCTCTACCCAGAGGCCTCAGCCAAGCCTGCAGGGAGCCCTGGATCTGGACAACCCTGCAGGCCGAGCTGGATGGTCCCCCATGAGGGACTAGTAGGGGGAGCTGGTTATCAAAACCCAGAGGCTCAAAGATGGGGTCTGTGGAGCAGGAGCCCCTGAGAAGGCGGCCCTGGGAGCTGTTGGCACTTTTGCAGGGGCAGCCAGGCTGGGTCTGCAGGGGACAGGGGAGCTGGGATTTGATGTCAGCTGTTGCCGCTGGGGTGAAGGGGACTGTTGGGGTGAGGCTGGTGGTTCCAAGGAGCCAGTGGAGGCCGTGAGCCCCACCTCCTGCCACCCTGTGCCCTCTGGTGCCCCCTACTGGCAGAACCCAACAGGAAGGTGGTACAGAGGAGACCCACCCAACACCACCGAGCAACACCAGAAGCGGAGATAAGGTCTTAATAAGGGACACATCTGGCAATGGCATCCACAGGTGGGAACAGTACCAACCAAGGAGACGCACCTCCACCACCTTTTTAAAAAAAGGACAGGTGCCTTCCATGACCCCGATCCCCACCTGGCCAGTGTCTCCTTCATTTAGCTTCTTTTTTGAGACTGATCCTGAAATGAGCATGAGATTTAATGCTGAAAACTTTAATTGGCTCCAGTACCACCTCGTGTTGTTGGCCTGGAACGAAATTTCTCCTCTGTCTCCCCGCCCAGTCCACAGGCACCCTCACCAGGCCCCTCTTGATGAGAGACGTGTGAGGGTTTTCCAGTCCTGATTTTTCTGGAATTTACGTGCACCACTCTGCCCTGGGATTCTAACCTGTCACTCATGCTCCTGTTTTGTTCCCCTCTTTCTCCTACGCGGAGGGGGCTGCGAAGGTCAGGCTGTTTTCCATCACAGGCAGCCCAGCAAGTGCTGTCTCAAGGGAATTTTGATTCCCTGAGATAGACCAAAGCACTAAGTGGGGCTATTTTCCCTTGATATGGATTTGGGGGGAGGTGCGCATGGGGGGAGGGAGAATTGATGTAATCGGGGTTTGGCAAAACAAGTCAAATTTTTGTGGCCTTTAAGAAAGGCCACAACTGTCCTAACAAATTAGTAGAGAACACTGAAGCCAATACTTATTTTGGAAATTAGATCCTGGAGCCCAGAGAAGGGAGCTAAGGGTCCTAGGTTGTCCATGCCTTGCAACCTTGAGGGCCTGGGTTGGCTGGTAGAGGAGGAGGCTGAGGGCACGGGGTGGGAAGAGCACAGTGTGGCTGCAGGGGCCTGGGTTGGGCTGCCCGTCCCTGCTTGTGGGCCATGGCCAGGGTCCTGCCACCCGAGGCTCAGAGTTCTGACCTGGCACTACCGAAGGGGCAATGGATTCTATGATCTCTTATTTTCCTACAGTCTTCAGATATTCAAATCTGAGGTTTCCTTCTCTTCTTACCACCTACTTAGGACCCCTAATGGATGAGCAGTTTCCTCCTATCAGCCCTCCAAGTGTCTTTACCTTGTCACTGCTGCGTAGGATTTGTCACCCGACGCCCAGCCTGTCCTCGGCTGAAGCAAGAACACGGGAGAGCCTCTATGTGTGCTTTACATCAGGCACAGAACTAAGGTATATCAAGGTGTGACTTTTTTCTGCTCCCAAGAAGTGACCATTGACCATAATGACTTGAGTACCCACTGTGCGCCAGGCTTCCTGTACATTCTAACTAAATCTTGGAGGTTGGTTCTCATTTTGAGATACAAAACCGAGCCTCACGGCCCTCGGATGACCCAGGGCAAGAAAGGGACAAAGTGGGATTTGGAATCCAAAGCACAGCATAAGGGCAGCCTGGGTGGCGCAGCGGTTTAGCGCCGCCTTCAGCCCAGGGTGTGATCCTGGAGACCCGGGATCGAGACCCACGTCAGGCTCCCTGCATGGAGCCTGCTTCTCCCTCTGCCTGTGTCTCTGCCTCTCTCTCTCTCATAAATAAATGAAATCTTTATTTTTTTAAATAAAATCTTAAAAAAAAACACATCATAAGAAAATGATATTGAAAATCTTTTCATTCATCAGGATTATGTTGAGGAAGTCTCACTCTGGCACTATTGCATATTTTATTTTTGTTCTTTGTTTTGTCTTTGTATGCTGGTTTTGACGTAACTTTTTAATACCTCTATAATACCTGCTTCTCTTCCCTCCCCACTTCCTCCTCACAGAGAGAGAGCAAATCTTTGACTTTGGCAGGCAAGAGAATCATGCAGGAAATTAGTGACATCATTTTGCCTTTGCTGTATACGTTTTCATAGTTACCTCCTATGTACAGATTTTCCATTTACAGTTAGAGACATGGTTTCCTTATAAAATAAACTTTAAAAGCTGCATAAGGGGCCCCATTTTTAAGCGTCTGACTCTTGACCTCAGCTCTGGTCTTGATTTCAGTCTTGCACCCAAGCTCCACACTGGGCATGGAGCCTACTTAAAACCAAAAGCAACAATAACAAAACCCTGCATCAGGTTTAAAAAAACAAAAACAAAAACAAAAACAAAACTTGAGTACCTCATCACTGAGGTGGTACTTGGTTGTAGCAAATATCCTGAGGGTATGACCTTAGATAACCTTTCTGAACATTTAGACAGCATCCTTGTGATGCAGATGTATGACATGTAGAGCAGATTGTCATTTGCTTCCTGTGGGTCTCCTGAGGAGAGGCATGCTGGGCAAGTCATGACAACCAGGCACATCTAACTTTCAAATGCACACTTACTGGGGGAAAAAGCTGTGCCTCGTTTCCCACTGCTCTGTAAAATCGCAGAGTTTGGGGGGAAATTTTACTGTAGTTTTGCTTATTACCATGCAATTTTTCTTCTTTAATATTCAAATTGTGTTTATTACTATAAGGAGCTTAGAGCCTTTGAAGTACTTTATTTTTAACATGCATCCCCTGCTGCCTCCTCCTCCACACACCCACAGGACATTGAGAATAGCAGTCAAATGTTGGAGCCTGCTTCAGTAATCATTTACCAAGCAGAAAGCTTATTAAGAAAAGTCCAGGGACTTGTAGGGCACGTATTTTATTCACATGGGGCATGATGACGTGTGGTAAAACTTTGGTGTCTTCTAGAACACGCAAACATCTGGAAATACAAACTGGAATTTATGTGTAGGGGTGAACCTTTTAAAAAGAGCTCCTGGGGGATCCCTGGGTGGCTCAGTGGTTTAGCGCCTGCCTTCAGCCCAGGGCGTGATCCTGGGGTCCCGGGATCGAGTTCTACATCGGGTTCCCTGCATGGAGCCTGCTTTTCCCTCTGCCTGTGTCTCTGCCTCTGTGTGTGTGTGTGTCTCTCATGAATAAATAAATAAAATCTTTTAAAAAAACAAAAAGAGCTCCTGGGACCTATTTTAGTGTTATCATGGAATTTCAGCAGAAATTTCAACAAGTGGCCTGTAATTTCAGAGGTGAAAGCCTGTGGGGTGATGGTCGCGGGAGAATGAAATGAAGCTTACCTGGGTGCTCAGGTGTGAATACTTGATAGTCAGAGCAGCAGTTAGATCCTCAGCCTAAAAAGTAAAGGAGCATACTCCATGGTACTTATGGTATCAGCTTTCCAAAAAGACCAGCATACAGAGTCAGTTGGCTTGGTGTTTCTATTAGGGAATAATTGGAAACAGTAGAATTACTTAGGACAGCATGGTCTCCTGACCAGCATAGTCACATTCCCCAGGAAGACAGGTTGCCAGGCCCCACCCCAGAACAACTGAATCAGGACCTCAGGGGAGAGGTCCCAGCAAAGTCCCACACAAGGTCCAGCTTATGTTTTAACAAGCCTTCTAAGTGATTCTGATGCATACTCTAATGTCAATGGAACCACCAGTTCAAAGGAAAGGCAGTTTCCATTTTACACCTCACATCTGTCTGAAAATCTGCCACATGCTGACCGTAGACATAAGTACACACAGAATGAGCAGTAGTTCCTCCTTACCTCTTCCCTTTGCATGCTGAAGAAAATAAATACAATCCTCTTCTAGGCTAGAAGAGGACAACTTTGCCACCCTGACTGAATTCTCTAGGGCAACCACAGTGTTCTAGAACCCAGGGCTTGACTCACAGAAAGTAAAGAATAAGAACATTGTGATTGTTATTTTAGCAACTTAAGATGTAGGATCTGACACAGAAGAGGATTACCTCAGAAAATGGTGCTCCTTGATTATCTCCTAGACAGAGCTAGGCCCTGGCATGGGCAAGGGGGGACACGCTAGAAGGGAAGCAGAGAGTGTCTATGTGTTGCTGGTGGGGGTAGGGTGAAATGTGTCGCGGGGGTTCCCTTGCTTTCACAAGGGTGTTCCAAAGAGCCCAGGGCTGGGTGCCTACTCAGCTTAGCCATGGTTTTAGATCTTTATGGCTCTGCTAAAAAGATCTAAAATTCATGGGATAAAATTTAGTCTGTCTCTTCTCATCTCTGGGTCTCAATCCATTAAGAGAACAGATACCATGGTGATTTTAGCTTAATCCCACAAAGGAAAGGGAGCCTGCCTTTCTTCCTCACCATGGTGTCTTCAGGCCTGGAATACTACCTACCTCAGAGGTGATAAATACTTGAAAGTATCAGTGGGGCTGGTGGTAGAGTGTATTAAAAAAGTGAAAGGTAGGGCAGGATGTTTCCCCTTTAGACAATGAGGTGGGAAAGAGCCAGAGGCTGACACTCCCTGTACAGCATCTTGGTTTATCCAAGGAAATCTAGGTAAGTGTGAAAAAAAAGTTTGGCAGTCAGGGGTCAGGAGTTGGGCAGAACCGAACTTACATGGGATCATGTAAGAAAGGAAAGGGAAGAAAATGAGTAAGGAGAGTCCAAGAGTCCATAAATTATATATAAGCAAATTAGGGTGGTTTAAAGTTATGTTAACTAATATTCAAGGCGATCCCCGGGTGGCTCGGCGGTTTGGCGCCTGCCTTTGGCCCAGGGTGTGATCCTGGAGTCTCGGGATCGAGTCCCACATTGGGCTCCTGGCATGGAGTCTGCTTCTCTCTATCATAAATAAATCTTAAAAAAAAAAACTAATATTCAATAAGTATTAAGTTCCAATTATGTGCCAGGTACTATATGGAGACACTTGTGATTTTGCAGTAGACAGAAATCCCTATCCACATCGAGCAGATAGCAACTGGCTCCAGAGGGAATATTAGTAATAGCTACTTAATGATCTAATAATATCAGTTGGGGGTGTCTGGGTGGCTCAGTTGGTTGAGCATCCAGCTCTTGATCTCTGCTCCAGTCTTGATCCTTAGGGTCACGAGTTCAAGCCCTGCATTGGGTTCCATGCTGGACATAAAAGCTGCTAAAAAGAATGATGATAACAATACAGTAAAAGAAAAAGGATATCAATTAATGATTGATTACCACCTGCCAGGCTGTGTCACCATCAGCTCACTTAGACTTCACCAAGGAAGTAGTTGGTGAGCTTCTGTTCTTAGACCAGCTCTCATTTTTCCCAGGGTCATTCTTAAGACCTCGACTTTTCAGGGTACAGGCCTTGGGAGTGAGCAAAGGCAGAACTCGTGGCCTGGGATGTTGCATTTCAGCATGGCTACTAATGTGTAGGCAAGTCACCTCCCCACTTAGAGCTGGCTACCTATTGTACTTAATGGAATAATAGTTTTTGGTGCTGTTTATATGAAAAATAAGTTTAAAAAAATGATCTTAGAAGAAACATCAGATGTTTCATGGTGTGTTGTCAGGAGAATATTAACAGTGAAAATACTATAAATTCTCAAAAATGACTTAATAAAAAAAACAAGACTACCCAATTGACATGAGTTTAGTTGAAAATTCCAGCCAGATGGTGATTACCAAAGAACACCTTACAGCTAAACATACATACATATTCTTCTGTAAAAATTTCCATAAAGAGATTAAAAATATACATATAGATAGATATTCCAGCCAACTGTGCCTGTATCACAACAGTACTCATAAATGTCAAGTTTTTGAGAAAGTTTCAGCTTTCTCCAGGGGTTCTTACTGTTTCTCATACCTTCTACATCTAGAGTTTGCTATGCTAAACTAATTTCAGTTCTCCATTAAGTTGGCAGATGATTATACGGCATCTGTACTGTCCCGGGTGCTGGGGACACAGCAGCAAACAAGAGACAGGGCAGTTAATTGTCCAGTGGGAAGACCGATCCCGGACACGTAAATCTCAAGTATTCAGAGTTGTGACAAGAGGGAAGGAAATTCATGAGCCTGTCACGGACTTTCACGGAGTCAGGGGAGTCCAGGATGGCTCTGAGAAGAAGGGGGGCTTTGAGTGAGTCCCAGATGGTGGACGTTCTGTGTCCACCAGGCAGAGAGGAAGAGAGTGGCTGGGAGGCACAGAGCCCACTGAGAGATGTTTTTGAGTCCACGGGGAGTCAAAGATGTGCCCTGGGTTTCTGGCTGCGCAGACCCTGCCTAATGGCTCTTTTGGTTGCTTCTTCGTTTCCCTTACAAGACTGAGGACGTCTTGAGGGCAGGACCAAATCCCGTTTCTTTATCTCAGGCATCCACCGTAACCTCTGATGCACCTGTACTGAAGGAATAAGTGCATGAAGTCAGGATGTTCTCATCACACAAGAACTTAAAGGCACTTGGACTCAGAATTGGCCCCCCATTCTGCTTCCTAGCAGGAGATCCGGCCTCTCGCTGTGTTCCCCTTTCCACGTATTGCTGGGGCTGTGCCTGGCAAACGCTTGCGTGTGGGTGAGAACAAAGTTCTCTAGTGGTTGGTCGTGGTTAGGGGCCCGGGCTTCGTAGCTAAGCTGCTCGGGTTCAGTTTCTGGCTCTGCTGCTTCCTAGCTGTCTAGTGTTGAGCCAGTTACCTGTGCATGCCTCATTTTCCCCACCTGTAAAGGGAGGGGGGCCTAGTAACAGTGCATCAGAGGGTGGTGGGAGGTTTGAGTGTGCTAATAAAGTGCTGAGCGTGGTCTCTAATGCACAGGAGGTGCTGTGTAGGGACTAACTGTGCTCTGTCCTGCACATCAGCCCGGCTTTGCTTCCTTTGCTCCCTCAGCAGCCTCACACTGTTCTTCTGCGCTGAGGGCCACCACCTTGTGTCCCTGAGCATCTCCCCGCTGCCCCCCTTCACCCGTAGCCCAGGAGAGCTGAGCCCTGGCATTCCACATAGAGGCATAGACCAGGGAGAGAGCATACAGAGGGGGCCTTCCCGCTCCCACACAGGTGCATACCGGCTTAGGGTTGGTTTCCACGTAGGCTCATGACTTGGTCCCAGCGTTTTCCACGTGACCGGAGACCCTTCAGCTATTTAGCCAGCTGTTTCTCAACAAAGATTCCCAAACTCTTAGGCCAGTCTCACCTGGGGTCCAACAGGTCCAGGGGCTCTTCTAGGGCTCAGAATTCCCTGGTCTATCAAGGACTGTCTCAGCTGTACTACAGTTGAAGAATTGGAGCATTCCTCTGGGAACTTAACTCTATTTATAACATTATCTCTATGGGAAAAAGTATTCCGAGTGACAACGGATTTCAAGAATATTTAGATCCCAGCCTTTCCATTGCTGCAAAACTGCTGGTAACTGTTTCTTCACATGTAGAGATTACACTGAAGTTTTTTAAAAATTGCATTTAGAATAAACAAATAGAACAAGGAAAAAGCAGATGTTGCTTGTATTTTGGGATGAGGTTTTTTTTTTAATCAAGTGATTTTTTTTTTGTGAAACAATGTTTATTTCAAAAGGTGACATTATTTACTGTTCATTGGCCACTGAATTAAATCTGTATGTGTTTAATCTCAGTCTTCGCAATAACCCTCTGAGATGCATAATAAAGAATCTGAGCCCATTTATGATGCTTAGCTGCTGACAGCTTTGAAGGTCCACCCTTCTGCCTCCTATCTTGACAAGCTTATAAAAAACAAAACAAACAAAAACCTTGGGTGTTCCCTCCTTTGGCTCTGGTTGGAAGTTTAAATCAGGTAAACTCCAGTTGCAAGGGGAAATCCCCCCCACCAAACTCAAACCACTGTCCTTTCTCTGTTCCCCTAAAATGTTCTTATACTTGCTTGGCTACCCACCCCCCCACCCCCCGCCCTTACACTCTCCAGAAAGCCCCAGAAGTTCTGTGACTAATAAACCTTTTTAGAGCCTCAGGGCATCTGTGTGGCATCATCAGTCTCAATATCCAAACCGAATTTTGGGTAAGGGGTGGATATACCACTCTCTGTTTTGCAGATGAGAATGTGGAGCCTCAGAGATGAAACTGCTTGCTAGAGGTTATAGAACCAGATAACTGGGTCTTAACCAGTCTACTCTTGTCCTACTTCAGGTCAGATGAGTTTTGCCTTTTGAGAATTAGTGTATAGGGGCACCTGGGTGGCTTAAGCATCTAACTCTTGGTTTTAGCTCAGGTCATGATCTCAGGGTCCTGGGCTCCACAATCAATGGGGGATCTGCTTGAGGATTCTCTCTCTCTCTCTCTCTCTCTCTCTCTCTCTCTCTCAAAATCTTAAAAAAAAAAAAAAAAGAAAATTAGTGTACAATGTTGCATCAAGGACTCATACCTCTTGCTAATATTTAACACCTACCTTGTCTCAAGGTATGTCTCTTGTCTTTTTTTATGCATTAACTCATAGCATCCTCTTACCCCCTCTGTGAGCTAAATACCATTGTTATTCCCATTTTTGTAGATGAAGAAGCTGAGTAGCAGCACACTTAACTGATTCAAATTCAACCCACTAAGAAATAGTGATGCTTGAACTTGAACCCGGGCTTTGTGGCTCAGAACCCAGGCTTTGTGTACACTTAGCCACAGGGCTACGATGCCTCTTACACGGTATACAAATAAAAGAGCTGATGATGAACCCAGTGTACAAGGGTTGTATTCTTGCCACTGCTTCAGGACATGTTTTAAGGAAACCCTATATTAATAACACATTCTCTGGTTTCATTAGTGCAAGGGGAATCCATACATATTCCCTCAATACTGGAAACTTCTAGAAGGAAAAGCCAATTATTTGTTGTCACTAACATCCCTCTCCTTTGCCCCCAATAATGAAGAAGTTGCTTTTTATACAATGCGGGCTCAATAAATGCCATTTAAATAGCTTAAAATCAGTGGGTGTCGCAGAGCAAGTCCTTGCAATTTCACCTCCACCCCCCATACTGTGCTACGCGTCATTACAAATTGGCCAAGACTCTTCAGCCATTGCCATGGAAACTCTCTAGAATCCTTGTTCTCCGTCTTGTGCCATCTGTTTGACTAAATGTATAGCAAGGAAAATAATTTGTAATTTCTCATAGGAAAGAGCCCCAAATTCACCAGGAAAATGTATATTTTTAAACCATCTGCTGCCCCTCTAGGCTTTCCAGCAACTTCTCTGAAGCTAATAAATCGTACAAAATTTTTCATGGTTGATTCACCATATATGGCTACTAGCTCTAGAAACCTAGTTATTTGGAAGGGCAGGAAAAACTATGAAAGAAAATCAACACAAATTACACTACTAAGAATTGGCACAGATGTGCACATTATTTCAGTCTGTGTACTGGAGTCAAGGTTAGCTGCTTTTAAATCTTGGCCTTGACCTCCTCTCCCTCAAAAGCCTCGGCCTAATTGCTGTAACATTTCCCATGAACAAAGCTAGCTAATAACACAGAGCTGTCAGAAGATAAAGGAGCCGATGAAAGACTTTGAGAAATAAAACTTTATGTAACTGTCAAATATGGTCACTCCTCGGAGGAGATAGAGCAAAGCTAGAGGCTGAAGTGTATGCATTGGAAGGTACTTCATTCAGGTTGATGCATTTCAATCTGTGCTCCAAGGAACCCCTGGATTCCCTCTGATTTCCCTCTGGAGCTGCCAGAGGGAAGAGGTGAGTGTAATCATCCCAAGACCCACCTACCCCACTTTCCCAGAACACCCCTATATTTATTTGGTTGTTACCTGAGGATTCTCATAAAAATTGGTTTTAACAAATAATCCAAGAAACTCCTGATATAGTCCAGCTACCTCATTTTAGACTTGAGGACATAGAAAGCCAGAAAGGTAAGTGATTTGCTAAGAGCTCAGGAGATACTCAGGTGTGGCCAAGAGTAGAACAGTTCTCGGAATCCCCAACCTAATCCTCTCTCGTTGATCTTTTAGGCTGGAAATACGTTAATGCACATCTGCCACTTAGAGTTCTGAAATATTTTCTCAGTCCCCTTCCTGAAATCCATTCTTTTGTCTACTAATGTCTTCTCTGATTTTATTTTCATCTGGCCAGTGGCATTTGCTGCCTAGTAAAGATTTTTCCAACAATATCCTCATTGCTCTTCAGGCAGATAAATCGTGTTTATTTCCTGAAAATTCCCAGTGCATATGTATGCTTCTGGGACAAATAAAGCCACAGAAGCATACTAGCAAGGTTCTAGGTCTTGATATCTCCAAAAAATGGTACTCCGTGTGATCCACTTCAAAGAAAGCACTTTTTGTTCATGGAATGGGACATAATCATATGTCAATCATAAACCCTCTCTCTGACAGAAGTTAAATAGCTAAATTCATCAGATCTTCCAGGAGAAAAAATAATAATGGAGAAAGGCCTATGTTGTCTTTGTTAAATGGAACAGGCTCCAGGTGATAGCATTGGTACTCGAAGAGACCGTGGAGATGATTTCTCCTTCAGGAGAATCTATGGTTTCCAATTTCAGTTATCATCATCTTCTTCACCATCTTCAGTGCTGCTGCCACATCTTGAGCACTTACTATGGACCCAGCAACTGGTCTAAGCTCTTTACCAGCACTGCCATTTAATCTCCATGATCCCTCTGGGTATCATTATTCCCCCATGCTTCAGGTATGGAAATTAAGATTCACAGTGGTTGAATCAGAGCCCCAGGTTCGCACAGCTGCATGGAAGGCCATTCACTCTACCTTCTGTGGTTGGTGACTCCCAGCCTCACAAAGCTGGTAGATGGCAGATTCAGGAATCACACCAGGACTATCAGGATCCAAAGCCCATGGTCTAATCGCTTATGCAAGCATCTGCTTCAGAAATTCATACATGTGTTCAGACTCTGAGTCTTGTATTGATAATTGTTGATAATTTGTTGATAATTATGAGTCAAGAAGGAAGGAAGTTGGCTATTAAGTGGTGGGTGTGACGCAAACCCGAGACAAGTTCCCAAGGAGACTTTATTCATTCTGGGTTTCTTGTTTTCCCCCAGATATAAAATAATTTTAGTTTCATGGTATAATTTTTTTTTTATTCTTAGTTTGAAGTAATTTCAAACTTAGAGAAAAGTTGTGTTGAGAGTAAATAATTCCCCACCACTCGTTATCAGATTCAACAATTATTCACACTTTGCCACATGTGCTCACACACATTCCCTGTTTACAATCTCACATATACACATATATAATTATACATGTACACATGTTAGTTATCCTTAAAGTGTGGTTCCCGGGAACCAAAATCACCTGATGAGTACTAGTTAGACATGCAAATTCCTGGAATTTACCCCAGAATTGCTAAACCAGAAATCCTGGGGTGGCAACCTTAACAGCCTGCCAGGGTATTTCTGGGATTCACCCAAGTTTGAGAACCACTGTCCTGTGGGAGACCACTTGATAGGGAATTGTTTTAAGTACTTGCTCTTTTTCTCATAAAAGGAGAGAACTTGGGAAAACTTGGAAGGTGTAGCTCAGGGTTTCTAGGGTTGATCATGACATAAAAAAATCATTGTTGAGTTTTTCAGCAGCCCACTGAATTGGTTCATATGAAGGGACTCTATAGGCTAACATAAGTTCTAGGACTTAGTGTTTTCATAAAGATTCAAATAGAACTTTCCAAATTGTTGCCTGGAATGTATTCATTTCTGTGTACTTAATCCCTCTGAAGCTGTTCTAATTTTTCTGCTCATACTCATATAAAAGAGATCTTACGGAAATACACATAAATCATTATAGAGAAGCTTAATTATTGTATAAATTATGGTCACCAAAGTGGTTTATTAGAATTTTGAGAGGATGAGAGTTTGAGTTGAATCTCCCCTTTCTAGAAAGCAGTTGAATAAGACTGTTAAACTTTGAAGTGACAGATGAAAACATCAACCATGTAAAATTCACATTTCTCCCTTTAAGTAAGTGATTCAGGGTTTACAAACTGCAAAGTGCAGTATTCCCAGCTTCAAAGCATGTGTGTGTGTGTTTGCTTGCAAGTGGAGCCTTAGTCTTGCAACAGGTTTCGTGGTTACCAACAATTATTTCTGTAGTCAGGGTCAGTTACCAGCCATCGTAAAACAGGCTGCCCATGACTATGTACATAGAGCAAGGGATAAACTTCCATAGAAGGAACCCTGGAAAACATCTCTTTGGGCTATTAAAGTCTGCGTATATCTCTGTGAAGTAGTCCTTTTAGGGAGGTTTCTTCTTAGTTAATATGACATTAAGTCATAATAAATAGCTGAAATTATAAAGCCTAGATGATCCATTTATTTCAGACAGAAGTCTGTAAAGAGGGATGCCTCGGTGGCTCAGCGGTTGAGCTTCCGCCTTCAGCCCAGGGTGTGATCCCAGGATCCAGGATCGAGTTCTGCATCGGGCTCCCTGCAGGAAGCCTGCTTCTCCCTCTGCCTGTGTCTCTGCCTCTCTCTCTGTCTCTCATGAATAAATAAATAAAATATTTTTTTTAAAAAGTCTGTAAAAAAAGAGGAGGAGGTGGGGGGGGGAAGAGCTGTAAAAGGCAGAATTTGGGGCAGTTTCTCAGTGTTTTAAAACAAAATCTGACCTGTATTTAGAATTTGTGTGTAGGGAGGGAGAAGGAAGTTTAATAATCATTTCCTGGGATTTACAGGCTATGGAATTTAGATGGTATTTATGTATGTTTATTCATAAACGTCAAAAATCTCTGTCTCACAACACCTCAGCAAAAAGGAGACAACAAATGAACAAAAGACACAACCTAATATATTTTGGGATTTTATTCCTCCCCTACAGGCAAGATAATCTTTTGGGAAACTGACCATTCTCAAAACTCCCCTTGTAATGTTGACCCCATGTCGTCTCCTCCCAACAATCCCAGCCATCAGTTATAGGTAAAGTTTTGCAGGCCCCCTCCTTGTACTATCCACCCCTGCAGCTCTCTCCCTTTAGAATTGACTTTGACATTTAGCAACTCCTTTCTCCGTAACTTTAGGTCCCAAATCCAGCATGTGAAGTACTGTTGCACATCCTGTTTTATGATACGGAGCCCAGAAATGACACATTTCTGATAAGTGAGGCATGAGAATTTATCAATATAGCTTTTATGGCAATATAATCACAAGAGCTCTGAACTTGGGATCCAGTAAACTGAGTTTGAGTTTGGCTACTAATGAGTTTGTAACCTTGGGTTCATGCTAACACTCATTGTCCTCATTTGTAAAATGAGGTGGTTGGAGTAGGTGGCCTAGGAAATACCCTTGACCACCCAACTTCTATGATACTTTTTTCCCTGGTTTAATTGAGATATAACACTGCATAAGTCTAAGGAGGAAAATATAATGACTCATCTGTATTGTGAAATGGTTAATACAATAAGTTTTGTTAACATCTATTGTCCCATATAGATACAAAGAGAAAAATGTTTTCTTTCTTTGTGATAAAAAATTCTTAGTATCCACTCTTTTAACAATTTTCAAATATGCTATACAGCAATGCCAGCTCTAAGTCATCATGTTGTATACTATCTCCTTAGGACTTACTTATGTTATAACTGGAAGTTGGTGCCTTTTTACTACCTTCCTCCGACTCCCCTGCTCCACCCTCTGCCTCCAGGAACAAGTTTGATCTGCTTTCCTATGAATTTGATTTCTTTTTTCTTAAGATTCCACATATAAGTGTGATGAGACAATATTTGTCTTTCTCTGATTTACTTCACTTAGCATAATGCCCTCAAGGTCCATTCTTGTTGTCACAAGTGGCAGGAATTCTTCTTTTTGTGGCTAAATAATAATCCATTGTATACATTTACCACAACTTCTTTATCCATTCATCGTTGTTGGACACTTAGGTTGTTTCCCTGATGTGGTTTTTGTAGATCATGCTACTAAGAGCATAGAGGTACAGAAATCTCTTTGACACAGTGTTTTCATTTCCTTTGGTTATATTCCCAGAAGTGGAATTGTCAGACCATATAATAGTATTAATTATTTTGAAGAGCCTCCATACTGTTCTCCAAGTAGCTATATAAGTTTACATTCCCACCAACAGTGCACAACAGTTCCCTTGTCTCCACATCCTCACCAGCAATTGTTCTCTCATCTTTTAAGGTTTGTTTGTTTGTTTGTTTGTTTATTTATTTATTTTTGACAAAGAGAGCACGGTTGGGGAAAGGCAGAGTGAGAGGGAGAAGCAGGATCCCCGCTGAGCAGGGAGCCCAGTGAGGGGCTCGATCCCAGGACCCTGGGATCATGACCTAAGCCAAAGGCAGATGCTTAACCGACTGAGTCAGTGAAGTGCCCCTATCTCTTGTCTTTTTGATGATGGTCATTCTAACAAGTGTTGAATAATACCTCATTGTGATTTTGATCTAATAATTAGTGATGTAGAGTACCTTTTCATGTATCTGTTGGCCATTCATATATCTTCTTTGGAAAAATGTCTATTCAGGTCCTTTGCCCATTTTCTAGATTGGATTATTGGAGTTTTTCTGTTACTGAGTTCTAGGAGTTCTTTATTTTTTTTTTAGATTTTTTTTTATTCATGAGAGACACAGAGAGAGAGAGGCAGAGACACAGGCAGAGGGAGAAGCAGGCTCCACACAGGGAGCCCAATGTGGGACCAGATCCTGGGACCCCAGGATCACACCCGAGGCTGAAGGCAGACACTCAACCACTGAGCCACCCAGATGTCCCATGTTCTTTGTATTTTTTGTATGTTAACCCCTTTTTGGATATATGGTTAGCAAATATTTTTTCCCATTCCATAGGTTGCTTTCCACTTTGTTGATCACTCCTTTTGCTGTGCAGAAGCTTTTTAGTTTGATCTGGTCCTATTTGTTTATTTTTTATTTTGTTGGTGTGCTTTATGTGTCCTATCCAAAAAGTCATTGCCAAGACCATATCAAGGAACTTTCTTCCTTTGCTTCCTTCTAGGAGTTTTGTGGTTTCCAGTCCTGTCTTGCATTTAAACCTTTAATCCATTTCAAGTTAATTTTCGTGAGTCCTGTGAGAGAGTGGACTAGTCCCAATCTTTTGCATATGAATATCCCGTTTTCCCAGCATCGTTTGCTGAAGAGATCATCTTTTCCCTACTGAGTATCCTTGGTTCCCTTGTTAAATATTAGTTGAATGTCTATGCATGGGTTTATTTCTGGGCTCTTGATTCTGTTCTGTTGGTCTGTGTATCTATTTTTATGCCAGTGCCATATTGTTTTGATGACTATAGTTGGATAATACAGCTTGAAGTCTGTAAGTATGATACCTCCTGCTTTGTTGTTCTTTCTCAGGATTGCTTTAGCTATTTGGGGTCTTTGGTAATTCCATATAAATCTTAGGACCTTTTTTTACTTCTGTAATAAATGAAACTGGAATTTTGATAGGAATTGCGTTGAAGCTATAGATAGCTTTGGGTAATGTGGACATTTAAACTATTAATTCTTAAAAAAAAAAAATAAAAAAAAAATAAACTATTAATTCTTCCTATACATTAATATGGAATACCTTTCCATCTTCTTATGTCTTCTTAGATTTCTTTGATTGTTATCTTACAGTTTTCAGTGTAGATATCTTTCACCCCCTTGGTTAAATTTATTCCTAAGTATTTTATTGTTTTTGATGCTATCATAAGTGATATAATTTTCTTTATTTTTCAAATAATTCATTGTTAGTGTGAAGAATTGATACCGAGTTTTGCATGTCAATTTTATATTCTGCAACTTTGCTGAATTTGATTAGGTCTAACACTTTTTTGATAGCCCTCAGGTCTATGTAGATATATAGATAGATGGTTGGATAGATATTCATGTCATCTGCTAATAGAGACCATTTTATTTCTTTTTTTAAGTTCTGATGCCTTTTATTTCTTGCCTGGTTGTTCTAGCTAGAACTTCTAGTACTATGTAGCATAGGAGTGTGAAAGTAGGTGCCCTTGTCTTGTTTTGATCTTAGAGGAAAAGCTTTCAAACTTTCACCATTGAGAATGATGCTAGCTGTGGGCTTACTGTATATGGCCTTTACTATATTGAGGTACATCTGTTCTGTACCTAATTTGTTAAGAGTTCTTATCATGAACAGAAGTGGAATTTTGTCAAACACTTTTTCTGCATCTATTGAGATGATTATATAATTATTTTCTTTTATTCTATGAATGTGATGTAGCAGATATATTTGTGTATATTGAACCATCCTTGCATCCTAGGGATAAATCCCGCTAGGTCATGGTAAATGATCTTGTATTGTGCTGCTATATTTGATTTGATAGTTTGTAGATATAAAAATTTTTTTAATTTAAATTCAATTTGACAACATATAGTATGTAGATGTAAAAATCTACATCAGCGATATTGTCCTGTGGTTGTCTTTTCTGGTAGTCACCTTACTTGGCTTTGGTATTAGGGAAGTGCTAGCATCTTAAAATGAATTTGAGAGTGTTCCCTACTCTTCTAATTTTTTGAGTAAGAATCTGGTAATTATTGACATTAATTGTTATTTAAATGTCTTGTAAAATTCACCTGTAAAACCATTTCATCCAGAGCTTTTCTTTGGTGGTAGATTTTTTTTTTTAAAGATTTTCTTTATTTATTCATGAGAGACAGAGAGAGAGACAGAGAGAGAGAGAGAGAGAGAGAGGCAGATACACAGGCAGAGGGAGAAGCAGGCCCCATGCAGGGAGCCCGATGTGGACCTGATCCTGGGACTCCAGGATCATGCCCTGGGCCTAAGGCAGGCGCTAAACTGCTGAGCCACCCAGGGATCCCCTGGTGGTAAATTCTTAATGTCTGATTCAATCTCTGTATTAGTAATTGTCCTGTTCATATTTCCTATATCTTCCTGATTCAATGTTGGTAAGTTTTATGTTTTATGATACCTTTTTCACATTATGTCCCAACAGCTACAAATATAAATTTTTTAAAAATAATAAACAGGACTTAAAAAGAAAACCAATATTTTAAAAACTCAGTGTACCAGAACGTATGCCAAGTGTGTTTTTATGGGTCATCTAATGTTATCTTTACAATGACTGTGTAAGGCGTTTTGGTTTTCTTTCCATTTTATAGATAGAGCAATGAATTTCAGAGAAGGTAAATAATTTCTTGTTATTACATGGGCTTAAAGTGCCAAATCTGTCATTTAAACTACTTGGATTTAAATAAATAAATAAATAAATAAACAAACAAACAAACTACTTGGATTTTATTTTATTTTTTTAAATTTATGATAGTCACACAGAGAGAGAGAGAGAGAGAGAGAGAAAGAGAGGCAGAGACATAGGCAGAGGGAGAAGCAGGCTCCATTCCCCGGGGGCCGACGTGGGACTCGATCCTGGAGACCCGGATCGCGCCCTGGGCCAAAGGCAGGCGCCAAACCGCTGCGCCACCCAGGGATCCCTACTTGGATTTTAGATCAAAGAGAATTGAGTCTGTATTTATAACTTATTAATAGAATAAAGCCCCTTCCGATGTGAGTTTGATTATGGATATGTATTTTTATGTACATATATTACTCAGAGATTGTTTAGAAAGTAGAGCCAGAATCCACAATCATTTTAGAGTGAGAAACTTGGCAGGGTAGAAATATGTAACTTGCTTAAGGATAAATGTTCTGGTAATAGAATCAGAAGGTAAGGGATTTTTCATAAGGCTCTTCTGGAGTTTGAGAAGAAGTCAAAGATTCCATAGTGGGAAAAGTAGAAGTTATATAGCCTAGCCATATACTATCTAGGGAGAATGAGAAAAATGTACTCTCTGTACTAAGCTTTTTAAAAATCCAAGTAGTTATTTAATGAGTTGCAAATGCTTATTTGATATCCTATGAGAGATGCCCCTCGAGGAATGTGTAGATGGTATCACCTTCCCAAGAGTCCTAACAGACATGCAGAAATACCAACCACCATGGTTCAGGATATTTACTCGCTAAGCAGCACATGACAAGGCTGACTTGTTCTGTTACGAAAATGTACCATTCACTTAAAGAAAGTGAAAATCTTGTGCAAATCTTCTCTGACAATAGAAGGCATCACCTAAAAAAGACAGTGTCAAAGTAAATGCTTCCAACTGAAAGACACTGGCCAGTAAAACTCACCTGCCTGTTTCCCCAAGACCCCTGATCTTTGCCAAGAGATGAGGGTTTCCTTTTGCTTAATGAAGTAAACAACTCCATGCTGCTGAATCAACCAGTCCATGTTCTATGTCCGTAAGTGAGAAACATCCTGGGGAAAATGCCCAGATCTAATGACTCCTAGGTATTTAATGTATGATTGTTGTATTATCAATGTTTTCTAAAATTTAAAGAATGTCTCCTGATGCCAGCAGCTTTAGGGCTCTGCAATAAAGCAGCAGAGGAGATATTTGGGGCATTTTGCACTTTCTTTTACCACTATTCTCATTAGGGCCAAGTCTCAGTGAATTAATTCTACCTCCAACAGTCAAATGCTATCTAAAATCATTGTTAACTTTAGGTTCTTTAGGCTCTTGTTTAGAGCATAAGCAGCAAGAAGAAACCCTGGAAAAACCATGTTTTGAAATGTTTCTTTTCTAATTGTGCTTTTATATACCCAGTTGGACAAAACATCTAGTTCCCTTAGGGAAAGAATTATCCACATAAACAAAGATAGTAAAGCTGGTTTTTTTTTCCCATTTTTGCTTTTATTTCCTTCTTTCATCCATCTGTGTAATGACTCATGGACCACACCACTTACTGGATGCCAGAAAGTACAAAATGACAGAAGCATCGAATCTGTCCTCAGGAAGTACATATTTGGCTCGGTAAGACAGATGGATAAATAATTACTAAAATATGCGGTAGAGAAACCTATTTGAGGGGGGGAAAAGATGATTCTGAGAAAATGAGGGATTGACCCAACGAGAGGGGATAGAGCAGTGAGGGACTCATCAAGGCAGTGGTGTTGCTCGGATTAGCCAAGCAAAGATTGGGAATAGCAGGAAGGAGCAGAGAATATTCTCCTGGGACCGAGATCCTATCTACGGCTTCTCGATTTTCTATTTCACTTGGGCCAAAGAGAATCTATAGGAGAACAAAAGGAAAAAAAACCACTACAAAGCCTAAGGAACAATGTGGTGTCCAAGCTTGAGAGAGTGTGTGTGAGAGAGAGAGAAAGAGAGAGACAGAAGCATTTGGTGGAGAGTTAAACCTCTAGATGGACAATAAACAGGTTAGGGATTGGGACTGAGTGTCCAGAAATAGGAGGAGGGAATTAAAATGCCTTCTACTTTTTTATCTTGATTGTTAATGATGAGCTGGGATGAGAATGGTTTTTATCCTTTAATTACAGCAGTTGGTGGATAGAGTATTCAATTGTGGATCATTTTTGTTGTTGCTATTAAGTCAATTATACAGTTATTTGTCTACATTTAAAATTTTGGATGAGTGAAATTTGCCATTGTCTTCCAGATATTTAGTGTCCAGACTCCTCCCCCAAGAGAGTACTCTGAGCCACCCACATAGTCTAAGCAATGACAGGAATGCTCTCATGGACTCTACGTGTGCAGATATGGGGTATAGTAGAATGTATATTTTAGGGTCACCCTTTCTCATCAATGTATACCCTAGAGCAGAGATGAAAACAGGTTTCAGGTACCGACTCTGATCTGTAGACTAGCTGGCTTTACAGAAATCTCCACCGTGCAGGATTCCACAGCTGTGTCAAGAACTGGCAAACATGAATGTCTTGATTGATAAGCTGTGCATGTTGCTTGTGGACCTTGATACCACTTCTAGCTTTGCCACGAGGTAGTTTTATGACCTTGAACAAGTCATTTCACCTTCCTAGACCCCAGCTTCTTCATATTTGAAAAACGGAAGTTGGGTTATTCTTCCTCTCAGCTTTACATTCAAATTTTAAGTGTGGGGAGTACTTTTTCTACATAAGATGCAGAGTATTTTTTTCTATCGCAGATTCATATCTGAGTTACATCTTGTACAGTCTGGTACAAAAAGGACCCTGGATATACCATTTTTTTAAAAGATTTTTTTATTTATTTATTCATGATAGTCACAGAGAGAGAGAGAGAGGCAGAGACACAGGCAGAGGGAGAAGCAGGCTCCATGCACCGGGAGCGCGATGTGGGATTCGATCTCGGGTCTCCAGGATCGCGCCCTGGGCCAAAGGCAGGCGCCAAACCACTGCGCCACCCAGGGATCCCTGGATATACCATTTTAAGAAGTAACTCACTTGAGGCTTAAGCTGATAGTATGTTCTATTTTGATAAAGTGGCATTAATAATTTGACAGTCATACACAGTTCATTGTGACCATGTTTGGGCATGAACATGTGGTACTTTTAAGGTCTGAGTGGGAGTTGTGGCTGGGCCAGGGCCTTAGCTGCCACTTAGCCAGGCTTCTCATCCTTCTACTCTTTCCTTATATGTCCTTTCTTCTGGCTCTAATCCTTTGTTTGCTCTATTTAACCACCACATCTCCTGGAGTCAGGAGGGGGCTGGAGTCCTGCCTTGCTGGAGGTCAAGGTCTAATTCTTATCATTTGGGTTTGGTGGTAGATAGAACTGTTGGAAGGTGGGTAGTTCAATGAGGCAAAAGGTTACAAAGAAATGTCTAGATGGAGTTCTCAAGGCAGTGTCTAAGATTGGCACCAGCCGGGTCCCAGGAAAGGAGGCAGGTTTGGAGAAATCTAAAGGCCTACCAGTAACACCCATGGATGTACCTTCTCCAAATTGGGCCTCCCACAAAGCATATTTGAGGGAACTTCCTATAGGCTTGTTTCTCAGGGCTGCCTCTACTTCTTTGGGTTCAGAAGAGCAGCAGTAAGCAGCCTGGTGATCCTCCACCCCACTGAACAGTAGACTCTTTAGGGAAACTGTTGAAAAATACTGATGCCCAGTCCCTAGCCCCAGAGGTTCTAGAAGAATCAGTCCATAGGGAAAATTGGGAACTAATTTATGGGTACATTTTTGAAACTCCCCAGGTGATTAAACTGTACAACTAAGATTGAGAATCACTCCGTTAGGACCTCAACAGTACATATTTACTTTAAAAGCTGTCCACAAAAAAAAAGGCTAATCTGCATCCCAGGGTGTATCCTGGTGGCCTGTGGTTAGAATTTGGACTGCAGATGTATTTTGCTTGGCAAACACAATGTTAAAACAAAAAGCAAGCAAACAAAGGCCGTAAATTTGAATGCCTTTTCAGGAGGCCTGACAGCAGGCCTTTATGATTTTTGTTGCTTGTATGACTTGTGTAGGTATTTGGTTTGGCAGCTTCTGGTCTCCTGAGACCAGTATAGAGAAGAGCAGTGGGAATAATGGTGGGTTGGGAGAGTGAAGACGTGGGTGTAAAGGTGAGGAGGTTTGAGATGGAGGATGGCAAGAGGAGGATCAGAAATGTGCAGATAATCTATTTGAAAATATGACTCCTCGTTCCTCTGCGTTTCTACCTTATTGCCACATTTTTGTGACTAGAGTAGGGCTCCAGCCCCAACTCCATGACAGGCCATTCCCAAGGGGGAGGAGTTCTCATAGGATGGATCAATTTTAAAAACACTCATAGGGCCAGGGTGCTAGGTGATGATAGACAGGAGGAACTCGCCCCAAGGAAACCTGTCTTTGGACCCTGGTTGGTACGCTGAGTTGGGTCTGAGCAACGATCTCAAAAATGTTGTTGCTTCCGGCCTCCTCCAGCAGCCTTTGTTGGCAATGAGAACTATTTCCCAAGGTCAGGGGCAGGGCCTTCACTTCCTTGCAGAAAATCAGAAGGTGTGGGTGGACTCTGGTGTTTGTGGTTTTCCTACCCACTGCAGTATTTCTGAATATGTAGATAATCTCTTTCTGGGAACCTACTAACACCTTTTATCATAAACTCTCAACACAGAGAATGGTACTAATTCATTTTTAACCCAGCGTTTCTACCACAGATCCTTGCCTTAATTCACCTGGGAGCAGAGCCCGCCACCCCTGCTCCAGCAGCGCCCTCCCAGATGCAGAGCAGGGATGCTGGGGGCGGCAAGGAGTGGTTGATGGGCCTGGGTCACTTTCAGTTCTGTTCTTTTTACTTACAGGTAGGGCCACAAAATCTCAAAGTTCCCTTGGTGATAGCACATTACCTCTGAATTAAAGCTGAGAAGTAAGAGTTGTGTGGATTGGCTGTCCCTTTTCAAACTGCAAAAGCCAGCTCGGGTTTGCGGTCAGCCCTTCTGTTTCTGCTTCCTTTCAAGGGCATTACAAGGGTGAGACCAGCTCTTGTCTTAATCCTGTAAATGGGTATGTACCTGTCCACATTGAAAGAGCACGTGACACAGACACCTTCAAATATGGTGGAAGGCAAATGGCCTGGGTTTCCTGCTGGACCTTCAAACACCGTAGCTCCTCATGCTTCCAGAGCCACTATCTTGTACCCTCAGCTCCTGGGAACTTAGCTAGAAGCAGGATGTACTATTTTCTGTTTCCTTGTTTGTTGTAAGGCCCTAAAACACACAAGACTTGAGTAACAAGGATCTTATTGGGGGGATGAGAGCTACAGCAATTTATGCCAGTCTTCTGGACTGGACGACACAGGAGCTATATGTGCTCATCCCTCCAATTCACATACGCCTGCCACCCTGCCGCCGGGTGTGGGGGGGTGGGGTGTGGGGGGTCCTTGAAGGGACATAAGAAAGAAGAGTATCTTTATTTGAACATAACCACCTCACTATAGGCAAACATAAAATTTCTACTAAATAACTTTTAGACATTTCAACAAAAATAAAGATCAAGAATGTGGAATCATTCTGGCTTTAATCTTTATTCCTTCCTGTGGCGTAGGAGGTAATGATGTCTCTCTCTCTCTCTCTCTCTCTCTCTGTTCATGAGCCGCCATCTTATTTTGGGTTTGGGGGTTTTCCTATGTCCATATGTTCTCTTCATCATCATGCAAGAGACTTATTGCCATTAAAAATGATTTCATAAAATTATTGCCATAAAGATTATTTTTATTACTGCTGCTGACGTGCCTGCTCCTCCACAGGATATTTTTATCGATCTTTCTCTCTCTCTCTCCATGATGACCTGATAACACCTTCTCATGCTGCCCTTTGTATGATTTACAGCATCCCATTTTCTCTTTGGTCACCTACCTAATTAGTGACATGCCCAGGGTCATCTTAGACTCCATCCCGTCCATTTTTTTAAAGATTTTATTTATTTATTCATGAGAGACACACAGAGAGAGGCAGAGACACAGGCAGAGGGAGAAGCAGACCCTCCACTGGGTGCCAGATGTGGGACTCGATCCCAGGACCCTGGGATCACAACCTGAGCCAAAGGCAGATGCTCAACCACTGAGCCACCCAGACATCCCCCATCCTGTCTATTTTGATGCTATGTTCATGACTTCATTGGTCACACTTTTTTCTCCAGTTACATTTGCCATGTACTGGTTATTCCAGTCCTTTAGAAGGGCTGACCCCGGCACGGGACTCCGTCCTGCTGTCTCAGCCCTGAGGAGCTCTATTGCCCTAACCCCATTGTCCTGCATAAAGAAAAACAGCTCTCTCACTGAGCCATGTTTCTTTGCAAAATCGAATCCACAGAACACTAGGTAATTGAAATATAAATACATTTAATAAAAAAAATGATGCTCTGCATGTCTGTACAGAGGGACTTCGCGGGGGCAGGGGGAGCTTCACTCATTCACAGATGGACGGATTTGCCACATATTTGATGAGAACTCCAGGGGGCACCACTGATAACCTCCCCGGATCCCCACAGGCCCTGGGCTCTGTGTGCCATCGCCCAGACTGTGTGCTTCGCTGCCTGCCTGTCATTCCCAGCGTGGCTCCTTCTCTGAGCTTAGACCGTGACCGCTGACGTTACATTGCCCATCTAGAGCTTTGAAGCGCCTGGGAGCTGATGACCTACTGTCCCCTCCCTGACCTCTGCTACCCAGTGACTGACTGATGGCTGTGGGAGGGACGATTGAAAATACCAACTGCTTTCCCTCAAGAACAAACTCTGCTGAGCAGTTTATGCTCTCTTGCTCCCCCAGTGGACCCAGGGATGACTGAAACTTTCTCCGGGCATCATGGTTTCTTTGTTTTCTCTGGACTCCCTACTTTCTGGGCAATTTCTTCCAGGAACTGATCCTTAATAAATCATGTGCATTTACATTTTTGATTCAGGGTCTGCTTCTAAGAAAGCCCCATGTGTGACTTTTTTTTTTTTTTTTTTTTGGTGCCAGACACTATGATTAGATTCTCATGGAAATGACCACAGTGAAGAAATTAACAAATAAGATAAATAGGTTTTTGGATATTATTGGGCATCCTGGATCTCTACTAAAATAAACGGTGTGCCAGTCAGGGTTCTAGAAGGAAAGAGATGATATACCCAATTTGAGTAATTTAATGACAGTTGTATAAAAGGACTGCTGATAAAGCATGGACAGGGTGTAGGGATATGACAAGGAACAACACACTGTCCCAGAGCAGGTAATAGCAGCTAGCATTACTCCCTCCAGGGACAAAAGGCTGCCTGATGGGAACTGTGGCCATTGGTCGAGACAGAGCCAGTCCCTGGGACCACATACGAGCAAGTCCAGGGAAAAGAGGCAAGTAGGGGGCCTGGTTGTAAATGAATAAGCTTTTCAGTGCTTAATGATGTGTCATTGTCAAGAATGATTTGAACATAGGAAACCATTTTTATGGATCACCGGATGACAACTCATGGAACACTGGTGGCTTGTAGATGCTGTTGGGGAAGCACTAGATGTGAGCGCTATTTGAAAATAATCCCTTAAGAAACACAGCATCTTCTTGCCTGTGGAATTTCCCTGTTTCAAATATCCTACTTCCCACTGCCTCTGTCCAAGATATTGAAGTCATAGGGTCTATTCTCTTTGATGCAAGAAACCCTGCATCAACTAAGACTGCTATAGCAAGCATCTGCTGCCTTCATCCTGAATCACTGGTATTGAACCTATGAACACTTCTCACCCTGTTATTTGTAGTCTAGATGATAGACCTACCTTGCCTCTCCTCTCTGTGGTCTGTGCCCCCACCTTGTCTCCAGTTCCCATTCTCCTCTAGTTGTGTTGTTCTAGGTATTATCCAGTGTACTCTCCTTTTTCACTTTGGGGAGCCTTTTCCTGGGAAACCACCACCATAAGCAGGACTTTGCCCTCCCCACTGGCAGGGAGCAGTGTTTCTCACCCAGGGAGCAGAATCCAGCAACCCCACCCCCCACCCCAAGAAGGCAAGAATGAAACCAGGGCTGCTTCCAAAGCTCCAGCCTCACTTGATCAGCTGCCCACCCCAAGAAAAGTCATTTAACACTTCCTTTCTTTTAACTCATTCCCACCCACTGGGTAGGGATTATAAGGCACCAAAAGGAATGCAAGTGTTTAGAGAGATTAGGTGTTTGGCAAAGGGGAATAGTTCAGGAGTTTGAATGGAATTTAATTGCTTGCATAAAGCAGAATTCTAACCCCCCCCCCCCCCCCCCCGCCCCGAATTCTAACAAGCTGTGTTACCTCATTTCTGATTCCACAGCAGATGAGAAAGAAGGTGGGTAGGAGCAGTGGCGGTAGGGATGGGCAGTGAAATAGTGAGCCAACAGGTGAAATGAGAATAGAAAGATCTCAGGAAGGTTGCAGGCTGCAGGCAGCTCACACATAGACCACCGGCTCTGTCGTGGAGAAAAAGTAGGAGAACTGTACTCAGATTTCGGCTGCTTCCCAGCACTTGATTGCTCATATTTATGGTCACAGATCTGATTTTTTCAGGGAAAAATGGGAATCCCAAAGCAAACTGTTAATGTAAGTCATTGTACTCTAAGGTGGCAGTAAAGAGTGTAATGCACCTTTTTAAAATGTTTATCCTCCTGGTTAGATAGTAATAGTGAACATTTGCTAAGTAGTGTGAGGCTGAGACTATGCTAATGTAACTTTCATATTCTCCTTTAACCATTGGGATAACTCTGCGAAGTCTAAACTATGATCATCCTCATTTTACAGAGGAGGAAAGTGAGGCTTTGAGGGGCTAAGTCCAGTGCCCATCTGCCACACTGTTGGCATGTGGCACAACCAGGCCTGGAACCAGCTCTGTCTGGTCATAGCCCATGCCTGTGATCACTGTCCTCTGCATGCAGAGCCCCACAAACGGGTTAGTGGCTCAGGAGTTACACCATCAGCCCTCTGGAGCGGTCCCTCTAGCCACAGACCATGTCTGAAAAATGGGGCAACATTGTTTCTTAAACCAGCTAATTTCTAGAGGATGTTCCTAACAGGATAAATAGAACAGTAATAAAAGTTACATCAAAAGGATGTAAAATTCCATCATTCCAAAAGAATGAGAAATAATTCGATTATGCACAGAAGCAATCTCTGAGGGGGATAAATCCCACAAACTCTGGTGGACGTGACTCAGTTTTTATCGCTCCTTCAGGTCACCTTTGCCTTTGTCCTAGATTCTTCCCTACAGCTCAATCTCTGCCTCCTGCCCTCCAAAAGAGAGCGCTGGGTTTCCCAGGACAGGTCTCAACCAGCACCCAGGGCGACAGGATAAGACAGGACGTGACCACTAGAGGGAAGCAGGGAGGCCCTTATGCTTCATGTTTCTGGGGGATTCAAATTTGTGTTGGTTTTAAGGCCATCATTTTAAAGACACTTTCATCCAAGAGATACACTTGATCGTGCGTGGATGGTGCCAAAGAAAACCGTGCTCTGCGAACCATCAGGACACCTCATTTCCAGCTCAACAGGCCTGGTCTGATATCAGCAGGTAACTTTGCTGGAGGCCCCAGGTAGAAAAGGCATTTTCTTCTGCTCCGTCCGTCTGGAGCATTTGCGGGCTATATTAAATCCATTAAAGTTTGCCCCAGTTCAGGAATTCGTGTTGATCACAAACAACTGCAAAATACCTGATACTTGTCATTTCTGTTTTGAGGGAATTGTATGAACCCAGAATAGAGGCACCAAGAGGGGGCAGGTATGAACAGAAATTGCCCACACGCTCGCCCGCGAGTCACCTATGTTCTGAAGGAAGTGTACCAACTAATAGCACCACCTAAAGACTCCTTTGGAAGACTGCAGAATGTTCCATTGGGGTGTGCATTGAAAAGGGCTCTGTGGTTATTAACATAATGACAATAATGATTACTCTGGGATTTATTTTTCAAGTGCCCTCTTTGTACATGTGGCTAAGAACACATCGCTTGAATGGATACACTTAAGGGTTTTATACAAATAGCAGTGGGAGATTGGAGAAGGTTCAAGACGTTCTTCAACATGAAATAATAAACAGCCGTCTTAAAGGAGGCCAAGGAGTATATTTATGGAGAAGGAAAGATGGTCATCGCTGCCAATGTAGGACAGTGGGACAAGATGGTCTGGGCACTGTCACACGCAGGGCCATGATTGAGCAGCTCCACCCTCCAGGCCCATGATGGAACACACACCTGGCCTGCTGCTGTCCTGGCCCATGGACATGGGTCTCTATGGGGCATTTGGAAGCCAGGTCCCTGCAGCCTCCCCAGACCAACCGACAGAAGTTCAAGTGGCCCCGGCCCCGGGGGACTTCCCATCCTTGTTTTCTGGCTCTATCCCACAGCCTGACCAGTAGTAATACCACTGGCTTCATTTTCCCAGCTCATCCCAGCCTACCTCTCTAGGGCCTCCCCTCAGTCGGGCAGTGTGGGGGGGTCTCTCTAGGATGGAAGTGGTCAGTAAGAACAGTCCCCAACATTCCGGGTTGGAGGGAGGCAGCTTCTGCTCCAGCTGAGGTTAGCTGCTCACACCTCCTCCAATACTCCACCTGCTGTGCCGTCTTTCTACCAGTTTACATGCCATGACCCCTGCCTGGAGCCCCCTACCTTAATACCATTCCAACTCCTGTCCATCCTTCAAGGCCAGCTAAGATCTCCCTCCCCTAGGGCTCTTCTCGACCATTCCCACTGCCAGAGCATCCATGGCACAGCATTGGCTCTCACTAGGGTTCATGTTGCCTGGCACACCGTGTGTGTAAGCACCCAGGCTTGACAGCCAGGCTGCTTGGTCCTGGGGGTGGCTTGACCACCTGCAGGCTCCGTGACTCTGAGTCATGGACTTGACAGCAGCTTCCTCAGTGTCTTCATCTACAAAATGGGAACAGCCTGTCATACCTAACTCATCAGATGGTAGTAAGGATGAAATGAATTAGATCTTAGTTCCTGCTACATATTAAGAGCTGTATAAATGTTCATTTTTCTCTGGATAGCACACATTTTTCAATTTCATATATTTTAGTTTAACTTTCTACAGTCAATGTCTTCTTGTTGGCATTACTTTAGGTGCTATGGTTGAGCTACCTACCTCCTGTGCCTTTTTGTAGTCTTCATAGCACCCAGCCAGTAACGTACACACAGTCGAGGGTTATTAATTACTTACTGCTTGACATAGAATACAAATTGGCAAAAGCAGGGTCTTGTGGTCTGCCAATAGATTATACCAATCTGCGAGCTATGGGTCAGTGTGTGTCACTTTCAAAGGTATCCTGTTTCAGTTAGACCTTGCTACAAAACCCTACCCTAATACATGGTGGCCTAAAAATAATGATTCATTATTTCTCATGGTTGTGTGGTTTGACTGGGGAATTCTGTTGGTCTACAGAATTCAGTTGGAGGGTCAGTGAGGCTTGAAGGTCCAAGATGGCCTCATTCTAGCCTATTGGTTGGTGCTGGCTGCTGGCTAAGCTTCTTGGTTCTTCTGTACATGGCTTTGCACACCCCCCCCAACTAAGTCAGGCAGGGTATCTAAGAGAGTTAGAGTCAAAGCTATATCACCCTCAAGGTCTAGGCTTTGCAACTTCCAGTATCACTTTCGTCATATTCTAAAGATCATACGACCAGTCCAGATCCAAGGAGTGGGGAATTAGACCCCACCACTTGATAGGGGGAGTGGCACAGCCATATTGCCAAAAAAGTGTAGACACAGGGAGGCCCGATCCATTGGAGGCCAGTAGGCTGTTGAACTCACAGCCCTAGTAAGAGGTTTGGTGAACTTGTGAGATGACAGTCTCGATAACCTCTCTCTGTTGTGCTTTATAGTCCAACAAAAGTATTCAAGACCATTTGCTGTTTTGATGTTCACAGCAATGCAAAATTCCTCTGACGCAAGAAGGAGAAGAATTATCATCTTCATAGCATAGACTAGAAAGAAAGCTGCAGTTATACAGGTTCTCCTGACTCACAACCAGTTATTAACAGAATTGCACTATTAGGACTGTTGCCTCTTTTTATTATGAAATATTTGTCCCACAAAAAGCATGGAGAATAATAGAAACACCAACCCATGTGACTACTACCTAGTTTGAAGACTGGAATGTCAGACATTCCTCCTAAGCCCCCTTTGCCTCACAGCCCAGCCCTGTACCCCTCATTTCTACATAACCATGGTCTGTCTGGAATAATGTTCATCTCAAATTTGGTGTTTATCATTCCTGTGCATACTTCTCCCATTTTATGAATATATATGTATATACTTAAAATTTTATGTATTTATTCATGAGAGACAGAGAGGCAGAGACATAGGCAGAAGAAGAAGCAGGCTCCCTGTGGAGAGTCTGATGTGGGACTTGATCCCAGGACCCCAGGACCACGACCTGACCCAAAGGCAGATGCTCAACCACTGAGCCACTCAGGTGCCCCTATAAATATATTTTTATTCAGAAATAGTATCTACCATTTTTTATTGTTTCTAAGGCACTTTTTTTTTTTCACATTTCAGTATCTTTGAAATCAGGATGCTTTTATAATTAATGAAGTCTTATAACAGCTGTCAGCCAGGTGGCAGCTGTGTCAGAGCCATACTGCCTGCACATCCACTAACATCAAAGGTGTCAGGAAAATGCTTGCAGAAAATTGCGGAGACAGTAGGAGGGCACTTGGTTTACCCTTAGGAACAAAATGGTTGTGAGGAGAGAGTGGGCGAAGTGGTAAATCAGAAATGTTTAGCAATGTTCCAGGATAATCTAAAAATTAGTTATACCTAGTTGCAAAAATAGTTTAAGAACTCAGTGCCAATGACTGTTAGTTCTTTTATGTTTTTTTTTTTTTTTCCAGAAATATTATCACCAATCCTCTGGTTGGATGAAGGATGGGAAAACACAGGTATCAGTGACATTAAGTCAAAAGACTGAGATAAGAGTTTATTTTTTTTAAAGATTTTGTTTATTTATTCATCAGAGACAGAGAGAGAGAGAGAGGCAGAGACACAGGCAGAGGGAGAAGCAGGCTCCACGCAGGGAACCCGACGTGGGACTCAATCCCCGGTCTCCAGGATCACACCCTGGGCTGAAGGCAGCGCTAAACTGCTGAGCCACCCGGGCTGCCCAGAGAAGAGTTTAAATGTGGAAATTAAATGAGGAATTCCTTAACTGATTTATTCCACTTACATTTTCCTTTTTTATTGCATACGCAAAATAATAGATGGTTAAAAAAAACCCTCTACTCAGATATAACCTTATCAAATTATGAGACAAGAAGGCATTTTCCAGTTTAATTCTCAGCATTTTTTGTCTTAATGGTACACAAAATAATGGTATATCTTATCAACTTTAGGTACAGGGTGTCCCGTTGCACCTATATTTCTGCTAGCCATGCTTGTTTGCTCAACATTATGTTTCTGAAATTTTTTAATCTGATAAATGTATCCCCCATTCATTCACCTTAACTGCTATATAAAATTCGCTTGTATATATAAGGCAAGTTCTATGTGTCCCTGTTACCCAATCTCCAATTGATGGGAAATTTAGATTGCATCCAGTTTTTTTATTTCAAAAGATACAGTTATGAGCATCTTGTTCTTTCTTGTGAACAGACTTTCTGGATCCCAGAGCATACACAACTTCCACTTACTAGATATTCCCAAATTGGTATCCAAAGCATTTATCTGACGCACAGCCTCACTAGTAGCATGTGAGAGGTCCCAATGCAAGAAAGCCTTACCTGGGCTCCCAATCTCCTCTCTGAATCCCTCCAACTCACTCCTCTACATAGTCCAAGTGACCCCTAAAACACAGTATAGATCAAGTCACAGCTCCACTCAAAACCGTTCGGTGGATTTCAGTTGTGCTTCCTGACAAGATCACATGGCTTACCTGGCTCTTAGTTCTCTTGTTAACCCTATGTCATATCGGATCCACCACCACCACCACCATGTTACAATCCAGCAACTTCAATGATCCTTTTATTTTATTTTAATTAATTTATTTAAATGCAAGTTAGTTAACATATAGGATATTATTGGTTTCAGAAGTAGAATTTAGTGATTCATCATTTACATACAACACTCAGTGCTCAAGTACCCTCCTTAATGCCCATCACCCAGTTACCCCATCCCCTTCCCCCACACCCAGCAACCCTGTTTGTTCTCTATAGTTTTTTTTTAAATTTTTATTTATTTATGATAGTCTCACAGAGAGAGAGAGAGAGAGAGGCCGAGACACAGGCAGAGGGAGAAGCAGGCTCCATGCACCGGGAGCCCGACGTGGGATTCGATCCTAGGTCTCCAGGATCGCGCCCTGGGCCAAAGGCAGGCGCCAAACCGCTGCACCACCCAGGGATCCCTGTTCTCTATAGTTTAAAGTCTCTTATGGTTTGCCTCCTCTCTGTTTTTCTCTTATTTTTCCTTCCCTTCCCCTATGTCCATTTGTCTTGTTTCTTAAATTCCATATATGAGTAAAATCATATATTTCTCTTTTTCTGACTTATTTTGCTTAATATAATGCAGTTTAGTTCCATCCACATTGTTGCAAATGGCAAGATTTTATTCCTGAATTTCTTGATTTTGATCACTGAGTAATAATATTCCATTGTATATACACATCTTCCTTTTTTAAAAAAAGATTTTATTTGTTTGAGAGAGTGATCGAGAAAACATGAGTGGGGGCAGGGGCAGAGGGAGAAGCAGACTCCCTGCTGAGCAGGGAGCCTGATGTGGGGCTTGATCCCAGGACCCTGGGATCATGACCTGAGCCAAAGGCAGATGCCCAACTGACTGAGCCACCAGGTGCCCCTGTATCACATCTTTATCCATTCATCAGTCAACAGACATTTGCGTTCTTTCCATAATTTGACTATTGTTGATAGTGCTGCTATAAGCATTGGGGTACATGTGACCCTTCAAATCAACTTTTTTATATACTTAGGATAAATACCTAGTAGTGCAATTGCTGGAGATCCTTTTCGTTCCTAGTATCATACATGCCTCTTCTCTCCCCTCAACCTCTGCCCATGCCATTTCCTTTTTGGAATGCTTTCCTCAATAAAAACACACCCACCCCACCCAACTCTAAATTTTGATAACTAACTCTATTCATCCTTCATGTCTAAATTTACCCATCTCTTTCTCCTCAGAGTTGTCATCCCCACCTCCATCTCTGCGGGAATATGTGCCTCTCCAGTATACATTGCTATTTTATAGCAACTTCCCCCTGTGACATCCTCACACAGTGCTAAAACCACCTCTTTCCTTATTTTGACCTCCCACTAGACTTTAAGCCCCCCAGAATGGGGATGGGGGGGCAGTGTCTTTCTTGTTCACTGCTGTCTCCTCACCCTATAAATAGTTTATATGGTTTTCAATGAATACTGTATTTGTTGAACAAACGAGCATGAATCAAGTCAGCACTTGAACCCAAATTATTTGACAGCTGGTTGCTTATAGGGACTACTACAGGTTCCCATTCCATCCTAGACAATTCTTCCTAAGTCTACAAACTACTAGCAGAGGGTCAGGTGGGTTGTCCAAGCCACCGCAAGGGGGAAATACCAGAGAAGAAATACGGGATTGGGGTGTCAAATTACAGAAATTCCTTTAGGTTCATTGCAGCTGACGGCCTTCCAAGCAGGCTCTTGAGTTTAGGTGTGCGTGTGTACAGGACAAATCTGTACTGTACCACAGGGGAAGGAAGAAAAGAGTCTGCTGGGATGGTCCTGTTTGCAGCCACCTACAAAGCCTGGGTAATGGAAGGCACATCTGGAGATGTTTGAGAAGCAATTAGACATTCTAGAAATAGAATGGAAATGAAATGGAAAAGGTTGAAGTTAACAGAGAGATATTAAAAATAGTCTGGGATTATTTTGAAAGACCATGCTCTAGTTTTTCAATATGTTTTCTAAGACAAGAAATGAATCTGGCAGATCCTGACAGCCCTCTGCTACCACTCAAGAAAAAGGCAAAAAACATTTAGTTTTTAAAACATCTATACCGACTGTGGCTTTTTGGCAGAATATCACAATTCTGAATTTAGGAACCCAACATCTTCGTTCTGGGTTAAACAGCATAGGCTGACATCTCCTAAATCAGTGGCTCTTAGACTCTGGCACGCATCCGAATAACCAGAAGGACACAAATGGCTGAACCCCACATTCAGAGTTTCTGATTCACTTGGTCCAAATGAGGCAAGGTATTGACATTTCTAAAAAGTTCCTAGAATAATAGGCAGGAATGAAGTCCTGATTCTTGTTACAGCTTGAGTGAGCCTCAAAAACAGTATGGTATGTGAAAGGAGCCAGACACAAATGGCCACATATTGTATGATTCTGTAGAGACAGAAGATCTGTGGTTGCCAGGGGCTGGTGCAGGGGGGAGGCGGGGGGAGTGGGGGATGAGGAGCGACTGCTCAGTGGGTACAGGATTTCCTTTCGGTGACGAAAATGGTTAGCAGCCAGATAGAGGAGACAGTTGCACAACACTCAACAGTATAACTAAGTGAGAATGAATTGTACCATTTACCACTAACATGGCCACTTGGAAGTGATGTGAATTTTAGCTCAATTTTTAAAATTTCCTAGGTGATAGTGAGACAGCTGGTCCAGGGACCACACTTAGAGAACTAATGACTCCACTTACAGGTACAACACACACAGAGAGGAGAAGAGAATGAAGGAGGCTGAACTCCAAAGTGGATAGAAGCTTCTATGCAATCCCCCATGCAGGTCTATGGCTGAAAACTCCATAAGTCTGAACCAGGTTGTTACTTTGAAATCTTTGTTCCAGACTACCTTCTACATGCTTATGTCCTCATCTGGAAGATGGAAATAAGAGTATCCCATTTGTAGGGCTTTTATGAGACCCAGACAAGGGAACTTTAAATAACTGTTATGATTTCATACAATTATGATGTTGCTGTACATTTGCCTTCACTGATCCAATCCCTTTCTCTCAAATCCTGTGAGTGATGTCTCTCCTCACCTTCCTGTGTCTACACCTGAAAGATGGCATTTATGCATACTACAACATAATGTGTATTTGTATATTATTAGAGAAAAATCAATCCTGTGTTAGAAGACAAAAACAAATGGGATGTATGGCTACATAAGTTGGTCACCTAGGGACACAATAGAGTATATAGAGCAGGTGAATGCTGAACATAGAGAAAAATACAAGGACCAAGAGACATCTACTAATCATGATAGAATCAGTATTCTTGAGGCCTTAAATTAACCCCAGTGATGATGGTCCTTCTGGCCCTATATGTTCTGTGCCCAAGAAATATAGATGAAGATCAGAGCTGTTCATCAGGCTAAGGGATAAACTACAGCTTTGGCCAAGTGTACTTGCTCCTGTGTTTCTTCAAGGGAGCAAATGCGTGTTTTTGACTCTAGACCCTCCATCTGCCAATCTCCTTTGCTCAAACATCTACTCTGGTCCATGTACCCTAACACTATGGGGAGTGGGGGGGAATCAGTGGTTGCCAGGAGCTAGGGGTTGCTAGAAGTGGAGGTGGGGGTTGACTACAAAGGGGTGGAGCAGAAGAAAATTTGGAAGAGGGAATGGAATTATTCTGTATCATGAGTATGGTGATAGTTTCATGATTGTATTCATTGGCCCAAACCCACAAAATTGTACACAGAAAAGGATGAATTTTATTGCATGTAAATTATACCTTCCTCAAAAAATAACTATGGTATACAAGTCCTTCCCCAAAATATTACAGTTCATTTGTTCCATGATGGAGCACAGTGATTGTTTTATAAAAGCTCTTCACATGGGGAGTATCTGCTTCTCTCCAAGATGGAGTAACGGGGAGTGGGTTTTTCCTTCCCACCTAAGACAGCTAAAAAAACAGACAAAATACATGATATAATAGGTTTCATGTCATTGGCCATCAGGCAACCAAGGATGGTTATCCCTGCAATTGGAGGGTGATAAAGTATTTATTATCTTAATTTTGGTGATGGCTCCATGGATGTATATATATAGTAAAACTCACCAAATTGTTCATTTTTCTCATATGCAATTTATTGTACATCAATTATACCTCAGTAAAGGTTAGGTGGGGTTTTATTTAAGGTCCCTAGGTGATTCCAAGAATATGGGTAGAGGAGTTGAGAGTCGTCAGCCCAAACATATGACCTTAGTTAGCCCTGGGATCTAATATCCTTTGTTCCTAATAACTTGAGTCCAGCGTAACATAGCTAAAGAATATAAAGTATTAAAGTTCATTAGAAGATGTACTTTGCTTAAATGGAACTCATTCTGGAAAATAAATTTGTACTTGCAGGAATAATATTTTTTGCTAATGATTCTTCTGATAGCTCAACCTTCCATGAAGAATTTTTAAAGATTGGTACAAAACACATTAATAATGACTCCGGGGCAATTTACAATATGTATTAAGAACCTTAAAACTGTTGATAACACTCAACTCGGAATTTAAACTAAGGAAATAGGAAATGGGCTCAGGGGTGCCATTGCCACAGAGCTAGAAATAGCAAAACACTGAATGAACTCAGTGTCTAGAGGGAAGTAGTCACATGGGTTATGGGATGCCAGTCAGAATAGAGTAGGTCTGGTTCAAATAATGCTGTGGAAGAATACCTAATGACAAGAAAAAGTCTGTCAGATAGGATGCTTTTGGTTACAAGTAGCAGGAGATTTTGAACAGCAGGAATTGCAAAGCTTTTTATCTTACCATGTGACAAGATGCCCAGTTTAGGGATGGTTGCGAGGTTGGTGCACTCAGAAGCTTGGCAAGGAAAAGCAGTGCTGGTTCTGCCAATCTTTCCTTTACTGGCTGATCCTCTCAGGCTCGCTCCTTCGCCTCGCCAGCCTGCAAAATGGCTGCCCTCGTTTCCGACACCTCCTGCGTGAGAAGAAGCTTCTTTTTGCAGGTCAGGTTTTTGGTTTTTGTTTTTAAGAACACAAGAACATTTTCCAGAAGCTTCTGACAGACTTCCCTCAGGTCTCTTTGGCCAAAATAACGTCACATGCTTATTCCCAAGCGAATCACTGACAAGACCAGGGGAATTATCTGGAATGGCTTAGACCAATTAAGTTTTATTCCCTGAGGCTGGAGAAAATCCCAGCCTTCCCTCCGGCACAAGGCTGGCCTATATCTGAATAAAAAATCAGGGTTGGCTGGCAAAGCAAAAAGGAGAGAAATGGCTATTAGCTAGGCTAACGCCAGCTAACACAAACAGTCAATGTGATATAATTCCATTTTTAGAAATAAAAGTGAATGTAGATAGGCTCCGGAAGAAAGAGTGAAATGCTATACATTTTTAAATGTTATCTCCAGTTGGCAGAATTACAGAGAGTATTTGTTTTTCTTATATCTGTTTTTCCTTTTGTCCCTCAAATTTTCTGTGATGAATATGTAATGAATTTGAACAAGAACAAAAACCCTCAAGAAATGTTATCTTAAAATATTTACAGCTCTTACCAGGGCTTTTTGAAAAGTAAATACTAAGAGCAAAAATGTTTTACTCTTATGGAAGTTTAAACCAAGGGCATTCAGGTGAGGATGGTATCTGGTGCAGCCTCCAAGGCTGGGGCCTCTTGCACCCACATGCATCACGAGGACCCAGGGGCCCCACAGTGATGCCAGCAGGTCTACCTGAGGAGGCTACCCCTGCTGCTTAGAAGACTGTGACCCATCAGTTCTCTTCTCAAAGGGAAGAGAAAGAGGTCAGGGCAGCACAAACCAGATTCTAAGCCTGTTCTCAGAGTTTGCAGACAGAGGAATTACTGTAGACCAGACTAGGAAAAGGGGTTACCCAGGGACCCCTGGCCACACCACAAGCAAAAAGATAGGGCTGGAAGAATGGAAATGGAAGGCATGAAAAAAAAGATAAAAAGCATTAAGGTCACTCTGTGCCCCCACGGCACCCTTGTAGTAACTTGGCACAGAAGCATATGACATGTCGTGGCCATGTCAGGCTGGAGTTGTATCCTGCTGTACCTCATGCATCACGTGTGGTCACTTCTCAGTCCATACCTGGGACTCAGAGGGATGAAGGAGACCCAGAATGGCCAGAGTTGGCCAATACTGGAGAAAAGGCATTCAACAGCCAAGATATACTCTGACAGTATACATTTAGTCACCAGACCTCTGAGCTTCTCTCTCAAACCCAACCAATTCTGGCCTTCTGCATCCATCCCAACACTGGGGGAGATGAGAGAAGTGACTCCAATGGAAACCAAACCCACCAGCTCTAGAGTAACCCAGATCTCAGTACCTATTGACTCCACCAACTCCTAGCTGTGAAAATTTGGGCATGCTCTCCCACCTCCTAGTGCCTGTTTCTTCACTTGTAAAATGGGGATAAGGCTACTTAAGACATTGAATGAGCTAGCTCAATTTAGGTGGGGCAAACGTAGGCTCTGCCTGAGTGACAATACCAGAAGTATCCCTCTTCACCTTGGGCTCTGAGCACCCAGATTAATTAAGTGCTCTGGAGCCATCAGAGTCACTTTTCTGAATCGAGGTTTTAATAGAGGCAGATTGCAGGGGCTTGCTCTTGCCAAAAAAAAAAAAAAAAAAGGGTTCTTTGACAATTATACCCAGCTAACTTCACCTGCTCACAGCTGGACCACCTACTGCCAGGGAAGTGAGCTCTGGCTCTGGGGGAAGACAAATTGTGCCCCAGGGGATGAAAGAAGAAAATAAGTTGAAGGGCACTGCCATTCAGAAGGATTCTGTGGGCAGTGGGAGGGATAGATAGGACAAGAGAAAAAAGAGAAAGCAACCAGAGCCAGACACTGGAGGGATTCCTCTGTCTAGGAGAAGCTGCAGCTTTGGAAACATTGAATTCTTTGCTCTTCCCAGGGTGAGGGAACAGCTCATAGGAGCTTGAGGTGAGGTGGAGAATAAATTCTCTCCAATGAACATTTCTGGACTATCAAAGTGCTTCACTCAGTCTACATAAGACCCCGTCAGTCCTGCAGTAAACAAGGGGATCTCTTCTGTGGGTAGAGTAGTCTTGGTTGCCTATTTGGACATGAATTCTGGTTCAATAGCCATTGAAATTGTCCTGAATTGGGGGGAGGGTAACATGGGACATGTGAAGATGAGAACTCTCAATGTCATGTTTATTTACCCACATTGCATGAAGTGAAAGTGGGTCTCCTACAACAGAGTTCACCAGCCTGCCAAAAAACACTCCATGACAAAAGTCAGAGCCTGTGGACTCCCTTCCTTTTTTTCACCTAAAATGTTTTGCTGCGTTTCTGTATTTCATCTAAGAAAAAGAGTATATTTGTAAAATAAATATATTTTCCACATTTGCATTTTGATAATAGTGCATTTGAGATTTCAGAGATCATACAGCTAGTGATTTTAAACGTACCTGGGAACTGAGACTCAGAGGTGAAAGCGCTTATCCAGGGTCATAAAAGTTGCTGGTGGTTGACCCAGGACTGGAGCCCAAGGTTGTATGCAAATATTGATGGATTTATGTGTGCATTGACTAGTTTATACTAGATCATAAGAATAAAGAATTTCTTTATTAGATATGTTATTTGCAAATATCTTCTCCCCTGCCCCCCCAATAATAACTAATCTTTATTTCATGACAATACATGTCCATACTTTAAAGATCCCAGTAGCACTACCCAATATACAACTGGAAACAGTGGTCCCTAATCTTTGAATGCAGCTCCTCAGAAAGAGCTACCTCCTAACCTGTCACCTGCTTCCTCTGATTTGTGTCTCCATGTTTAAAAATAATCTGCTAATGTCACATTTCTTTTTTAAAAAATAAGTTATTTACTTATATAGATTGAGTGTATGAGCAGAGGGAGGAGCAGAGGGAGAGAGAGAGAATCTCAAGCAGACTCCCCGCTGAGCATGGAGCCCCAAGCAGGGCTTGATCCCATTGCCCTGAGACCATGACCTGAGCAGAAGTCAAGAGTTGGATGCTCAACTGACTGAACCACTCCATGTACCCCTAACACCAAATTTCTTGAGTTACCAACTGAAGGCATAATCTACTGATTTCTGAATTTGCAAGATGAAGGTTTAGCACTTCTACCCCCTCATCCCATCCCACCTATATTTGGCATTTATTTTTAAATTTCTGATTAGGGATGCCTGGGTGGCTCAGGGTGTGATCCTGGGGTCCCGGGATTAAGTCCCGCATCAGGCTCCTCACAGGGAGCCTGCTTCTCCCTCTGTCTATGTCTCTGCCTCTCTCTCTGTATCTCTCAAGAATAAATAAATAAAATCTCTTAAAAAATAAAATTTCTGATTAAACTGAGAATCAGCAAGTAAATCATTACAATCATGTGAATATTTTTTCCTGCTGAGTCAAGTAACATATTATGATTTTATTTCCTTTCTATTTCCAACTTTTCTTGTTCTTAGAGCTAATTGTCACTTTATGTATTTTTTTTTAAAGATTTTATTTATTTATTCATGAGAGACACACAGAGAGAGGCAGAGGGAGAAGCAGGCTGCATGCTAGGAGCCAGATACGGGACTTAATCCCAGGACCCCTGGATCATGTCTTGAGCTAAAGGCAGATGCTCAACCACTGAGCCATCCAGGCATCCCAGCACCTTATATTTTAAAATTTCCTTATTTATCCTGGTACTGTCGTGAATTCTGCACTTTCCCACCAGCCCTATTTCCCACACACATCATGTTTCCTTCCAGTTAAATCTTATTCCTGGCCGGATCTTGCCTGGAGCCCCATCTTCCTGCTCTCAGGTAGCCAGGAGCTCCTTAGGCTCTGCCCAGACATCAAGCTGGCACTGCCCTTCACAGGAAATCCTCTGTCTTGTATTGGGGTCCCCTGTTTCCTAACCCCATGTATTTTTCCTGGATGAATAACTTAGTCATTTTGGTGGAGTACTTTCAGAGAAGCAGTGTATAAGAGGTAAAAATTTTTGTGAAAATGGCTGCATTCTACCCTCATACTTAGTTGATAGTTTGGCTGGGTATAGGGTTTTCCTTGAGAATTGTGAAGGCACTGCTCCTTTGTCATCTGTCTTCGCAGGTTCACATTGGGAAAATCTGATGCCACCCTGGCCTTCTAATTTTTTTTATACAACCTATTTCTAGGGATGTTCTCCTTATCCCTTTGCAGGGGAAGAACATATTGAGCATCTACTAGAGATTGGACATTTTATTAGAAGCTTTACATGCACTAACCTTGTTCAGTCCTCACCAAAGATAACCAAACCTGAAATAGAAATTACTTTTTCTCTTTTCAAATAAGGTAACTGAGACTCAGAGAAGGTAAGTGAATTATCCAAAACATGGAGCCTATCATAGTAACCTATGCTGTAGTGCCAACTGCAAAATCTCAAAGAAATTTCTTCTGTCTCTATCACGTGTCCTACATGATTGTCAGTGGGCTCTGCTTCTCACGGTCACTCATGGACCCCAGCTCCAGAAGCTCTAACTAAATATGTGCTTGCAGGATTAATTGCACTACAGGAAGGGAAATGACAAATCTCATAATGGTTCTCACAGTTTCTGCCTAGAAGTAACATGTTCCATTGGCCAAAGGCTGTCACATGCTATACCTTACTTTCAAAGGCAGTGGAAGTATTTCCATGGGAGAATTCCTTCCTGGCATTTTTCCAGAAGTGCACTCCCCCCCCCCCAAATCCCAAGTCCCAGTAATAGTTAGCCAAGAAATTGGAAAAATGGGAAAAAGTTGTGATTCTTCTGCAAGATTTAAAATGGAAGAAGCAACATAGAGATGTTACTAGTTCAGAGAAATCACTTGGGTCAAGTTGAAAGCAAGACTAAGAAATGCTAATGCACAGAATCAAGGTTAAAGTGACTTTTCCAGGAACCAGAACAGGGCCACCCACCCCAGAAGCCAAGAGCATGAGTCCTACTAGCTGCTTTGGCTGTGTTATGTGTTTTCATGGCCCTGTCTGTTAAGTGAGTCATTCTTAGAAATAAAATGAATATCAGTAAGCTATACATAATATACTTCATGCAAGTCCTATGAGTTATGTTTGAAGAAATCAGTTTTGGAAACAAAATATACCCTTAAATTGGCAATTTCAACACATGCTTCTATTTAGTGCTGTTAACTTTGGTAGGAGATCTGAATGTTATGTTACTGGAACACAACTCACTAACATTCACTGGTGTTTCCCAGTGTTTGAATGTTCCCTCCAGGCCACAGGTCTTTGTAAACACTTTAATGGAAGAAATGCAAAGAGCAGATGATGTGAATATTGTGGAATACTCTGACGGGAAATTAGAAACTGAACAAAAATCTAAATGAGTAAAAGCAGTATCATTTTCAACAGCAAAATCAAAGCCAGGGCAAGAAGACAAGAAAAATAAATATTTTTAATATTCATCATTAAAAAAGGAAATAAATGTATATGAAGCCATATGTACTCTAAAGCTCAACTCAAAGGTGCTTTTGGATGCACTCCTAACAGTTGACCAAATGTCAAGGCAAAAAAGGAAATTGGTCAGGCAGTTAATGCCTTGTGAGTTTTAAATTTTCATTTTAATAATAATACCTTATAGAAATATTTGTTGCTCTACATTCCATTTTTATAACAATTTTCATTTGACGTTTATCCTATGTCTCTTTTCCTTTTAATATGTTCTATTGTCAAATGTCTATCTAAGGAAAGACTGTTTTTACATGTTATTGAAATATATATAATCTTATCATTAGAAAATTATTCATAATAATAATGAATCATGTATTTATTATTATTTTTTAGTGAAAACCTCCAGCAGTTTGCTCCTATTACAGAAAAATGACCTGGTGGCCATTATAGTTGCACATTATTAATTAAATGTCATGAAAAATACAGAATAATTTATGATTTCAGAATTCCTGGGAATTCCCATTTTTTATTCCCAAATCTCAAAGACTGATGCCTCTTAGGAATCTGGAAGTACTAAGCAGTGGGAGATAGGACTACTGAGAGCCTGAAATGACCATACTCAGAAATATTTAGTAAATAGTACTAGGTACCACCCAAATGTTGGAGTTAGAATCAAAATCTTTCTTATTCCAGACTCATATTTTGTCCTCTACCTGAAATTTCCTCCATTGTTACTAGGTATTAATATTCATTCATTCATTATTCATTCATCAATAATAATTTATTGAACCCCTTGTGTGCAGGAATCATACTGGTCTAGCACAGAGATGTCCAATCAGTATTTGTTGACTGCCTAATTACCAGGCACTAAAAGGTGCTCTAGCAAGAAAACAGTGGTTCTGAAGGAATGACACATAGGATACCCACCTTTTGATGGGGAGTAGAAGGTAAAGTCAAGAGAATGACAGGGCAGTTGGAATGGAGAGTATGGAGGATGGCTGGTGGCGTCCCAGTTAGCACTAAAAGTATTCCTGAGACAAAGGGATGAAAGGGGGAAAGTTCTGAAATAGAGCCCCTGGGCTCCTGAGAGAAAGATGAGAGAGTGCCAAGACACATAGCAGACTGAGTAGGACCGTGGATTTCGACATCTCATAGTCCTGAATTCAAATCCTAAATCTGTGGTCTTATCAAATTGCTGAAATGCTTGGAGTCTTGGTTTTCTTGTTTGAGAAATAGGAACAAATCTTAATCTCAAAGTGTATAATGTAAGAAAAATATACTTACGTACTTATAATACATCGAACTCTTGGTACAGCATTTGGAACATTGTAAATCCTCAGTGAGAGCTATTTATCATATTTTATTATCATTTTTGCCTAATCCTCAAAATTCTTGAGAATTTTCAAATATTTATGAGTAATATGCCATATGAAGATTTAGAAATTTCTTCAATGAATCTAGAGTTCTTGCCTAAGGGGAGACTATTTAAAATGTTGTCTGACTTTCTGGAGGAAAAAAAAAAAAAAAGACCCGAGCTTTCATATTTCCTTTTTCATTCAGTGATGGGAAAGGTTTTTCTTAGCCTGTTTGTCCTGAAACCATGGATACAGAATAAAAATAAAATAATGTGGCTGCCCTGGGATTTGAGATGCATGTGGTAGTCAGAAAGCATAAATAAATATATCTGATATGTTTCCAATATCTTCAAGGTAAACGTGGAACCCAGCTCTCCTCAAGCTTGTTGTGGGGTCATGTTGCGCCCTCTGGTGGTCCATCTTTTCAATGGTTTTTCAATGGCTTTGCCCGCCCAGATGAGCAAACTTGAAGGAACTACCTCTTGGTGAGTACTTTTCTCTTCAACAAAGAAGGAGTATCTATAGTTTGGGAGCTGCTTTCTATAGTCAAAGTCCTGAAAATGGCTCGGTCAAATCTGTTTCCATGATTTTCTAAGGGAAGATAGCCTTGTGGGTGCATTGATGAGTAGTAGTAGTAGTAGTAGTAGTAGTAGTAGTAGTAGTAGTAGTGTTTTTCAACAACATTCATTTCACTTTCATATATATGTCACCTTGTACCTGTCTTGATCTGTCTGGTCAGAAGTGCAGCCAGTAAGTAAGAAGTGGCACCATATGACAAATATCCCTGGCAAAGTGGGCTGTGGAGGCTTTGTATACCATGACAGGGAGTTGAGACATAACACTTTAATCAAATGATCCTTATGACAATGAGGAGATACTGAAAGGTTTAATGAATGGGAAGGAGGAAGGGGCATGATCAAATTTATACTGCAGAAAGGTCGCTCTGGCTGAAGTGAGAAGAATGGATAGTAGTGCACAAAATCTTGGAGGCCAGAGGACATTTGGGAAAAAATTGCAGAAGGGCGGGTTTGAGATTATTATAGTCTGGGCCAGGTGGTGTAACAGGGCTGAAGAGGAGAGGATGAATTCCTGGAGATGTTTGGAAGGTAGCATCATGAAAGACTTGGCTCTTAATTATATGTAGAGAGTAAGAAAGAGTCAGGAGTAGAGAATGCTGCCCAGATTTTTGCCTTGGGCATGTGGGTAGATGGTGGCAGTATTCAATGAAATTAGAACTCTGGGGGAGATCCAGATTTCAGGCAGGGACCACCTCAGAGTTCAATTTAGGACATGTTCTTATAGAGGAACCAATAGAATAGCCAGGTAGGGAATGCCAGGTCACCTATTCATCTGACTCTAGATCCAAGCTCTTTGTGCTGTGCTTGGCTGCCTCATCCTCCAGAAAGAGATCAAACTCTGGAATGGTGGGAAGAAGGTGCTGTCAAGGATTTTTAGTCCTATTGGCCCAAATGATTTGTCCTGGGTATCCCTTTTGGTCTTAGAGAAGGAATAATGGAGAAGGAGTGCAAGGAGGAAACCTCAATATTTCAATATTCCTTTTTCCAAAAGCATCCACTGTTGTAATACTGTAATGAACTCAGGCAAGAGTCATCAATGGATGCTAAAACCAGTTTGTAAACAAATTATCTACACAGTCTAAAAGTATCTCTATATAGATTTATTATGACAAAAGGAAATAGTTACCTTTAGAGTGAAGAAACCTACTGACACCACCAATGTCCATCCACAGATTATTTATTAATTATAAAAAGGGAAGTATTTCTCACAAGTAAATCATCTGGATACTACTTTAAGCCCATGATCAAAGTTAATGTCATCAATAGTAGGACAAACTGACAACAGGTCCCTCCCAATGTGATGTGCTGAGAAGGACCTGGCAGATGCATAATTTGAACCTGTCCAAAGGAAATACCACATAAACCAAATTCAACAGACATGCTAGAAAACCACAGGTCTATACTCTTCAAGAATATCAGTACGATGAAAAACAAAGGTTGAGAAACTTTTCTGGAATAAAAGAGACTAAAGAAACATGACAGCAAAGTGTAAATAAGTATTTCTAGATTGGGAAAACATGTTATAAAGGAAAATATCAGACTGGTGAAATTTGAATATGGTTGTGTTTAGTAATAGTATTACATTAATGTCGAATGTCCTCACTCAGATCATTATAGTGTGCATTTGTTCTTAGGAGACGCTTGTCCACAAGTTTACATGGAAAGGGTCAGGGTGTCTGCAATTTACCTCAAACATCTCCTGTCTCAATCCATGCAGGCTACTGTAACAAAATACCATAGATCAGGGGTGACTTATAAACAAGAGAAATTTGTTTCTCATAGTTCTAGAGGGTGGAAGTCCAGGATCATTGTGCCAACATGGTTGGGTGAGGTCCCTCTTCCAGGGAGCAGACTTCTTACATTCTTATGTGGCGGAAGGGCTGGGGAGTTCTCTGGGGGTCTCTTTCATAAAGGAACTACCCCTCATCATCATCTGTCTTCATCACCTAATACTTCACAAAGGCCTCACCTCCTCAGAACATCCCACTAGAGGTTCAAATTTCAACATATAAATTGGGGAGTGGGGCACAAATATTCAGCCTCTGACAATATTAATATGCAGCAGTCTCTGACAATATTAATATGCGGGACCCCTGGGTGGCTCAGTTGGTTAAGCTTATGCCTTCGGCTCAGGTCATAATCTCAGGGTCCCATGATTGAGCCCCATGTTGGGCTCCCTGCTCAGTGCAGAGTCTGCTTCTGCCTGCCCCTCTGCTCTTCCCTGCCTTGTGTTCTCTTGCTCTGTCTCAAATAAATACATATAATATTAATAATAATAATAACAACAAATGTATATAGAGAGATAAACCAAGAATGGTAAAATATTAATAACTGTTGAATTAAGAGTATATAATGTTCCATGTACTCTTTTTGCAATGTTTCTATGGCTTACTTTTTTTTCAAGATAAAAAGGAAATACATCTATCCAACCCATACACAAGTAGAGGGGATTCCAAACACAGAAATCTAACCAGTGTGTCTTTTTTTAAAGTCAAATACAAAATAATATTATCTTTTATAGCCACCAAATTCCATCTTGATGAAATGTCAAAATAGAAAACAGGTGAAGGAGTAATTTCCTGCACTGCCAGGCTCTTAAGAATGTACAGTATTTGCTGTCAATTTAGAACCTGCAGTGTTTAGAGAGGAATTTGTTTTCTTTTAAATCAAGGCACCTCAACTGAGAGCTCCCAAGGTCCAAAGAGCAGCTGGAGCATGTGCTGCTGCCAGCAGGCATCCGTGTCCACCAGTCACGTGGCCACGGCAGGCTCTGGAACCAGGCAGGCTGTGCAGCACCGGCTGTTCCTGCTGGGAGCTGGTGGGATGGTGGGGGTGGGATGGAGGTAGGGGTGGTGGGGTCTTTTCCTGGATCTTTCTCGCTGCTCAGGTGAGCTGGTGCAGGAAGTTAGGGAATCAGAGCTCTGAAATGCATCTTGGAAGGCACCCAGGCCATCTCCCTCCTGCCCATCTGTGGCTTCAATCTCCTCTACAGCATCCCAACCAAGCGATCTACCAAGCACAGTCATAGCCAGTGGGCTGAAATCCCCAGACAGCCCCTCCATTTTCAAAAAGCTTAAGTCACTAGAACATCATTTGTCTTAAAAAGAAGCATCAGGACAAAATGTCTACTTCAATCTGTCAAGGCACCTAGTAAACAATTTTTAATGAAAAAAAATGTCAAAACAGGTTAACTAAAATTGACTTATAGTCAATAATTCAAGTCCTGGTGACTGTGTATTTCAGATCCTTCAGCGAGGCATCTCTGATTAACATCATTCAGAAATAAGAGAAATTTATGTATCGGTGCTTTTTCGTCACCTTCTGAGACATGTCCATTTTATGAGTGTATTTTTTAATAAAACACAGGCAAAACAATTATATGTACACATACCATACGCATATGCATATGTATGTGTTCAGATAGCATGTTTGCACGTGCAGAGGTAAGATGTGGGGAGGATAAGTAGGGCATTCCAGGGGAGTGGGCATGGGCAAAGGAGAAAGGAAAGCTTTTACTTTCCACCTTATATGTTTTGTTATTGTTTAAATATTTTTTAACAAGGAGCATGTGCTATTTTTATCAATATAACACGTTTCTCAAATTTTTAAAAGACAACACAAAAGAGAAATCGCTTACATTGAGCTAAAATCTGATTGCCTGGAGTTTGCATTTTTGTACCACACTTTGGGCAACTCAAAATAAGCCTTTTCCTTCTTGCACATGGCAGCAAGTCAGCTATGTGATGCCACCCCTTGGGGACCTCATGTTTCTCTTCTCCAAACTGTGTATTCCAATTTCCTTCGGCTGTTGTGCAGTTGACAAGGTTTCAAGTCTCCCTGACATCCTGTCACCCTCCACTGAGCTAAAGCAGATCAAGTGGGCACAGAGAGAAATTCATTCGGAAGTCAAATGGCAGTTGGTCATCTGTTGAAAGTTAGCAAGCCTGTGGTTCCCTGCGTTCATCCACTAACTTGGCCTAACTTTGTGGGGTCTCAGTGCTCTATTGAGAGATGCATCAGTGATGGACAAAAGCCGGGCCCCTGTTATCAATACCACCCCAAGCTCCTACAGCACTTATAAAACCTGGCTGACTTATCAATGCAAAGCCAGGACAAGAACAACAGAGGTGTCACATGATATCCTGGTCTCACTTATCCAGAATGAAACCTGTGTCAGAGCCTGAAGCTGCTAGCTCTGTGTTCATTTATCATTGCAGTGACCACGCCTTCTGTTGCCCAGTTGAGTCCTGGCTTAATGCCGATTCATCCTTGCATATGATTGATAATGTCCTCTTTACTCTTTTTTTTTTTTTTAAGGTTTTATTTATTTATTCATGAGACAGAGAGAGTGAGAGAGAGGCAGAGACACAGGCAGAGGGAGAAGAAGGCTCCCTGCAGGGAGCCCGATGTGGGACTGGATCCCAGGACCCCGGGATCATGCCCTGGGCCGAAGGCAGGCACTCAACTGTTTGAGTCACCCAGGTGTCCCTGTCCTCCTTACTCTTAAAAGGCCTATGGTTTGGATGAGGAGATATATGGTCACCCCACTTACCACGTATCATAGTAATAACACCTCCTTCACATAGAGAAGTGTTCTTAACATTAAAGAAGAAATTTCTCCCTGGCTTCAGCAACAACATCCAATGCATTTGCAAACCTTTCAGATTCATAGGTGCCAAATTACAGGAAATGAGATGGCTGCTAGCATGGCTTTTCCTCTCTGAGGTTACATAACCACCTTTGAAATGGTCCCTCTCTCCCCCCAACTTTATTCTGGGGAGCCAAGAACTAGATTCCATGAGATAACTGATTTTACCTGGTTAGCTTTCCCAGCCCACTTAGCAAGAAGCATTTGCTTGATGCTCCATCCCCACCTCTCCACCCAGGAAAATGTATTCCCCCTGGAATCAGGAGCATTAACAGTGGTATAGCCAAGAGATGCACGTGACGCCAGCCTACACCTAAGACAAGAGCACGTAACAGAGCGATCCAGAGCATGGACTCGGCCACTTAACTCGGGCAGGTTTCTTAACTACTCTGTGCCTTAGCTTCACCATCTGTAAAATGAGGTTGACAGTGGCCCTACTTCATACAGCTGGCAGGAGGTTTAAATGAGGTGGGTTTTTTTTGTCTTTCAAGTTTTTATTTAAATTCTGGCTAGTTAATATGCAGTACAATATTAGTTTCAGGTGTAGAATTTAGTGATTCATTACTTACAACACCCGGTGTTCATCACAACCAGTGCTCTCTCCTTAATCCCTATCACCTATTTCATGCATTCCCCCCCCCCCCCACCTCCCCTCTGGTAACCATCAGTTTGTTGATGGAGAGTCTTTGATGGTTTGCCTCTCTCTTCTTTCTTTCCCCCCTATGTTCATTTGTTTCTTAAAGTCTACATATGAGTGAAATCATATGGTATTTGTCTTTCTCTGACATATTTTGCTTAGGATAATACTTTCTAGCTTTCTGTTTCCATCCCTATCATTGCAAACAGCATGATTTCATTCCTTTCTATGGCTGAGTAATATCCCATTGTGTATAAATACCACATCTTCTTTATCTATGCATCACTAGATGGACTTTTGGTCTCTTTCCATAATTTGGCTATCGTTAATAATGCTGCTATGAACATCAGGGGGCATGTATCACTTTGAATTAGTATTTTTGTGTCCTTTGGGTAAATAACTAGCAGTGTAATTGCTGGATCTTAGGATAGTTCTATTTTTAACTCTTTGAGGAACCTCCCTACTGTTTTCCAGAATAGCTGCACCAGTTTGCAGTTCCACCAACAGCGTGAAGAGGGTTCCCCTTTTCCTGCATCCTCGCCAACACCTGCTGTTTCTTGTGTTGTTAATTTTAGCCATTCTGACAGGTGTGAGGTGATAGCTCATTGTAGTTTTGATTTGTTATTATTTTAAAACAGTGCCTGATGCATAACGTGTGCTACATAAGCATTAGGCAAATGATAAATAGAATAACTTGACCTTCACTACATGATTTCAGACTAGAATGGTCAGAGAAAAGAATATAAACAAGAACTATCTGAGTGGATCTGCTTGGGAAATTTGAGAATCCAACTGGGCTCTGTTTAGGAAACATAACCAAAGAATAGAGTTTTATCAGCTGAAGCTTCCCACCCATTGCAAACATGGAGGAAATTGTCCTTTTATAGATTAGTGCTCTGGACACCTGCCTGCCTGCCATTTCCTCCATGTCAATAGAGGCTAAAATAGGCCATCCTCATTACTGCGGGGAGGACACAAACAATTAAATGGTTGCTACACTGTATCCTGTTCAAAGACACAATGTCACAGGAAGAAACACTAGCTAGGCCTAGTTGTTGACATTGCTTCATTTACATGAAGCGTCAGTAGGTTTATCTGAGACACACAAGGGGAACACACTTCTTTGCCATTCTCTCCCGTGATGTATCATCAATGTTTGTGCACGAGGCAGATGGGATGTTTCAGAGAGCTGGAGTTCTCAATATGTTGGACCTTATCAACAATATATAAATTATTCTTGAATGGGATCTTTTCTGAGTCTGAGTGCTCCTCCCATTCTCTTGCTGTTCCTTTCCATAGCTGGACCCCCCACCACCTGGCAGTACAAGCCAGCATGGCCCCAACCTTCCTCTTCAAGCCAGCTTTCTCAAGCCCAGTAGTTAATTTACTCCCTTTCTTATCCTACCTTCCCTTCATGCATGAGCTAATATTGTACATTTTCCTAGTCATATGGCTGTTCTGGGAAGTTTCAAGGATATTATGAGTCAATTTCATTAATTCAACACTTAAAGAGTCGACCTTGTGTCTTTTTTTAGGTACTAAGGAGACATCTCACTTGGCCTCCACGTACTACTGTCTGTGACTGATTATAGATTTTGCTTCTTTTAAATATATACATATATATATGGTATTTTTATGAAGGAAAACAAAACAAGAAAAAAAAAACACCACTCCTTTTGCTCTGAATTTAGAACCAGACTCTAATTCCTATTCCAGACTGTCACGACCGCAAGGAAATGAGGAATATCCTTCCATAAAACGCTTCCCCTCCTGATTTCTTTCAGATGCTTCAAAAACAGTCAGAAGTTTTAGGTCATTCTTTGGCCAAAGTCTGGCTCGGGTCATATACTCTGTCTGGGCCTGAGGCTGAGACGGTGTAGAGGAACAAATGACATTAGACATCTGTACTACCTACCGTTGCCAGATTCAGCAAAGAGGGTTTGAATCTCAGGTAAAAATGAATACATTTTTAGTATATGTCTGTGCCATTCAGATCGGTACTATCTGTAACACGGGACAGACCTGTGCCGACACATGACTTCTTGTTCATCTGAAACTCAGATTTAACAGCATGCTCTGGTTTTATTTCGGTTTTGGGTTTTGGGGCTACCCTAATTCCAACCCTCAAGGTCAAAGCCATGCATCACTGGCCCCAGTAAGCACATACAGAGCACGCCAGTGCTCCCACACACTTTTCCTTGTCCCCTTTCAGCCACCCGCCTTATTAGTGTCTAGATATTGCAGAGAGGATGAGGGGAGGTATTTCCCACAGGGATTGATTCCTGATGCGTGAGGCCTGAGTCTTGAAATTCCCCAGGGATGAAGTAGCATCTGTTAGAGCTCTATTATCTTCAGCTGACTGTTGTATTTGCATCTAGTGACGGGGACCAAAGAAGGGGAAGCAGAAGAAAAATCTTCTCTCATGTGCTTTTAGGGCAAGTTTGAGGTTTTAGAGTTAAAATATAGTATACTGGGGCTCAGGAGGTTAAGCATCTGTCTTCAGCTCAGGTCATGATCCTGGGGTAAGGGGATGGAGTCCCATGTCAGGCTCCCTGCCCTGCCGGGAGCCTGCTTCTCCTTCTCCCTCTGCTGTTTCCCCTGCTTGTGCGCTCTCTCTCTCTCTCTCAGATAGATAGATAGATAGATAGATAGATAGATAGATAGATAGGATCTTTAAAATAAAATACAGTATTTTAGAACAAAGAAAAAGTACCAACCAAGATATAAAACAATTTATCTGATACATTAGAATTGTGTATGTATTCATTAGTCACAAATGGAAATGATTTTGGAGGCCATCTCCTCTCCTGCCATGTTACAGATGAGAAGACAGAGACTCAAAGAACATTCCTTTCTGGAATGAGATGGAAGGGGTGTGTGTCTATGTGTGTATATGCATGTGTGTAGTGGTAGGAGTGGTAGTGGAACAAGGCAGGAGAGGAGGAGGAGGAGGAGGAAAGAGAAGAGGAGAAGAAGGAGGAGTTGCAGAACAGGGAAGAGAAGGAGGAGGAGGGAGAGGAAGAGGAGGAGAATTGAGGCAAAACTACCTGACGTCTAAATACCTTCCTGCTGCACCTGTCCTGCTACAAGTTTGTGCATTTCTATAGCTTTTCTATAACTTTAAAACTACTATGTAACTAAAAAATGAAATCTTCCCACTTGTAACAACATGGCTACACCTTGAAGGCATTATGCTAAGTGAAATATGTTAGAGGAAGGCAAATATCATATGATATCGTTCCTATGTGGAATCTGAAAAAGCTAAATTCACAGAAGTAGAGTGGTGGTTACATGGTCTTTGGGGTACAGAAGATGAGATGTTCATCAAAGAGTACAAACTTCCAGTTAGAAGATGAATAAGTTCTAGGGATCCAATGTACAATATTGTGATTATAGTTAACAATACTGTATTATACACTTGAAAGTTGCCAAGAGAGTAGATCTTCAGTGTTCTCACCACACAAAAAGAAATGGTAACTAAGTGGTTGGAGTCTGAGCAACGAACAATGGGTAGTGGAAAGGGAGCTGGGCAGGGGGTTGGGGTGACTGGATGATGGGCACTGAGGGGGGCACTTGATGGGATGAGCACTGGGTGATATGCTAAATGTTGGCAAATTGAACTCCAATAAAAAATAAATAAATGAAAAATTAAGTGGTTGGAGTGTAAGCTAATGGTGGTCATCACATCAAATAAACACATTGTGCAGCTTAAACTTAAAAAAAAATTAAAATATTATGTAACTAATACATATTCCTTGGAGAAATTTCAGAAATACATGCAAACAAAAAGAAAATTCTCTTCTATAAACCCCGCACACATGGATTACTATTGTTACTATTTTAGTGTATGAAGAGAACATATTGGTACGGATGGCCCAGCCTTCATTCTGCCTTCTTTAGGGAGACACACCATATTTTGCTCCGCGGATGGCCCCTCAATCAATAGACTATCATTTCTAGTGGGCTTGCCAATCTGGATGTCATGACCTCTGCTGACTAAGCAGTAGGCAGGTGGCTAGGGTGATATTTCCATCTCCAACTAAATGAGCCTCACAGACTGAAAATACTCACCTTCCTTCCTCCTGAAAGGAGAACAGTGAAGAGATCACCCATTAGTTCCCATCACTCAAACATATAGTACATCCCTGGGTCCTGGGCCTTCTGAGAACTAATCTTCAGCTTTGCCCTCAATTCTCTTATGGTAAATTAATTGCATTGATGGTCCCAATTGGTGGCCTTCTTACTCATGCCCATTCCAGAGGTGGAATCCTATGAAGAGGGGGAATCTAGTTCCACACCCCTCAGATCTGGGATGCCTTGTGATTTGATTTGGCTTGAATGCAGGGGAGGCGAGTGTGCCAACTCAGAGCTTAGGTTTCCAGGGACCTTGTGCGCTCTTTCACTCTCTCTCCCAGAACCCTGACTCCCCTATAAGGACAAGAAGGGCCTATGCTGCTGGAGGATAATAAAACATTTGGAGGAGAGCCCAAGGCCTCAGTCAACTGGCTGCCCTGAGATATATGATATATGGTGTGGAACAGTCTATACTACTGAGATGAATAAATTGATTTTTTTAAGCCACTGCATTTGGGGTGGTTTGTTATGTAGCAATAGCTAACTGATACTTCCATGAACTTCCACATCTGTCCAATAAATTCTTTCTCTTGTGAGCCAGAGTGAATTTCTGTGGCTATAAACAAATAACTCAAATGGACACTTTCTATTCTTTTACCGGAATATGATCATACTCTATATCCTCTTTTGCCTACCTATTTCCCTAAGCAACTGATTTTGAGCACCTTTCCCTAGCAATAAATTGGGCCTAGTAAACAAGGCAAATCTACTAAACGGCACTTCTGAGCCTCTGCCCAAATCCTTTTCCATCATGACATTATGCCCATTAGCCAAAATGCTGTTCTTAGATAGGCCTAGCTTGACCTGTTCAGCAGGAAATGCCTTTGTTTGGTGAGATTATTGGACAGTACAATGATTTTTCACAGTTTGATGTCCAAGAGAAGGACACAGTCATGCCTCAGAGGTGCTTAAGGGAACATTAACATTTCCAGCCATTGTTTACCTCTTTGGAAAAATAAGGCAGTAATTTTTATTCAAAGTGTTCCATTCTCTTCAAAAGGATAAGACAGGGATGGAGAAGACAGAAAAAGAGGTATTTCCTATAGTGACTTTATTTTCTGAAAAAGAATCTGAGTGATTAAAGTTTTCCAGTTCTTTTCTTTCTGGTCATCCTATTTCCAACATCATCTTTCTTCTTCTTCTTCTTCTTTCTTCTTCTTCTTTCTTCTTTCTTCTTCTTTCTTCTTCTTTCTTCTTCCTCCTCTTCCTCCTCTTCCTCCTCCTCCTCCTCTTCCTCCTCTTCCTCCTCTTCTTCTTCTCTTCTTCTTCTCTTCTTCTTCTTCTCCTTCTCCTCCTTCTTCCTTCTTTCTCCTCCTTCTTCCTTCTTTCTCCTCCTTCCTTCTTTCTTCTCCTTCTTTTTTTTCCGCCACCAAATCATAGCTGCAAAGTGACAGGGGGAGAATGCAAGGCTTGTCTGATAATCTGAGTCTTTACACTAATGGAACTATATTAATATCCCCCCCCCAAAAAAAAATGAGTGTTTGTCAAATGCATCTCCTACAACTCAGCACATTCTTCTCTTGGAAGGGGTTTCCTGAATGCATTACCTGCTTAGGCCCTTTCCAACATGAGATATAACTGAAAGTGTACTCTTATCTTGAGTCCTTTTCTTTTGCATCTGATTTTTTTCTGGTAATAATAATAATAATAATAATAATAATAATAATAGCTAGTATTTATAACATTTCCCATGGGATTTTGCTCACTGAATTCTCATAGAACTTCCAGGAGGAAGTATTTCCCCAAGGCTTAGGGAAGGCAAGACTATGTTGCAAGGGCCCGCAGGCAACAAGTTTCAGAGCTGGGATTTCAACCCCATTTTGTCAGACTTTACCACAAGTCACAATGCTTTAACTTGATGCTACACTGCCTCAGTCACTAGGGGATTTTTTTTAAAAGAAAAAAAAAAAAAAACCTAAATCATCAAAGTATGGAACTTATACTTTTTTTTTTTTAAAGTAGAAAGCAATAAATGGTCTTAATGAGCCTCTCTCCAATCCCACAAGGGTGTAATGTTGAAATCATACCTGATCTTCCCTGTCTTTCCACCCTAAGCAACTTCCCTAGTTTTCCACAAAAGCCTGAGGGGACAGGAGAATAAAAGTCTCTCTGAATGAGACACAGGGGACCCTGGTACAGAACCTCACTCAGGAACTTGAGAAACATTTGTGATTTTGCTGCAGACAATTGTGTAGGTACCTGAGAGTGAGAAAGAATGTATGATATGCTGAGCAAGCTCTCTCACTTCTGAAGTGGATTTCTTCTTAAAGGGTGAATAATTATGGGAAACAGAAGAGCACCTACAAGAAAAGCCAAGGCTAAGAATTACAGCTCATTCTATCAGTACTATGCAAAAGAACTTTCTGTGATTATGGAAATATATTCTATCTGTGGCATCCAATACAATAGCCACTGACCTGGTATGGCTGTTGAGCCCTTGAAATGTAGCTAGTGTAGGAGAGGGGACTAAATATTTAATTTAATTTTCATGAATGTTAATCAGTTAATTTTAATTAGTTAAAATTTAAACATAAATAGCTACATGTGGCCAGTGACTGCCATATCAGATGCTACAGCTCCAACTGGCCATAGAAGTGTGGTGACTATCATAGTGTGGGTCATCAGGGAAGGTTTCATATTAAGACATATTTTGAGCAGCTTCAAAGTAGAATAGGGAAGGAAGAAAATGCAATTGGAATGAATAAAGAAGAAAAGCAAAAGCTTCGTCCTAGTCAAACACCAGAGGTTTAAGATTTAAATACCTAGTGCAAGGACCATGGAAGTCATGTAAGGAAGGGAAATAAGTTAGTGGTAAGAAACAGTAGGGTGCAGTGGGGACTAGGGGAAATTAGAGACACTACCTTATCTAAAGCATTGGTCACTGGTCTACTAGTCCGCTCCAGCCAGTTAATGCCATACAGAAATGCAGACTCAGTGATGGTGACTGTCTTATTTTTTGAGAGAAGTCAGAAATTCAGATTTTTATGTTGTCCCCTAGTTTTGAATGTTGGCACCTGTACCAGTCAGCATGAGCTAAATGTTTTCAGCAGACCCTACTGGTGCCCTCCTCGTGTCTGCTCACTTGTCCCTGCACGCCAGGCTGCCTCCTGAACACACCTTTATCTCTCGCTGAAGACATCGTGTGCACACTTGGCGTTTGTGCAGGGCACTCCTGGAAGGTTGATGAATTTGTGCTCTGGAAAGCTGCATTCCACCAATGACAGATGCAGGGGGAGGGAGTGCATCAATACCCCAGTCCCCTCACCTCTCCGTTGAGACAGCTCCGAGGGCTCTTCAGGGTTTCCCCCCCACAGTTCCCCTGTGTGACGGGGCACCAGCTGCCCACAGCAGAGACTGGGAGACAGGGCATCATTCACGGGTTTCCACCCCTACCCCCTCCCAGTCCACAGTCCCCTTCAGATAAAGGGGGGTGTCTCCAGGGATCATCTTCAAATAAATTACTTGCACACGACATTGTATCTCAGCTATTATTTCCAGGGATCGCCTTCAAATAAACGACTTGCACCTGACTCCGTATCTCGGCACCCGATTCCGGAGGGACCTGAACAAAGACGCAGCTGTAACACACAAACTCAGCATCTCGGCGGTGGACTCGGTGACGTTCTGATGTGCCCTCCTATCGTGGTGGGGACTCCGTCAGATCCTTCAGGGACAAAGGCTCTTTTCCACACGCGGATCTCCATCTTGCATGCGAGTTTCTCTGCACGCATTCAGCTCCAGATGGAGAGGCGGCGCCTGGAATGCTGGGAGAAGGATTTTCAGTGACGACACCTAGAAGCCCAGCTCCCATTGGCAGGACTCAGTCACGTGGCCCCTGCTCCCCGCGGGGGGAGCTGGGAAAAGCACCGCAGCGCCGCGCCATTACACAGGAAGCATCTTTCTCGGCGGCTTAAGATTCAGCAAAGCACGTTCCAGGCTAAAGAAACCGTGTCTGGGGATCCCTGGGTGGCGCAGCGGTTTAGCGCCTGCCTTTGGCCCAGGGCGCGATCCTGGAGACCCGGGATCGAATCCCATATCGGGCTCCTGGTGCGTGGAGTCTGCCTCTCTCTCTCTCTCTCTCTCTCTCTCTCTCTGTGACTATCATAAATAAAATAAAATAAAATAAAAAAGAAAGAAACCGTGTCTGGGGGCCACAGTCGGTTTGCTGCTCACCAGTTTGGAAGTTCTCACCCGCACATGAGTCCCAAAAATTGAAAAAAAAAGTTGCTAAGAAGTCAGCCACCCAGCAAGTTCTTCACTTCTGCAGATGCAAGAGTCCTACCTTCTACCGCGTTGGGTGATAAAATGAATGTATGGGAATCAAATCGGTTCTTCACTGACTGATTTTACAATTTCAGGGAGAAAATAATTGCATCTCTGATAGCCCTTGTGTGAGCAGAGGCTCCCAACGTGATAGCTTCCCTTCCTTCCTGCCTTCCCTGCCAAGCGTTTGTCTCTCTCTAAGGAAATGGTCAGTTATTTATTTATTTATTTAATCTTTTTTTTTTTTATTGGAGTTCAATTTGCCAACATATAGCATAACACCCAGTGCTCATCCCATCAAGTGCCCCCCTCAGTGCCCGTCACCCAGTCACCCCCCCGCCCCGCCCTCCTCCCCTTCTACCGCCCCTTGTCCGTTTCCCATAGTTAGGAGACTCTCATGTTCTGTCTCCCTTTCTGATATTTCCCACCCATTTTTTCTCCTTTCCCCTTTATTCCCTTTCACTATTTTTTATATTCCCCAAATGAATGAGACCATATAATGTTTGTCCTTCCCTGACTGACTTAGGAAATGGTCATTCAAATACAGTCTTCGTCTCCTGTCGTCTTTGACCCCTCCCCACCGGCTCGGACACTCTGGTCATCCTGCTTATTTCTCAGACTTGCCAAAGGAGGGGCGCCTCAGTGGCCCAGCGTCTGCCTTCAGCTCAGGTCATTATGATGGGCTCCTGGGATCGAGTCCCCATCTGCGGGGAGCCTGCTGCTCCCTCTGCCTATGTCTCTGCCTCTCTCTCTCTCTCTCTCTCTCTCTGTCTCTTGTGAATAAATAAAATCTTTTTTTAAATAATTTTTAAAAATGTGCCAAAGGAGGGTGCCTTAGTGCAGTCCGGGTGGGCATCTGACTCTTGGCGTCTGCCCGGGCTGTGATCTCAGGGTCTTGGGATCGAGCCCTGGGGCAGATCCTTGCTCAACTCTTGGGGGAGTCTGCTTGGGATTCCCTCTCCCCCTCCCTCTGCCCCTCCCGCTCACGCTCACTCTCTTCTTCTCTAAAATAAATAAATAAATCTTAAAAACAACAACGAAAGCTTGCCAGACGTTCCCCCACCTCCCAGGCTCTGCAGACCCTGCCCCCGGTTCCAGGGCTGTGCGCCCTCTCATGCTGCCCCGTTTCCCCGGGCTTTACCTAGCTGGCCCCCGTGTATCAAACGGGTCTCACCATAAATGTCCTTTCCTGGGAGGGGCTTTCCCTGACTGCCCCAAATCAAGCCCCTGTCTTCTCCCCGCTGCTACGCTCGCTCATTCCGGGTACAACCGTGGGGAACCGTATCTGTTTATCTCATAGGGGTTTCCTCCAGAGCCTGCCGCTTCCCCGCCGGACACCTAGCAGGAGCGTAGTGTCTGGCGTGGTGCTCAAAATAGGTTCACACAAATAAGTGAATACCAAGAAAAAGTCCACCGCTTTGAACAATTTTGTGAGGATACCTTTTATAATTAAAACAGCATACCCCAATCTGTTTTGAAAGTTTAGTTAAGCTTTACTGGGATTTGAGAAAGAGGAGTATTTGTACAACGAATGCTACCTGAAGCAACAGAAGAAAATAAAAATTCTTTCTTTATCCCAGAAATCCATGAACTTACTCTTTTCTAAAACTGGCCTTGATAAACTCCCTGCGATCACTTATGTCAACAGGAGGGTAGAGTGGAAAGGTCTTTGAAAAAGCGAAGAGGCCTAGAGGCGCTTTACAATGTAGAGGGTTAGTTCCCAAAAGCATAATTGACCTAAACGATCTGCCAGGTTTCCCTGCAGGGTGGGGGTGGAAGGGCATTAACCTCTCTTTTTCCCTTTTCTTTACCCTGTGCGTTCCAGTCCATCCATCATTTTCAACTATCCTCCTAAACGTAGCCCCTTCTCCCCCCAGAGGTAGTGGCCCTGAATGAAAATAAAATAAAGGACATTACATTAAGAGACTGTAGAGGTTTTTTTCTAAGAACATTTTCTTCTTTAGGTCTGTGCTACATTTTGTCTTCGATTGTTCTCAAGTGGCCCTGGGGGCATTTCACAGAAATTAGAAGTCAGCTGGTCAGACCATTTGGTTCCAGATCCAACACCTGCCCATCGTGACACTGAGCAAGTCCCGGAGTCCGGTCTCAGCCCCCATCCCTCCTGTGCAAAAGAGGAATACTGGCGCCTCTCTCATAAGCTGACATGGCCATGCATGAGTATTACAACATGTGAACACTTTAGAAAAGGGGGGGAGGGTAGAAAAAGGAAAGAAAACCTCACCTTGGATCCACTATGAACTATTTATCTACTTATGTAACCTGGACTCCGTGGGTTGCACCTGTTTTTTCTAAAAGCATCAAATGAAGGGATGGTGGGCTACAGGACCTCTGTTGTGCTTTAGTGTTGACATTCTCCAGCTCATGGTAAATGACAAAAGAGCTGGAGGTTCTGCTTTTGCTCAAGATTGTGTCACTCCAAGCTGCCAAGTGCACAATGAAGCTATCTAAGAAGTACTTACTTGTTTAGTTAGAAATGTGGTTTTTTGGTTTTGGGGTTTTGTTTCGGAGGGATTTGTTGCCAACTGGTGGGATTTGAAAGTGTTTTCCCTGTGGGAGGCAGATTCGGAAGTCTGGCCTGCTGAGACACTTTTGGAAGCTGAAACTAATTAAAATATTTATTTTAGCCCCCGTAGCTAAGACGCAGCAGGGGAGAAAGTCCAACATTCATTTTTATGAAAGTGTAATTATATTCACTAACCTTTTGTGTACCCTGTTCGGCAACTGCCCCGGGGCCACCCCACCTGCTCAAACACCTGCCCAGTGTGCGAGCATTTGGTAGAACAGTACTTAATGCCTGAGCTAAGGGCATGTGGGCTTCCCCACCGCCACCAAGGACAATAGAGCCTTGTTACACATTTCATCACCTATAGACTCACCTCTGGGGGAAGTATTTTCCTAGTTTCACCTTCAAAGAGACCTATAAAGCTACGCAAAAGAGAAAAAGAGAAGGAGAGAGAAGCTAAAATAGAAGGTAAGGTCCATTTCTGTAGGTGATATCATAGAGATTGAGAAAGACAGGAGACTATGTAAGAGTCCACCACCCACCCTACTTCCTGACCGCTTATGAAACCCTAAGAGAAGTGTAAAGTCACATTATGAGACAAGCTAATGTAAACATGCATGGTTTTTGAGTGGCAAAAACTAAGGGGGTAAAATTAATCATTTTACTTGCACTGAAGACAAGTGTCTCCGGGGATGACACTGGTAGAACTAGGAGTGCACACAAGGTCCACGCATCAGCTAGGTGGTCCACTCGCATTCCCTGTTACTCCTTCCTACTCTTCACCATCACTGTCGCCATGAATACTCTACAAGTGAGGAAACTGAGACCCCTGGAAGATCAGTGACTTGGGAACTAGTTCTTAGCAGTCTGCGAACATAGACTGAGAGATCCCATGGACAACCCCTGAGGTTGGAGCTCCAGCTCCGCTAATGACCAGCAAGCGTGATTTTGGACAAAGCCCTTGTCTCGCTGAACCTCCATTTTGCCTTCTGTAAAAGGGAGGTGATAATGAACTACCCTTCCTGTGAAGATTCAACTAGTTCATACCTGTAAGATACCCGGCACATCACCTGTCATAGGAGGCGTGGTGAATCATGGGGTGTCATCACCATCTGCAATGACCGTGCACAACTGGGGGGCAGCAGAGTCAAGATGCCTTGGGTTGTTGTATTCTCATTCTTTCATTCCTCCAGTTTTCTAAAACCAAGTTCGGAGAAAATCAGAGGTCATAGAGGATGGATAGGGAGAACACGAGAAGTGCAAAGAAACAGTCCTCCTATCTCCGGAACACACCCTACATGGGGCCTTTGACTTCCATCCCAGGCGTTAGAGAAAAATCTGTTTGATGAGCTAAGAAATATTTGTTTTTAACAAAAGAAGAGACTCTGTAAGGCTTCTAGAATTCTCAGCCTTGATGATGAAGAGGAATTACAATGTACATATTTTATTGGTACAGGTGGACTCCCCATTTCCCGCCTCCCCAAGACTTTTCTCACACACATTCACCCTTTCTCTCTCCCTTTTCTACCTTTTGACATCACCTCATTCTTTAAGAGCCAGTCCAAATTCTATCACCTCTCCACGATTTCCAGACCTCCCCTCTCTCTGGATGCCAATACGTTTATTTTTAGTTTAACACTTAATTGATTTTTCTGTTTCATATGAACTAAACTCCCTCAAATAGATTGTGTACTTCCTTTGTCTATTCCATAGGGTTTGATACTAAGTTGAAAAGCCATGAGGCTCTAAATAGAGGCGTGCTTTGTATAAATTCTTGTTGAGAAGTGGACTGGTTTCCGCCTTTGTGAAACACTCACCTGGCAGTGTGGACTGAACTATGAACTTGGCACAGAATTTAAGACTTGGCCCCCATCCTCAAGGAACATTCACCTCTAAAGAGAACAAAGCTCACAGCATCTCATAACTGGAAGACACTGTGTCAAAGGGCTGAGCAGCATGAGTTCTAGTTAATTTCCCTTGCTTTTCTTAACATTCAAATGTACATAATAGTGGTAACTACTTTATAGGATCTTTTTTGGGCTTAAACAAGATAATGCAAGTCAACCTCGGTGCAGAGCTTGGCATATACTAAGAGTTCAAAGTTGGCTATAGGTAGGTTTAGAAATGAGAAAAGTAATAGGCCAAGGTAAAACAATAAACACTCAAGAGGCTTACCTGGACATGTTCCAGGTACAGCTCATGCTGCTGTGTAATTATTTTTAAGGCATTTTGTGCTAAGTATGTACCTCACAGTAGGAATAGACACTTCTGCCCATGCCATTTCTGTGCAGTGGAGCAGAGAGAGGGAAATAATGCTAAAGAATTGGAAGGGAGCTCACTTCTGGGTCTGGGAAGATGCAGATGGGAGGTGCCTCTGTAAGTCATGGCCATTTATTGTGACACATAAAACAACAGAGTCCCAGGTCATGAGCCTGGAAGAATTGCTTGCTGCACATTCCATTATGAGTGCAGGAGTGGCGGAGTTCACTGAGCTACAGTGGAACTGTTCGCTTTTCTTCAACAGAGTCCCCATTAAAAAATAATAAATAAATAAATAAATAAATAAATAAATAAATTTGTTTAGATTCAATTTTATTAATGTACCATATATTATACATTCAGGGGTGGGATTCAGTGGTTTATCAGTTGCATATTATGACATCAGTGCTCATGACATCTGTGTTGTCCTTAATGCCCATCATCCGGGTACCCCAACTCCTACTCCCCACCCCTCCAGCAACCCTTAGTTTCTCCCTAGAGTTAAGAGTCTCTTATGGTTTGCCTCCCTTTCCATTTTTCTCTTATTTTTGCAGAGGCCCTGTTTTAACATAGATAGCATTTCCTTTTTCTAAGGACTGCTTTGAGGACAACAAGCAGGCAGACTTGATGATTTGAGCTGGAATCATCTGGCTTTGGAGGCATCTTGTGGCACAGCTGCCTGGCTCTGGGAGCAGTCGTGTCCAACAGTGGCACACAGGAAGGGGGAAACCAGCTCTTGGGGGGGGGGAATGCCTTTGGTCTCCCCCAAGGGGGGTCTGGGAGTCCTTTGAATCATAATGATTTGGTTTCTGGTGGTTGCTGGTCCTGTTGGAAGCACCTATAACAACAAAATGAAGCTCCCCAGCAACTGCACTTCCCGTGAGGGCACAAATAGCTAAAAGGGGGTTCTGGTTCAGAAGCTCCCGTTCCAAATTTAACCTGTGTTTTTGGTGAACTTGGTGGGGGGTGGGGTGGACACCTGCCTAGAGGGTCTCAGGTGGATCCTATTGATATGCATCCCCACAGCTGGGGAAGTTGCAGTGCTAAGTTGCACTTGGTTGAACTATGGTTTTGGATGTGATCGTGCTCCTCGCCTGAATGAAGATAAAAGAGAACCGCCTACAAGGACAGATTCGGCAGAAGCGTGTTGAAATACACAGGGGAAGCTTGGCAGGCTCACGGCAGAGGGGCTGACAGCTAGGAAGGTGAGAGGGTAGACGCCCAACGAACAAGAACGGTATAGAGAGCTTCCTCCCTCTGTGCCCTGCGATCAGGACCATACCTGCGTGACCTTGGTTCTCCTCCTCCCCCTGGGACGTAGGGACTATGATCTTCCACTCATTTGCAGCTGCCCTAGGTGCTAAGTCAGACACCTGCCCAGAGAGTTACTTGGACCAGAAAGTTCAGAGGCAGGACTTGAATGCAGACCGGTCTGATTTCAGAGTCTGCTCCTTCCACCATACCAGCCCTGTGAGTCCCTAACACTGGCTTCGCTGACACCAACACATATTGCACACCTGCTGTGGGCAGCGCACAGACCCCCGGGCAGGGGGCATGGTAAAATCGAACCAAGTGTGCCTGTAACGTAGCTCTGAAAGTTCTCAAAAAACAATGAGTTCTTTGCGTGGTCACTGATTGGATGAGAATAAGGGCCATCTCCCAAAGGGAACCGTAATCCTTCCTGGGGAGGATACCCTATCTGCTCCCTATCCGGAGTGCCCTGCCCAACAGCCTGTACCTAGAAGGCTCTGGAGAAACATCTCCTGATGCTGCAGGGAGGGGCTGGGTGTCCTAGAATAAAGCAGGGCTTGCGGCTTACGGTCCTGAGCTGGGGTCCCAGCTCCACACCACACTAGCTCAGTGCCCTGGGTAAGACAGCTCACCCTTTGGGGACCCAATTTCTTAGTTTACAGGAAAGGAATAATAAAAAAATGAAAATATAACATATGCCCTGGTCCACTTGACAAGGCTCTGTGCAGATCAAAGTGATTATATAAACACGCTGTAAAAACACTGTAAGAAATGTCTTCATTGAGCTTTATTCCTTGGAAATACTGCAGGAAGCAGGAGGGGATATTACAGAGGATGGAGTGCTTGGGGATGACCCCATAGAGGAGAAGGGCAAATGAAGCCACACAGCCTTCTGGATTCTAGAAGCCTTAAACTGCTGAGTTCTCATTTCAGGGCAGATCATAATTATATGTTTGAAGGCTGGAGGGGTGAAGGATGGGATCCAAAATTCTGTCCAGCTCTGATTCAGGGGCAGTAGCCTTGCCATTGTTTCTCCCTGTAAGATCCGCTGGCTTCCGCACCTCGGGAGTGACATCTCCCCAGGAGCAGGAAAGCCTAGTGGTCAGGACTCAGGGTCCCGATTGGGAGTTCTTCCTACAACAGAGTTCTTCACCAACTCTAAAACCATATCTGAGCAGAAAGAAAAGATAATAGCATCCACCTTAAAAGGTTATTGAAATTATTTATTTTTAAATATTTTATTTATTCATTCATGAGACACAGAGAGAGGCAGAGACACAGGCAGAGGGAGAAGCGGGCTCCGTGCGGGGAGCCAGATGTGGGACTCGATCCCAGGACCCCAGGATCATGACCTGAGCCAAAGGCAGAAGCTCAACCACTGAGCCACCCAAGTGCCCTGTTATTGAAAATATTTAAATGAGGTAATTCCTATAAAGTGTTGAGCCCAGGAGCTGGGAAAGAATTATAGGCTATGAGGAATATTATTATTACATTTACAGTTATGGCTACTACGTATTCCTGATCTTCTTCTATCAACCTCACCCATTTCCATTAAAGTTCAATATCCTAGACAGAGATTTTAAGGCCCTTGGTAAAGGTTAGTGAAATCAATGAACTGAAAGTCACTAAAAAGTTGTAAGGAAAGAATCAGAAGCATCACCTTCCCTGGATCCAGCTTTTCCCCCAATAATCCAAATTAAGAACCCCAATTAAGGCAGAGATAATCTGCTTTACAAGATTATGCCTCAGTGACATTGAAGGAATATTATATTGTGTATCCCTTTGGTTGAGAGTCCCAGAAAGAGCTTTTGGAGGTGGGGTAAGGCAGTCAGTGTCATTTACTATTAATTGCCTTCAATTTCTAGGCTTTCCTAATCCCAAAGTCATGCCCCCCGGCATCCCCCTCACAAAAGGACACTGAATAGTCACAAGTCTTCCTGATTCAGCCTCCAAAAGGAACGTTAACACAAATGTCATTACCTGTCTTCAGGATTTATAGGGTTGGGGGAGGTTTTTCTTTTCGAATGGAGAGGAAGGAGGGAAGAAGAAAAGCTAAAAAGCAAGTCTCAGATTTCCAGAAGTAGTGATGGACACTCCCCACCCTCGAGGCTTCCTTTCTCTCAAGAAAAACAACACTCCTGGTGTTTCCCAGGAGAGCCCGGGGCCTAGCCCCAAGCAGACAGATGGTAGTGATCCCACCCTCCATTTTGCTGGCCAGAGTCACTGGAGGTTAAAGAAGAGGAAGTAAGTGAATTCAAGCGTACATCCTGATAACCTGAAGCCACAGGACCAATGTCACTCAGTCTGTTAAAAATGACCAAAGACTCTTCTCTTGGTAAAAAAAAAATTCAAAAAACCTGAGCAGCCATTTTGTGTCAAGGAGGCTGCCCGAGTCCAATGCACAGAGTTCCTGATGTGTCTTGGTTGCTTGTGGCATTGCCTTGACACCAGCAGACCTCTCTGGAAGAGAGCACTGGGCAGAAGGAAGGCAAGTGCTTTGTGTGTGAAGCAGAAGGAGACATTGCCTTTCAGACCCAGCAGATATTTGCCCTCAGGCGACTCAGCAGAAGCCTGGAAATCCCAGAGCAGCAGCTTGGCAGTCCCGCGTGCTACACATTCGCCTGAGCATTTTTATGCTCGTATCAACACTTGTCCTTCTGTTTGTGTAGATTAACTTTAAATAAACTTGTTCTCTTTTTGGGTGGCATTTCTTGTTTCATTTCTCTTGATTTCTCTCCCCCTTACATTTCATAATCATTCCCATTCCCTCTGTGACACTTTGGGAGCAGAAAACCTTTCCCTAGGGGATGATGTCATGATCACCTTCTGGCCACAAAGGCAGGAGTTCATCTTAAGTGGGAGGACACCCGCCTGCCTGCTCAGACTGGCTCTGAGCTGATGTGTCAGTCAGCACCTTCTCTGGGGAGGCTTGGAGCCCAGTGTGGCAGTTAGGACCACATGGGGGGGCAGGTGACACCTTGAATCCTGTCCTTACCAGCGAGCATTTCATCTCTTAACCCCTGGAAACCTCAGCTTCCTGGTCTCTGAAGTTGGGATGACGGTAGCATCCACCTCGCAGGGATGTTCTAAGGATTACAAGATATTATAAAGTTTCAATAAACCCTAAGTCCAAGTGTGGTAGTTTATTGAGGCCTCGTTTACCTAAACACCTGACCCAGAAGATTGAAGTAGATGTGCTTAACATAGTATGACATCTTTTTTTTAAAGAATTTTTTTATTATTTATTTATTCATGAGAGATAGAGAGAGGCAGAGGGAGAAGCAGGCTCCATGCAGGGAGCCCGATGTGGGACTCGATCCCAGGACTCCAGGATCACGCCTTGAGCCAAAGGCAGGTACTAAACTGCTGAGCCACCTGGGAATCCCCTCTTATGACATCTTTAACGTGATCTGCACTTTTCCTAAAAATTATAATGCTTTCATGACTTCCCGTCCTGCAAGGTGATCTACCTTGAGGTGGATGAGGACAAGATGTAGTCCATCCTGAGCTGCAGCACCCTACTTTCTCACCCAAATCCCTATCCATCTTCCACTTTTTACCACACCTTCTCTTCAACCTCATTAGGATCACCACATGACCTCTACTTTGGATCCCATACTCTCCCACCTTCCTTGGGAAGAAACCTTAGATATATCAATGATCCCTTCTCTGCTCTCAACTAGGTCCTTCCAATCCAGTATCTGACCCCCTCTCAGTGCCTCCATGTTAGAAAGTAACCTCCCTTGGCCACGTCCCCACTCTGGTCCCTACTCCACTTTCCCCCTCCTTTCAGAATCAGCCTTTTAACAAATTATGCATTCATTGCTGCCATTTTTCAGACCCAATTCACTCCTCTGTGCATTATAATCTGATTTCCAGCCCAATCTTCCAGGAGTCCTCAAACCACTCACGCTCTCCATGTTGTAAATCCAAAAGACGTTTTCAGTTTCATCTCATTGACATCTCAC